>NC_081447.1:9132002-9159864 GCF_007210705.1 Tigriopus californicus | reverse complement strand
GAATGCGCTGTACTTTATCTCAGAGTTCTTAAGATGACAGCTGAAGAAGGCTGCCACAGGCCCTGGACTTGTTGCTCAAGGACTCCGCCGATAGCTATGTCCGAGGCATTGAACGTCAGAGCAAAACTGGCTTTGCTCGTTTTAAATTGTGACAAGCTGTTAGAAAGGTTTGGAGAGAGAGTTTAAGGGCTATTAATATCGTGTTTAGGTAGGTAAGGTTAGGTTAGGTTTGATAAGGTTAGGTTAAGTTTAAAAAAGTAGCACCGCCAACTAATCGGTGGAGAATAACGTTTACCCTGCACGAGTGATGAGGGTTAGCTCTATGGTTGATACTAGGGTCGGCCAAAACTTGCAGATAAATATGGTATTTTATTGACAGCAAATTTGCATAAAAAATTTCCGAATTTGCGCAAAAAAATTGCAAATGAACAGTTAATCAAAAAGTAACGCGTTGGCGTTACTCAAGCCCTTCCTATGAGCATACCTCCACAAGGGTTAGGGCGGCTTTACATTTAGGATGGAAACCAAGATTGAATCCAATTTGAGTATTGAAGCAGGCCTAGTGCTGGGGTGAGTTTTTCGCAGTATGAGTCTTTTTGTTTGACTTGAGTAAAAGTGAAAGACAATACACAGAGATTTCTGCGTCAGCTGACAACAAGAAATGACGTCAGTGTTGCCACTTTGGCTATTGCGTGTTGCTCCTTCACCACTGCCTAACTGCCCCCGGCCCTTCCAAGCGAGCTGTCGCAGGCTTGCGCCGCTGCCTAGGCGCCCTCAGGTCCTTGCAACTGAAAGGTTAGGTCAGGTCAGGTTAGGTTTGGTAAGGTTAGTTAAAAACATAATAGATATCTTCATATAATATTAATGCTAGGTTCTGTCCAAAATCCGGTGTCTAGGTATAGTTATCTCTGAAGCTACGGTCAGACGGCCCATGGATGCTCATGCTTGCGTAACGTCCGAGCCTTGACTCCGAGGTAAGAACGGTTAAAAAGCAGGCCTCTGGGCATGACTCGAAATGGGAGTTGCGTGGTCAATTTACAAATTAGCTCAATTTAAGGCTTCTGGAATTCTCCCTCAACACCGGGAATGTAAACCACCAAGCTGCATTGAACCAAGACATGTCGCCCGCATTTAAAGAGCCGTCCTTTTCAGAAGTGAGGAGGTCCAAGCTCATAGATCGTACAATCAAGATCTGAGGAGTGAAACACTCCAAAAGAGCCCAAAGCCTCTGAGGAGTGCAAAGTCATACCACTACTATAGGGCTAGTCAAGTAAACGCGTTCATGAACAACTGACGTCATTCCATGGAGTAAAATCAAAGACAACATGTCCAGCCAAACCGCACTGTGCATGCATTGGATTTTGACATTTATTTCATTTTACCTGCTTGTCTAAGCCTATTATATTGGTGTATTGAGCCAATTTGATAGTGCGTTCACTGATTAACACCAAACATGCTCATTTAGTAGGGTTGTGTAACACAACTCGCTCAAAATCACTCGATCATTGAAAATTCAATGGCGGGATGTTGCGAATTGACTGTGATGTTTGTCTTAGTTCTCTCTCCCCAAAATGCCCAAAATCAGGGTGCCGAACCACATTTTTCCGCGAATTTCCTTTACTTGACATCCCCTATTGATTGGAGTTCAAAGAGTTGCAAACTAGTAAAAAGGTTGAAGAACACTTCGAATCCAGTAATTGTGGGTAGTCTCCAAAAAAGTTGGATGTAGTTCAGGGTAAGATTAAGGCCTCCATCGAATATGACAAGTTACAAACTGAGAGTCAAGTGGTTCAGGAGGTCAGGTTGAATCCGAAGGCTTTTTTCTCGTATGCGAACTCTAAGAGAAAAATGAAACACTCTGTGGACCTTTTGAGGTGGATGGGGAAGCCATTAACAATGTAGAGACTATGGCTAATATGCTTGGAGATCAGTTCTCCAGTGTGATTTCAACCCCACTGAGTTCAGAAGCAACAGCTCATTGCTCTGAAGAAGAGTCTGTTGAGATTGACAAGGTCAGTCAAATTGAGCGTTTAGATGATCTTGTACTCACAGATCAAGATGCTTTAGCGGCCATCAAGGACTTGAGGCTTTCAAGTTCTCCTGGCCCTGATGGTTCTCGCTCCTGTTTTCTCGTACTTGATGCGTTACATCTTTGATCAGGGCAAGTTTCCATCTTCACAAAAGATAGCTCACGTTGCACCAATGTTTAAAGGAGAGATAAGTCGCTCCCCAGTAAGTACAGGCCGATTTCTCTCACTTCGAATATTGCGAAAGTGTTTGAGAAGATCATGAAGTCCAAACTTGTTGAATATCTTAAGGTCAATGAAGTCCTTCCTCCTAGCCAGTACGGGTTCCGAGCACATTTCAGCATGGTTACCAACTGATTGAGCATTCAGAGCAGGTCATTGAGGGACTGGAAAGGAATGAGTCAGTTGATGTTGTCGATCTTGATTTTGCCAAGGCCTTTGATAAAGAGGATCATGGCCTTTTGTTGAATAGACTTCATGACATTGGGATCCAAGGCAAGGTTCTCAATTGGATAAGAAGCTTCATTCAGGATAGGAAGCAAATTTTCAAGGTCGAGGGATCCCTTAGTGACATACATGATGTCAAGTCTGGTGTTCCCAGGGCTCCATCTTAGGGCCCCTCCTTTTTAATAATATTCGTTGCCCCGCTTCAAAAGCTTAGTATTACTGCCAGTCTCTCTAATTATGCTGACGATACAAAGTTAGTTTCTGATAGGAATGGCCAAGATTCCACTAGCCTGGCAAAGGACCTAGAAATAATGTATTCTTGGCTTACTAAGAGTAAAATGGCCCTGAACGGAATGAAATTCCGCTCAATGACCTTCGGGTCAACTCCTTTGAATACTCCACTCGTAGATAATGGAGGTAAAGATGTTGAGCAGGTCTCATCTATGAAAGATTTAGGTTTAGTCCTCCAAAATAATGGAAAGTTCGATGAGCATATCCAGTTGAATGTGGGTAAAGCCTTTCAAATGTATGGTTGGATGTATCACACATTTAAGCCCAGAGATAGCATCACGATGCTAACTCGGTACAAATCGATTGTTCAGCCACATCTTGAAAATGTTTCTTCGGTTGCATCTTTCAAGTCAGACTTGGTCCAAATTTTTTGATAGCATTCCAGATCAACCCTACATTCAAGGACTAGCTCGGTCTACCAACTCAAGTCCAGAACTTTGATGTCTTTATCGGTATCGTCCCAAAGGCAGTCGTTCTTTCATAAGCACGAGAAATAGTGGAGCAGAAGGTTACAGGGATGTCCCCTTTTGCGGCCCTGGGCGGAACCCGAGATGGGCGTGGTCTTTAAGAAGGTGAAGAGCAAAGCTACTTCAACATGTGGGATGTCGCCTTTCTAGCTTTCATTTCTCTGGACGTAAGTCTAGCTCTCCCAGAAACGTGCCAAAAACACATCAGCACCGCCCTCCATTCCTTTTTTGTCCCACCAAAATGGATAGTCGGTCGAGGTCATCTTCATTCACAACGAGGGTCCATAGGACCATTTCGCTTCAGAATCTCGTCCTTGAAGATGTCCAACCTACCATCGAAGCTGTCCATTCCCCAGATTCTTACTTTATGCATCTCTGTATCCGGTAATTCATTCACTTTGATATATTTTATATAAGTTTATATACAAGGTACAATGAGTATTCTTAATTAATCCCAGATGTTTGGTTTGGTTTGAAAGAACATTTCAAATGACCTATGATTTGGATAGAGACCTCTATTGGATTTATAGGATACAATGGGAACACAATTGATCATACAAATGGATGGCGATAATATAAATATAAGCTCTGCAACTGGACTCTTTAATCTTATTTGAAAATACGGGCATGGATGGTATGATGTGTCTAGGGTTGAGGTCGAGGAGTAGGTGAATTAAAATGAAGGCCCTGATTAACCTCAAGTCCATTGCCTCCGATCAACGGTTCTCTTCTCTTGAAGTGTCTTGGGCGAAAAGAATGCTTAGGAAGACGGGCCATTACTTCGATCTGAAGTTTTTGATCATCCAACAACTCTCCATTCTGGGGATTTGAGAGTTTGCATCAATTGCCAACATAACAAGCAGGAGGATCAATCCGGATACCATGACCACCAATCAAGGTGTCCAAGCAAAGTCAATCTTCAATAACATGGTCTTGGAGAGAGCTGTGCTCACTTGTAAAGTGGCCTTGATGAAACCAGGGTGTTTTCCAAAGTCAAATCATTGATGTTGTGGCGTTTGTTACTACTTTCCCTTTGCGGTTGCCAATGGACATTGTACAACAAGGTCTACTAATTAGTTTATTCTAACTCTTTCCTCAAACATAGATACCGACAATGTGAATAGAGTGCTTGAACAAAGCACAGAGATCTAATACTTGATTGAGTAGATTAGCTGTTTCCGGCAACCAGATTGAATCGCCTCTAGTGTAAATGGATGAATAAGATGAATCTTCAAGATTCAATCTCAAGATACAATCCTGGGATTCAATCTTGGAGATTCAAACCTGGACTTCCATCCTAGTGTAAAGGTACCCTTACTTTGAAGCTCGAAATCAATCTCGATGCTCTGAACAAAAACGTTTAACAGGGCGGAGACAGATATCGACTGAAACTCAAAAAAGCCAGATCCAAAAGCAATCAAGCGCATCAGAAATTGTATTGAGCTTAGTGTGGCTACCTAAGTAAATAATAGCCTAACTCATGGCACCTATCCTGACAGTTTTGGAACAAATAAAGAATGAGGAACTCAATTTCAGGACACATTGTATGTTTAATGTTGATGGTAATTCTTTTAAAAAAGCTTTTGTTATGATTTCAAAGACTTAATAGTACTCTGAGAGAAAATTATTAAATTATTGAGAAGATTAATCATTTTAAAAAGTGTCTCGGGGTGGGCAGAGAAACTTCTAAATTTGTAGGGGAGTGAACATCAGCGGAGCTAGGCCAATTTTACTTGTTGTCAAAGCCCTTAAACGAATACAGAAATGGAAACAGGCGTTAAGGTACGTATTGCCATTAGAGGCCAAACTGCACACCTTTTATTATATTCATAATAAAAGGTCCTATTCCTAAGACTCATAGACTTTTCATCACACAAACCAGAAACTTTCGATATTTTCATTTAAAGTAAGACGTCTCAAAATATTATCATAAAGATGATATTTTTTCTTTAAAATCACTTTTTCATACCATATGGTAGCATCCCTCGAAACTTTTGGGCGGAAATCTTGTTATCAAAAAGTGGCTTGCCTTCGCCAGTTGCCATGCCCAATCCTCCTGTTACACGTAACCTTGAGTGTGGGACAACCAGTTACCATTATTCATCCAATGAATGGCTCTTTTTGCAGTATTGTCAAACATTTCATTTTTGTATTTAAACCATCGAACTCAAGTCCGTATTCTACGTAATTCCCTTTCACTATAAAAAATGATTAGTCAAATTGGTTGCTCTTGATCAAAAATATTTACAGAAACTCCCACAGTCAGCCTCATCTTTGGCATGATCTGTGCTGTCCCTAGAAATTATTTGCTAAGCTTGGCTTCCATTCTTCAAAAGGTTCAACAGGTGTTGCAATGGTTCCAATGCAAAGCCAATGCCGTTGGCAATTGGGCTATCAATTTTGATGTTCAATGGTTCAGCCATATGGACACTTTTGCCAACGCAAATTCTGTAACATATTATAAAATTCACCCTGTAGTGTAATTCGAACTAAACCATTAATTTTTTTCACGGGAAAGGGTACTGATCTTTGGACTCGGTTCAAGCTAAAAAGTGTCTTGCAAAGCTTTTTTGAAATGTATTCTACATGTAATTGCCAGTTCTAATTATTGTCTATCTTGAAAGCATTAGAAACAATCTTTCCGACCCCCTTTAATTACATTTTTAACAAAAACCTTACCATTAGATTTGATTATCGTAAAACGGATATTATCATTTTTTTTTTCTCCTACTACTTACATATGCCATCACCATAAGGGAAGACGGTGTAGAAAGGGACTGATTTAATTAGAGGAAGTGCGGGAAATATGTTGATGGATTATGGAGAGTATGGGCGGGAGCCAGTATGGGTAGTTAGAGAAACGGTAATGAAAATGAACTGATGATTAGTAGAATGCCATAACACCAATTTATAAGTATTAAGATACATGATTTGACGTCCAAAAAGTATTTTTGGATTTACTTGGGATGCCCCCCACCCCCAGACAAAGCCATTCCTCCATTAAAATATTGTTCATTTGCAATGGCTTATAAGTTATTCAGAAGTATATCCACCTTTTGTTATTCCATATTATCGTGCTCGTCTAAAGATTATGATATCTATAGAAAACTAAAATTGTAGCAGTTGCGAAAACTGTGAAAAACAATTTGCCCATTAGGATAAGATTTTGTGTCACTAACGTTCCTGATATTGTGAAAAAAAGTTTCAGTTCAAAAAAGCATTCATAATTAATCCATCTTAAACTAAATGTAGTTTACTTCAAGTGTTGTTAACGTTCTACTATATACATTTTCAATGCTCTACTAGCAGTAAGAAGTACTAACAAATCTAACAATGTACTACTCTTCCAAAATACCTTTTTCCTCCTGACGTTATGATTCCAAGTGGACCATTCTTATGTCCGGAAAAAAAAATGTTCAATGGTATTTTCATGTCTTCCTTATTTTCACGGAGGATTAGGCTCTTGGGGTAGGAAAATGTAACAGATAAACTCATGGCCCATGCTATTATTGAGATATGTTTAGGCCAAGGTTTGGGAACACCCTTTAAAAAAACAAATTTTCTAAATCCTTTACATACTCGTATGCAACATTTTGCCCAAAAATCCCATTCCATAATCTGCAACAAAGAAACGTATCTATAAGTTTAGTTCCATAAAAATGACTTTTTTTTCAAGAAAGAAAGGAAAAAAGCAAAAAGTGGGGTGCTGCTTGAATTGAAGCGCACAACATTTTTTTGATATCAATTTTATAGTTAATGTAGTTAATGAAGAACAGCCCAAAATATGTACGGAAAGGGAGCTGTTTTGGAAGGGGTTGGTATGACGATAGGATTATAGTGATTCCAAAAAGGGTAAAGCTTCATCATTTCGTTCAACCTTGCAAATCTTTTGATTTTAAAAGTATCTTTCTGTTAATTCGGCAAATATACAAAACAACTCAAAAAAATACAGATATATTGAGGAACGTTTGAAGTTACCTAAAGGAAGGCATAACTAGAGCAACTGGCAAGGGTCATGTCCTACATCTAATGATAAAAATAAATCCTATGAATGGATTCTTTTGTCTCTTCAGGAATAAGCCCTCAGCCAATCATTTGCCAACTCCCTGCTTAAGGTTATTTTGATTGGATTAGGTTACTAGGAGTTGTCATTGAAAGAGGTCCATAGGGTTGAGACCGTCCAAAATTTGGATGGACCTTATAGAATCAAGAGTTTAATGGAGATTGGAAACAAATTGCACAATGATCTCAAAACTAAGGCTTGGTTTTTGTGAATCATACGTGAATCATAAGTCGTGAGACCATTGAAGACAAACGGGCACCAAACGAGGAGCTCACCGGAAATCATCACCAAAAACTTCAATGTCTTGACAAAGATTGATCTATCCTCCAAGTCGATCTGGACCTCTGGTTTGCTCTCGAAGACACCAGTCCTTACTTTATCATATTTTTCAACATAATATCAAATGCTCTTGATATTAAAAGAAACCTCTACTATATGGTTACTCTCACAATCACCCCTAAAAGGACCTTTCCGTCTTTGTTGATACATCTTAAATCAGGGGCTTTTATCTTGTTTTGAGTCAACCAAGAGGAGGTTCATCCAAACAAAGAAACTGTTTTTTTAACCTTGCAGCGACTTTACGCAGAGAAAATTGGTCTTTTCAGCGCAATATTGGAATCTCGAGGATCCAAGCAACTAGGTGTCTTGAGCGATGAAGGACCTGGAAATGTGTCATCTTCAGAAGTGTGTTGGTGCAACACACGGCCACAAGGTCAAGGGGATTGATTGTCCGAGCAATGATTAATCGCCTTTGATTAATCTCTTCGAAGATAAGGATCGTGCCAACGACAATGGTACAAAAACTCACCAAATAACTCTTAATCCTCGAATTTTTTTTCTGTTTTTTTTTTTTTCAAGAACCACATTCTTAGTTGGTTTACGGACTGCTAGAGATGTGGAATGCGACCGGAAGCAAAAAATTGTTATCTCCTAAACCGCTCATCTCATTCCAAACAAGCACTTGATACGACCTCAAGATTTGATTGAATAGATTAACTTGGCGAAGTTTGAGCCCAAAACGATGCTTAAGGAACTCAGGAGAGATGTCCAAAGTTATGTAAAAAACACTACATAAAATTTAAATTTTCATCAGCTTTTGGCACCATAACTTTGAAACGAACCACTTAACAATTAAATAATATGAAAATGACCTTCGTTTAATTGAAGAAAGTTAATTTCTTATTTTATTAATATAATTCGAAAAGTGGCTCAGAGTTGCTATGACCAAGAAGAGCAAGTCGATTTGACAGGAAGTTCGTTCACAGTTCATATTTTTTTAAGTTAATCCAATAGCGAAGCATCACCTCACAATACCTATTTTGCCTATTTTTTATCTCTTCTCTATCTCTTACTATGTATGCCTACTAAAGTTACCTAGCGCAGAAATATATAGTAGCCGGTTTGCTGGGCATTAGTAACGAAATTACAGTAATTCCTTCCTTTATTCGAAAAGGAACTGTAATTGCATTGGCAGCTTTATGAGGAACAATTGTTTGAATAAGTCCGTGAAATGTCCTTCGGCTGGACCAACATTTCACAATGACACAGCTGCTCAGATGGAAGCTGAGCACCCAATTGTTCCTCTGTGACTAGCCGATGAACGTTTTCAAACGGGCTTTTCTTTATCTTGCCTTTCACGGCATCCCGCAAGTCATCATACTCGTGTCCAGTTCGTGGTTCAGTGATAGCCTTGTGAACCTTGACCAATTAATCACCGCTTAGAATAGAAATAACATGTGCGGCTTTCGTGTCCTGTGCTCGTATTCCGGCCTTTAAGAACATTGCCTCAGCTCTGGCGAACCAAATATCCACGAAGAATTCTGATAGGGGCGGTAACTTTACAGAAGCTCCCGCCATTTCGATCAGTGCGGGGGATGTATCCGAGGGTGATGTATCTTTGGGCATGTTGTTTATTTTTCACGTCGGGGTCACCAAATGTGAGACAAGTGTTTCTATGTTGGGCTATCATCCGGAAGTCCTGCTGTATTTCTGTTCTCGTTTTCATCGATATCATTCACAGATATCCCAGCCGATGTCAGAGTCCCCACAACCACATTACTTTCGCCAGCGTTTGCCCTTATTATGGTGTCATTTGTAGATGAAATTCACGAAAACATTTTAGCTCCACGTTTGAGTAGAGTTCCCAAATAGTTCGATAACCCCTTTTTGTTGATTGGTTTCCAATGAACGGATCTACAATCCTGTATGTTAATCCTAATTCAATCTAGAAATATGTATGTTTGTAAGGATGAACATACATGAAATGTATAGGCTCAATTTGTTTGAAAATAACCAGTTCAATTGACCTAATCATAGGATAAGACAAATACGGAATGGCAAGTGAGGATCATGGTCATTATTTGCTACATTTTGTTGGATAACCCCAAGAGTGGCGGATCTGATGACATCCCTGAACTCTCGAAAGTAAACGCAGAGCTTAGAGGGTACCTTGGGTACCCTTCCCCATTAAAGAGCAATTTAGCTTTGATAACACGTCTATGCTCTGGTTTTATTTGTTATTGTCGCTGTTTCCATTTCCATTAGATTAAGCGTTGCGAAATCTTTTTTAATTTCATCATTCACACCATTCGGCGACCGACGAGAGTGACGTAAAGAATTCGAATAATGAATATAAACCATGAAGAGCTCTTTTGATTAATAGTATCGAGTTTGTGCGTAGATTGTGGGTGGCTGTTGTTAATGTGCGTATGTCTTTGCGTTTTAGAGCGAGTCTTCGATTGGGAGAGGTTATCGTTAAAATCAAGCAGACCAAGATGGACTCCGTCTGTTGGCTTCATAGATAACTTCATATATAGATCGATCAAGGGCGCTGCGATCGCATCTTTTCGTCTCAGCTGTCGCTGGTGGAAAAAATGTTTCATTCGTAGTCAAGCTACTTAGGACAACTATGGTGCAAATTTGAATCGTTGACGGCTCGTCCAAATTCAGAGTAGAAACCCCTAATAAGACTCGTTGTCAAGCAATTGCTCTCGTCCAGCACGCTTCATAAAACGGGCTTGAGTGAGTTGCCTGACCACATTTTTAAGAACGAAATTTTGAAGAGGTTAAAATGGGGCTCAAGTTAAAGTTTTCATCCATGTGGTGGAAACACTTAATTGAAACGCAAGGAACAAGCCTGGGTTCAGGCTGACCTCCAGAGGTGTCGGAATTACCTTGTTTACGTATAGGCGCAATCATGTCGCCCACATTCAAGCACATTGTTGGGAGATTAAAACGAAATTCCAAATGCCTCATCATTGCGTTGCAATTTCGGATACATTTTGTTACACTTTCGAGATTTTCGAGATGCGATGCTAAACAAGGGCAATCAATAGAGTACATGATTTGCTCTACTAATGTCCAAATCTTTTTTTGACATGTTACGTGTATTATGCCCTAAAAAGCATGTTTTTTATTATTGTACCACTCTTTCTACCTGTATATTTGTAAGATTCAAAAGGAATTAAGATTAAAGAGGAATAACAAACGTTTCATGATAATTATTCAACTTGCCTGAAGCGAGATTTAACGAAATATTTTGTGCCATTTCCACCAGCGTCAGCTGACCTGAAAACATGCTCATGCGGTACAGCTCCTGTTGAACTTAAGCGTTCTAGTTATGGTTTTCTATGGTTGGCTTATTCCTTTCAATGAAGGGTAATTTCGAAGCCTTGATAGTCGCTCACACCTGCAAGTGTTGTCCTCCCGGACAGACTTGAGGGAAATCAGAACAAAATTTGATCTTGATTGTTCACATATTTTCATTGATGTTCAAGTGTGAAGTTTGCTTTATATGGATGAAATGGACGCACGCCCTCATATCGTCGAAGTGGCAAACGCTCTCTCATTTCGGTGCGATCATTTACCCATAGTCTACAGTACTCTTCTTGTGAGTTATCCCAAGATCGCCAGACAATTTCAGGCCTGGATTTTTTTCTCTTGTGTACTCCAAATGTGTTCATAGACAAAGAAGTTGGCCAATCCGACCAATACGAACGGCCTTTGCAAGCAGACGGCACCCAGGAAACCTGCTTTCGCAACAATAGTTCTGTAGTACTTTAGATTATCATTACTTGAAATTATGCCGGGGTTGACACCAATTCATAACTTCAAAATGAGATGGCAACGGTTAAATTAGGTTTTAAACTGTTTAACCATTTTGGGTAAAATAAAAGTCTACGAGTTTTAACAATATAATAACCTAAAGCCGAGGATTTTCGGGGAAATTGAAAGGTTTTGTCATATTTAGCCGAAATTTAGGAGAAATATTGGGTGGGAAAAACTTCAGGACTACTTTGGCTGTGTTTGACAGTGTTAGTCCCCGCTCAAAGATTTTTTGTTTGACATTGAACCCGAAGCCTTCATTAACAGGAACTGTTGAACATACAGACACAGTAGTGCTAAAGTACAAATGATTCAATTTTAGCCCTAAAGGCGATTGCAGCCCTTCCATTGTTTTCACTGAAACAATGTTCCAAAATGCAGGTGAGCACAGTCTTGATGTCAGAACCGCAACCAAGGACCTGCTGAAGACCAACAAGAGACCGAGGGAAGTGGGTGAGCCTTTTGATGTCCATCCTTGAACCATTTATGAGTGGAGAATTTCATACAAGATCCCTTTACAACAAAACAGACCGAGGGCAAAGATCTGGGATTACAACAGTCAGTCTTCAGAGGGCCAAAAGTCAGAGGGTTTCCAGTCTCCATTAGACTAAAGCTGGATTATTCATGGTATGGTGTTAGGTTTTCCAATAATCACCTTTAATGAGAACATGATTAAGAATTTTTTGCAGGACGCGGAAAGGCTTTTCAGAGGGTGCAAAGAGCAGCACTTCATATCTTTATATCCTGTACAATCTATATGATGGCTTGTACGCATTATTCTTCTCTAAACACCGAAGGATAAAAAGCATCAATTTTCATCTCGTATTTGTTATGTTTCAGTTTTTAACACATTTCTTTATTTTGATAATCGCTTGTCATGAATGCATGTACTGATAAGTAACTCAAGGTTTATTTTACTTTTCTATGAACTTTAACGTAAGTTTTTGTACCCAATTGCCTTACATTCTCACAGAATGATGGTATTCATTTTTGAGACCACTCATCTACTTTGTCCTGGACAATGGTTTCAGTATGCATCAAAATATGACTTTCACTTAGAAGTCTTGGAAATGTGCCAATATTAACATTGATTTTTCGTTCATGTAAAGGCAAGACTATATTTCAGAAGCCAATGAGCAAGAACATCGGGAAAATCAATTATCAAGCATTTTTGCCTTAAAAACCACCGGTATATATGAAAAAACAAACAAATTGAAAACTTTTTTTCGCCTTTTTATAACATATTTCAACGCTTTCCCAACTTGTTTTAGCTTCTTTTCATAACCTAAAAAAAGTATTTTGACCAAAATCATGAAGTATATGTTCGTCGCCTACTTATGACGTTCAAAAAAGAATTATGCAAGAAGTTTTATTTCATTTGCTTGATGGTGTACCAAAACTTTTCAATCGTCATTTACCACCAGATTGTATTGGGTCCTTTAAGCAATAGCTGCAATACAAAAATATTACATTCTGACGTCGAGAAGAAATGTGAGATAGGGCTGAAAATTTATTCTTCAAAGGGCTCAAACGAAGCTTTTGAAATGAGAAACGTCAAGACTGCGCCCAAAACCAGTTTTCATCTATCCTCTTGCTTTTCCTCTCAACGACAAAATGCAATGTTATCCTCGCACTGCTCGTGGCCATTTTTAGGAGGTCACTAAGCTAACTATGCATATATACATGGAAGGTGATAAAAGACAAAATACGAGTCACCAGATTAGACAAAAAATCGTTCCTCTGGTTTTGAAAGCTCATTTGTAATCAAGCTGAAATGTATATTGTGTGTACATTATTGAGTGAAAATGTGTTTTTCTAAAATACACTGTTAGTTGAACAATTCCCTTCAATGATAAATGCACTGGAACTGTAATTTAATCCCCTATCATAGATCTGTTGTGTGTGTTTTTTTGAGAACGAATTCAAAAACTATATTTCGGTTAAACTTTTCTTTCATCTTTTCTCAAGAATTATTAGCTCCTAAACTAGCTAACACTATCTAATTCAATACTTACCCTAAAATAATACATGAAAGATTTTATGTAAGCAACCTTTTTTTAAAAAAGTCATTTATTTAACGTGAAAAGAGCGATGGGTTGATAATTTGAGTTAGGTAATTTAACACTCACCTTCATTAATGGTTATTAAGCCTGTTTCTAGAAATCCTTGTTCACACTGTAAATCCGGTGAAATCAAATTCCACACAAACGAATTTACTAAAGCTTTTTTGATACGTTTGCCAATTTATATTAACCTTCGAATATCTTGAGACTATGTTTTAAATTACATTAGCATAATGTTTGGCTTTTTACGCTCAGAATAAAAGTTATAATGCCGCAGGCCTTTACTACTCTCTGAGCTCCTCAAGGTTGTTTGTCTGCACCTAAATGAGGCAGAGGGCGCTCTTTAATGCGCTTAAAACCTCTATTGAATTGCTCAAATCCATAATCTTTTTGCTCAGATTTTTTACATATGCGTGTGAATGGAGCGCATAATCTTGTTGCAACAAAATAGACGCCTACGTGTACATGTGCCATTTACTCTTGTAAAAATTCCAAGTCAAAAAGGAATTAATTGATGGTGGCACCAAACCGAAGCACATCTTATCTTCTGTTTTGTTCCCTTCCTAAAATTTCCGAGTGATTTCGCAATGAAACCAAACTCAGTTCTAACAATGCTTTGTTGTCATGTGTCCCTTCCCACGTTACTAAAATACTCTTCATAATGTATAAGACAACTCCAAGTAGAGCCTTTAAAAGCCCAAATTTGAAAAATGGGCTTCCTAATTGAGGGTTTGTTCCATTTGTGGCCTCAAAAATCTTCTTCTTGCGAACGTTTGTATTTTACTCTTCTTAGAACACGTGAGCTTTATTAAGAATGTTTTACTCTTAACGAAAAAGACGCACACGAACAACGCAGTTCAGCGACTTGAAATTGTTTATGGCAGGGAAAGGAAAACTCCCAAGTTAGGCCTCTCTCTAGGGCTGTCAGAAAAGTTTTTTTTTTAGGGAGAATACATTCTAGAAGTCTAACATCAAAAGTGTCTCTATGCTAGCGAGTTACAATGTTATTAAATGTGTACACTATATTAGCAGTTTTGCAACCGAAAGGGTGATTCGAAGGTTTGAAAAGAATAGGCTGCACTCTTGTTTGTTTGCAGAGTGCCTTAGGTTCCAGAAAGACAAATAAGAAGGAACATAATTTAATTAACCTTTTCTGTTTGCTTCTCATTCATAAGACACCCATGCATAACTTGGGAATGACAAACTGTCGGCCCTCATTGAACGTCATCGTCGTATTCTCAGCGTTTATTCAAAAGGGGAGATTAGCATTCATGAGAAAGAAATTATCATGTTATCATAAAAGTGTTTGGATGAGGCAGTATCTATCATGAACGAGAATTGCGGTGGGCCAAGCCCATCAAAGGGGATGGCATGAAATGGAATGCTACTACAACTTGTGCGTACATACAACCGCTACTTCTACTTTTTCTCAGTGCTCTACATATAACAAAAGCGCAATAGCTTATGAGGGCATCTAAGGAGTGAGTCTGTTGTTGATGAAATTAGCAAACAACGACAGTAACAACAACAACAACAACGACGACGACGACAACGACAACGTTGTACTTAGCCAAGAGCCCGAGAAATTTTACGTCGCTTCAAATTGGGTAAGAATCATAACCTCTCAATCAATACCGTTCATGTGAGAGGAGGAGGAGGCGTGGTGCAAAAGCAAATGTTGGCAAAAGGGCGCAACAAATAAGTGACTGAACTCGTGCCCCAACAAGAATAATCGTAAGAGTTATCGTCATATTCTGCTAATTTCCAATTTGCATCCTATGGCTCGATGTGATTCGAATCACAGAGACTTGTCTTCCCATTCGATGTACCGGCCAAAGAGGCATTGAGGGAAGTGCTTCCATAACAGATAGGAGAAAACTGTGCCTAGAATCCATCAATTTAAGATGAAATGTGCTGATACATGTTGAAGAAATCTGCAGATCTGGCAGACACTTGATGCGACCAAGTGCAAGTTCCTCATTGGATCGTCATAATCATATCAACAACAAGCAACGAAGCCGCCCGCCTTGAACACGGCAAGAATGGTTTAGTGGGGTGAGTTGGTTCTTGGTTCCCTAGAGTTGTAAGCCTATGAATTGCAATCAGCGATGGAATTCAGATCAGAGTCTCGAGTTCAGATTGCTAACCGTCGGGATTGATTGGTTGTACTCTTTGAGGCTCGAAATGGACTCTATTTGATGGAGTTTTCTTCGTGGAAGCTTCATGAGTTGTCTTGGTCACCGAAAGTGAGGGAAGTGCCTGGGGTATGATCTTATGTTGGGGAGCTCGGCTAATTGTGTTTGAACAAGGATTCGTGACCTCAAATGAGCTTCGCTGACTGACGATTGGAGCCAAATTACAGATAAAGAACTTGGCGGTGAAGGAGCATGCCCTTCGAGGGAAGAGTCACACGTTTATTGCTGGTTTGAGTCCTTGTTGCCAAGTGGCATGTCACCTTTTTCTGAATGAAACCAATGAAGATTGCTCGCCACCAGCGCTGGAGGCATGTATATTTTTAGGGCCTCCAACGTGTTTGATCAGGGTGTTGTTATCGATAGGTGCGAGGTGTGAGAAAGTTACTCTATGAGAATCACGCCTATTTCTACCTATGACCAGACAGAAATGTTACCCAAGCATGATTGTAGCTCAAGGTATGCATGGCAACAGCAGCAGCGATGCCAGCAATACAGACAGCAGTAGCACAACAAGCCAAAAGGCTCAAGTGTAAAATAGGTCATGTGTATCAAACTGATTAGACAAATTTGTTTAGCCACCAATGTATCTACTAGGGACAGAAACCCTTTGATCAAGGCTCGTTTCAAATATCATAAGCAATGCACTGCACCATTAGTGCAATTATTTCTTGGGTTGTACCAACTATGGTTGCCCAACACTTGGTGAAGAAGTTGCCACAGCCAAATAGAAGCCACATTTAAGCAAAAAGTTTTTGTTTGTAAAAATTTAAAGACCATATCCAAACTCTTAACCCCCTTATATTTACTCAAATCAAAAGGGCTTAAAAATCAAATTCATCTCCAAAAACTATTTCAGTTATTCTATTTTGCTAAATTTATCCGTACGAAATGCATTCAATTTCGGCATTTTACGGTAATTTCTTAAGTTTGATAATTTCACCGTTTGAAGTGTTAGAATTTATTTTATCTTTATTTAAAACAACCCCTATGAAATATAAAAGTGTAATCTAATACATTTCCTTCATTCATCCTGTGTCATGATTTGAAAACGTTTAAACGCCAAATTCTATGAATTTTGGGCTCTCCAACCTACAAACAACCTAAATTTAAGATAAAAAAGTTGTGCATCAATGCAGAAAAGTTCTCGTTTTTGCCACATAAAAACTTGATTCAAGTCTGGTGACGAGGCAGTTGGTAAATAAGTCGAAGATGACAGACGACTTTTTTTACTCGATTTATTTTGCTGATTTCATTAGAGCTACTGGGAATGAGCTTCCCATTCATTGAATGACATTCCATTCAGAATTGCATTGCGTTGAATTGTATTAAATGGAATTGAGGAATCTTGTATTATATTATGAATAATTTGTATTGCAGTGGATAAAGAAGCTTGTTATGCCTTGTTTGGCTTTGGACCGACCTTGAAATTTCACAGAGAGAAACTCCTCGTATTCCAGGCACCTAGGTCCTCGACAATAAAACGGCGTTGTTTTTTCAAATAATTAGAAGTTCAAATTATTTTTTCGATAAAGGTTGCAAATCACACTTTGTGTCACTTTAGAACACCCACACACCAAAAATAAAAGGCAGAGGATTCTGTTAAACGACGGCGACTGTAAAAATGTTAAGAGATTCATTGCTATGCTGACAAAGATAGCTGGGTGAAAAATTTCTGGAAACAATATCCCTTGGTAAAACAAAAAAACTGACTGGATATAGTGACTGACATTTTATCAGGCTTGTAAACTTGCGTTATGCTTTTCATCCATTGAAACCTTAATCAAGTTTGCTGCTTTGGCATGCCATTTGCGATTTCGACATATTCATTAGGCAGAGTCTTTATTTCTGCACGTGGTACAGCATCCCTAAGAGAGTAGCCTTCGCCAGCAATGTCACCAATGTTGGTTCCAAGTTATCTGAACTTCAGCCTTTATGAAATAAAACTAAACTTATTTGGATTGTATTCGGGTTGAACAATCCACATTGAGTCGCAAAAAATGATGTAACTTGTGCAACCATCATCTAACATTTGTACAACTTTACTTAGTCGCAGAAATTGGGACCAAGTCCAAGCTAATCAAAGCAAGGGACCCGACAATAACCGTCTAATTAGATATTTTTGCCTATCCTTCTTTAAAAAGCATCTTTAGTTAGGTCACTTTTTCAAAAACAGGAAGTGCTAAAAAGGAAAGAATCTGGGATAGATTATTCAACTGTTTGAACTACAACATATGTTTGGCAAAAATCGGATTAAATTTTCACAAAGTGACATTATTCCTTAACGATTGCAATATAAAACAAAATAAGAATTTATCTTTGGAGGGACACACGGTAAATCTGTACATTAAATGCTCACAACAGTATGCCAAATTGTCATTGAGTTAACCTCGAACTTCACACACCGTTTAGTTATCCAGCTGAAATAAAATAATGGTGACTGAAAAAAACTTTGCAGAAAAGTTAGAAAGAGTATATTTGAAATCGTTCCACGGCCAAAGAATGAAATAAAACCAGTTGCCTTTTTGGGTTCGTTTTTTTTTCAAGGGCTATTCTAACCGCTACAGGGATTGTAATCCCCTATACTATTAACATGAAAGGTTATAGTTCGTCTATTTATTACCTTTCAATCTTTATATGATATTTGGTCAACCAACGAATTTGAGTTGACAGACCCAGCTAGTTCTGAAATGTAGGTTTAATCTGGGATTATAGTTACAATTTTGTCCAAGTCTGACTTGAAAGATGCAACCGGATCAGCAAGGCCCACGTATTCCCTACGAATATTAGAGGTAAGCAAATTAAACAATGAAGGAGCCCGAGAAAGAAGAGAACAGGACGACTTCATTGTTCGAACTAGACTGGATTCTCGAGGGCTTGAAGGGGCTCTCAAAACGCACATTAGGTATCTGCGGTCACTAGAATTGACCCTAAATCCTGGGTTGGGACAAAGCTCATGGATGCTTTTGAAGACTTACAGTATCAGATACCTTTCGTACCTTCTCTGAACACTTTACAGTCCCAACTTTTCTAGTCTCTTCTAATACGAGAGGTCTCTCATTCCAGTGATGTTCCTAGTGGAACTTCTTTGGACTTGTTTGACCTTTGCAAACCTGCTGAACTCATTGGAGCCCAAATGGGTGACATTGTGGCGAGGGTATGCTCGCTCACGTTATAGCTCATCTGTGATATGTATAAATAGCTAGGATGTAGTGGTGTGGCGAGTCCGCCACAACACATTCAAAACGTGGCTGAACAATCGACTTGTACAAAGTTAGCATCATGATGCTAACTCTGGACTTATCATGATATATCCAACCACATATTTGAAAAGATTTACCCACCTTCAACTGGATATGCTTATCGAACTTTCCATTATTTTGGAGGACTAAACCTAAATCTTTCATAGATGAGACCTGCTCAATATCTTTACCTCCATTATCTACGAGTGGAGTATTCAAAGGAGTTGACCCGAAGGTCATTGAGCGGAATTTCAATCCGTTCAGTGTCATATTACTCTCAGTAACCCAAGAGTACATTCTTTCTAGGCCCTTTAAAAGGCCAGTGAATCTTGGCCATTCCTATCAGAAACTAACTTTGCATCGTCAGCATAAGGAGAGAGACTGGCAGTAATACAAAGCTTTTGAAGCGGGGCAACGAATATTATTAAAAAGGAGGGGTCCTAAGATGGTGCCCTGGGGAGCACCCGACTTGATAATATGTATGTCACTAAGGGATCCCCAGACCTTAACAATTTGCTTCCTATCATAAATGAAGCTTCTTACCCAATTGAGAACCTTGCCTTGGATCCCAATCTCATGGAGCCTGTTAACTAAAAGGCCATGATCTACCTTGTCAAAGGCCTTGGCAAAATCAAGATAGACAACATCAACTGAATCGTGTCTTTCCACTCCCTCACTGTCTTGCTTTAAATGCTCAATCAGTTGTGTAACCGTGCTAAAATGTGCTCGGAATCCGTGCTGGTTAGGAGGAAGGACACCATGGACTTCAAGAAACTCAAACAAGTTTGGAATTCATGATCTTCTCAAACCCCTTCGCAATATTCGAAGTGAGAGAAATCGGCCTGTACTTACTGGGGAGCGACTTATCTCTCCTTTAAACATTGATGCAACGTGAGCTATCTTTTGTGAAGATGGAAACTTGCCCTGATCAAAGATGCAACTCATCAAGTACGAGAAAACAGGAGCAAGAACCAGAAAGCATCTCATCAGAATTTGAGATGTCACACCATCAGGACCAGGAGGACTTAAAAGCTTCGAGTCCCTGATGGCCTCTAAAGCATCTTGATCTGTAACTAAAAGATCATCAAACTGCTCAATTTGACTCACGACATCAATGTCAATAGACTCGTGAATAGAACAAGAAGCTGTTGCCTCTAAACTCAGCGGGGTTGAAAACACACTAGAGAACTGATCTCCAAGCTTGTTAGCCATAGCCTTTAGATTACAAATGGCTTCCCCAGCAACCTCAAAAGGACCAACTGGGTGTTTCACCTTTCGCTAACAGTTTGCATAAGATAAAAAGGCTTTCGGATTCGACCTGACCTCCTGAACCACCTTACTCTCAGTTTGTAATTGGTCATTCTCGATAGAGGCCTCAATCTTAACCTGAATTACGTCCAACTTTTTTGGGGACTACCCACAATTACTGGATTCGAAGTGCTGTTCAGTCTTTTTGCTAATTTGCTACTCTTTTTGAACAAAGTCTTCCTATATTTTGGAATTTTTGTCCGTGTCCCAGTTTTCGGAAGCCATTCAGAGATTATTGCTAGAATGGAACAAACTTCCTCAAAGACTGAAACTAATTTATTAATTGAAACAAGGTCTAGTTCCTCTAACCTTTCTGCAATTTGAGGCCAATGTTCATATTTGAACTTGAACATAGCCAGACCGACCTTTTTGGCCGGTCTTACTCTAGAGCACGCCGGCTTTTGAGCCATGGTCGATCCAATCTCAAGAGCATGATGATCTGACAGATTACTAGGTGTCACATGGACATACTGGATCAGATCCAGGTCATTGGAAAAGATCAAGTCCAGAACGTTATTTGCTCTGGTGGCTACACCAACATGCTGAGAGAAATTGCGCAAGATTGCAAATTCTTCCAGCTTTTCGAACGACTGAGAAGTCGATTTTGAAATGGGAATATACCCATTTGGACTAGCCTCCCACTCTATAACGATAGCCGGAAAATTGAAGTCCCCGACAAAGAAAACCCTCAAGGAAACTGCCTGGTCCAACTCATTTCCTATGAATTTGAGAGCTGACAAGAACGAGCCTATTGAACAAGAAGGGGGGGGGGGACGTATATTGTAACAATGGACAGATCAAGATCACAGATCCTTTATTGCGACAGACTAAGACCGATACTTCTCCATTCGACATTTGTGCAAGATACAGTGTAAATTCGATCTTAAAGCCGCCAATGCCACCCCCAGCAAAATTACACCACAGGCAAAACCTCTGAGTGCACCGATGTGCCAATAACGCATGGATTCATTTCGTATGCGAAAGTGCACCCCTTACCATTGAGTTGACAAATATTGGGAACCTGACCTTTTCGGACCCAATGTTTTGACAAAAGTTACTCATCCCGGTCAAGAAAATGTCATCACCTTATTGTCCTTGAAATTAGTATTAACGTTCGACCATCTTGTCAGCTCCCACCCAAATTCCACCGGCAACTAGAATGACAAAGGACCTGTTCAATCTGGCCCATCCTCTGACCTGCATCGTCCAATGACGGCTGTACTGTTTGCCAAAACCATTTTTTTATTTATATCCTGAAAACTGACCTTATTTTAATCAATGTCATCTGTGATGTCCCCTTAAGCGAATTTCATATCGTCCTAATCCTGTTTTATGCACTCACTTTATACTTATATGACCTGAACATTTTACTTTTGAATATTCATATTTCGACCCGTATTCTGCTATCAAATAGTATGTAATATTGAGGAAGAATTGCTATCCGTTTTTTCATGACTATTATGGATTGGAAAATAGGTGGGTTGTTCTTTTCAAAATAATTCGTTAATAGGTTATGAGACGTAGGCAAAATGAATAACGAAAACTGAGAAAAAAGTTGTTAAGTTTAACAATCAAATGTAACTTATGATAAAGTCCATAGAAAACGTAAAACATGCTTTCAATTACTGATTGATATTAGCCAACTTATGAACGCATAAGAAAACATCGACAAAATAAAGGAAATTGTTGGAAACATTCCCACCATGAGATTATCAATCTGTGCTTTGGTTTTCTTATCCTTTCAGTTTTTTGATGTTCATTGTGCTTTCTATCATTTACTTATTGTGCAAAGGCAGAAAGAATTTCTGAATTGATTCGAGGAAAAAAGAGTAATGATTAGGGGTGGAAAAATTATTTGGTCCTCTTGGGCAAAATATTCTGTTTCTATTATTTCAGAATGCCGCCAAATATTACCTATTTTCTTTCCAAATGGGCAAAATATTACTTTATGTTTTTCATATATAAACCACATTCATTTTTTCTAGTTACATAAATTCAGTTGTGTTATCGGGGAGCATTCAGTTTGGTCAAAAGTGGTGAATCGAGGATTAAGTTATCTTTTTAGTAATGCTTAAAAGTGACAAAGTGAACTCTTAAACCACTGATGCCCATCACCAGTCCCTTGTAATTTAAAACAAAAATTACCGTTCTTTTTGAGCCGGGTTTCCTTTGTTAGTGCCAATTTCAAAATAATTTTCAAAACCATCAATGGCCATCTGGAAACTTAGCATGCTAATAGGTTTGCTACTTAGCTTAGATTATCCAACTTTGCAATGGTGTGGATTTTTTTGATCTAAGCATGTTGAACAAGATTTCAAAAGTTCATTCGAATTTGTGCCCAAAGTAATTTGATGATTTCCCTGAAGAAGGTGCTGCCAGAGTTGAATACATTTTCAATGAATTAACTTCGTAGGCAATATTTTGGAATCTACAAACTTGAATGATATTGGTAATATGCTCTTTTATTTTAAAATTGTGTGGCGTTGACAATTTCTGTTGAGTCTTACGTATCCTCAGCTGTCACGAGATAAACGAAAAATTAAAGGCCATTCTTGACCCTAAACGAAGAACGTGTAACGAGTAATTATTTTTAGTTTTTGAGTTGTTGCAATAGGAGCTGCGAGGTAAGAGTTCAACAAATTCTAGCGGCCAAAGAGGGAAAGAGAGGGTTAATAAGGAATAATCATGACTGCTTCGATTCATTCAAAACTTTAGAGTCATTTGAAGACTGATACAAGCAAAAGTGGTTGCATTTCTTATGAATGATCTGAGGTTATGTGAGATAGTGAAATAAGAGTGAATAAGTGAGACCTTTTGGTGTTTAGTTCAAATATCTTGCTATTTTTTGGGTATTTTTGGACATTCAGGTGTCTTTTTGATCCACTTTTTCAAAAAATGACAATTTTGGTGTCTCATAATCCCCAAAATGGACCTTTTTTGTCAATGTTTTGTACCAAAGAATATTAATAAAGCATGTTGGTATAACTGTCGCACTTTTTTAATACTTCAAGGAGTCAGTTTTCATGTACTTTTTTGCCTAGAAAATTCAGCCCCGCACCAGTGCTGCTGTTTTTTTAGTGCAATTCAATAAGATAAGATATTTGCAAAGTAATTGAAAGTGTTAAATATGAAAACCACTCTCTTTCTAAACATTAAGCTAATTCATGCTTTGAAGTTGATCATTCCAAGGAAATGGCTAGTATCATATCCTTAGACATAAAATTTATGAAAGTAGTTAATCAAATCATCAAAAAACAATAAAAGACTTTAAATAGTTCCTGGCATCTGAAATTTAGGCCTTTGGGAGGATGACATATTTTAAGAAGTTGGGATAATGGCCTAAGTACAACTTGTAACACCCAATTTGATTTTTAATGACAGTTACACCAAGATAAAAGTGCAGAGAAAATAATTCATTTAGTACATCCTCTTTTTAACTTATTAACTGATTATAAGTTATCATAAATCAAAAAGACCACCATAGTTTGATGTGAGAATAGTCAGGGTTACATTTTGAAGCTAGCTAATGGTTTCCCAAAATGCTGTCATTAATGTGATATCATTGAAAATGTAACACAACTCTAGTAACAACCTGCTGTGATTTTTTTTATCTGATGGTATCAATAATCCATAGTTCTTTTTGGATTTTTAATGTTACTGAATGGCTCATTCAAAATTACCAGGATCTTTCTGTCTTTCCTTTTTTTGCCGCGAGATGTCTCATTATGAAACAAGCAGTCCCTATTACACAATTTTAAAATGTAATGCCATTACGGTTCCTTTTCGAAAAAGGAACGAATCATTGTAATTTCTTTACTTGCAATTTCGTCACTTTAGTAGCAGATTGAAAAAAAAGCAGAAAAACCTTTCTGACTTGTACATAAATATCTAGCCAATGTCCTCGAAACTTCTTATGTATTGTAATCTTGACTAACGTCGAAATTTCAAGACACCCAAATTTTCGTCTGGTGGTTTCGTGAGGGGATTTGGCTCCTTTGATTACGACCTATCTTTATCGAACGAAAATGAGCTATGAGGATTGATAAATTTCAAAGATATCATCGAACTTGATATCCTTGAAAGAGCAAGACACAAAATGAAAAATCAGTCACCCTTAAAAATGATAATTTTTGAAGCTGCCGATCATTTGCTTCCTGTGGAAAGGAGTGCCTACAGTGGTTTTGATGATTTCTCCATAGAAGAAGGAATATAGCAAGGTAAAAATCGACTTAGTTCGTAAGGAATTACGAAGAGAGGTGGACTTTATTATTCTGACAAGCCTGGATTCTCGAGGGCTAGAAGGTGCTCTCAAAACGCACCTTAAGCCTCTACGGTCACTAGAATTGACCCTAAATCCTGGGTTGGGACAAAGCTCATGGATGCTTTTGAACACGTACGTACAGTATCAGATACCTTTCGTACCTTCTCTGAACACTGTACGCATAGTCTCAACTTGTTTAATCTCTCCCAAAACGAAGGCTCTCTCATTCCTGTGATGTTCCTAGTGAAACATCTTTGGACTTGTTCGACCTGTTGCAAATCTACTGAACTCATTGGAGTCCAAATGGGTAAAGCATTTTTCAGATGTGGCTGAACAATCGACTTGTACAGAGTTAGCATCGTGATGCTATCTCTGGACTTAAACATGCGGGATATCATATACCACACATTGGAAAAACTTTACCCATCTTCAACTGGATATGCTGGATATACTTGGAAAACCTATTGAATCTCACTTAAATCTTAGGCACTGGAGATCGGGCGAATGATTCGCCCTGGATGAGTCCTAGTTGTTTTGGGAACGGAGCGATGAAGTGCTTATTTGTATGTGACTGATTGGTTGATGGATGAGTGAGCACAAATTCATACACAGTGTAGTCAGGGCTGAAATTGGCGGCAATTGGATTTAAGAATAAACTTTGCCGGATTATCTACCACCATTGACCAGGAGCCTACTTACTTAAGGCAAAGGAGTGAATGGAGAAAAGAGCCAGTTTGTGTGATATTGTACGTTATTTTCGCCATCTAAAATTCACTTCTTCGCTTTAAAATTTTGGGCTCTGTTCCGTAGCCATCAGCACAGTGAATTTGTCAATGGGTGAGCCGATAGACGTCTCATCGTAACAAAACCCTAAAGATGACATTGACACAAATATCATTTGAAAAACTGTCATCTTCTCCATCTATCCGCTTTCCAGCGGAGACAAATCATCCAATTGGGATGAGACCAGCTGAGCTCGTTGGATGGAGTCAGGCTCTTGGGACGTACGTATGTACGTAGTACGTGTAGTACACGGTAGACCTAGCAAGTGTGAAAGGATAACAAAACATTTAATGAAATCGGCCCTCGAGGGAACAGTCTCCAATCTTTATTGTGGCGCCCAACAAAAGAATAGTCAGGAAGGAAGGGGGTTCGTTTGTTCATTCCTTGCCTCGTTCCTTACTTCGTTCACTCCTCCTCACTGCGTCCGTCCGTCCGTCCCTTCGTTCGTCCCAGGAATGTCACAAGTGTCGCCTTGTTGTCCGATCGGTACTTTGCCTGTCTCAATCCTTGAAACTGCGCAATTCCGTTGCCTTGTGGCACTTCTCAAGCAAATTATCCGTCTTCAGAGCTTTAGTTGTCTCGCTCGATTTCTAGGCTTTTTTTTCAAGGTTCAAGAGAGCAATGAACGGCCTAACAGCTGATGATGATCACCATCACACCAATCCAAAGTCGCAATTGTAACGCACATGCGTTCTCTGAGTGTGGCTGCCATCAGATCATGTCATCAAATTCGTTGTGAGCCTCGTTAGCTCATCTTCGAGGCTCAGAGGGATTCTTTTTCTCCCAAGAAAGGGGAATTCTCATGGCGCCGAAATAAGTTGTGATCCACTAGCCACCAGTTCGGCTGAGTACCGTCCAAGTGCGGCGTGAGCAAGCCTTACCCGCCCACCGTCCTTCGATCCTCGTTTCCAAAGCGCGTCTTTCCTCGCTCCAATCCTCCTCGGGCTCGATGTTGCGAGAGTCACAGTCACTTGGATCTTGCAGCCTTCACGAGGATCCCTCGGATTGTGAGACAACAAGAAAGCGAGTAAGAAGGATCGTAGCCACTTGCTACGTCAGTCTTGAGTTCTCATCCCTGTGAGCTATTCGGAAACAGCGGGTGGGTCCCTGGCGATTTCAAGCATTGAATTCTGTTTTCCACGGATGCCAAGTCAGTGATCCAAACGATGCTTCGTAAAACGCTGTCGATCAACAGAGTGAAGTGACCAAGTGCCCTATACGAAAGCCTTGCCAATCTCAAAGCCATTAATTAAGGTAGTTCTTCTGTTTTGGCCCTCCTGTACTAGGTGATCTTACTTTCCAGATCTATGACCCATTTGCATAAGCCCTGCTTGACTTGCGCCTTCCACTTGACCGCAGATCATCGCTTTCTGATCCAAGAGTACAGGCCCAAGTTGGCCGAGTTACTGAATTCAAGTCTGGCGTCGCACTCACACAGTTGTTTTCCCTGCTTTACTCACAATTCAAGTGAAGTTCTCCTCTGTTTCAGTGAGTGGGTGCACACTTGTGGATCAGGGCTAGCAGTCATCGTCGGAATCTGGAATCTCCACCCAATTTCGTGTACAATGCCACAATGTCCTCGCCAAAGAAAGCAGCCATGGAACACTTTCCATTACTAGACATATTCTTAATGATCGTGCTCCTAGCGAAACCCTTGAAGCTCCCTGACAGCAAATAACCCTTTTTCTACTCCCACCATGGGGTCGGGCCCTAGGCTCTCATTCTTGTCCCAGACCTTTGCTCTCATTGGCCTTGGTCTAGTGCTTGAGACTCACTCTGCTCAACGTTGCATTGACCAACAACCCAGTGAGCCTAAATATTTCTATTACGGAGATCAAGCGGTGGAAATCAAGATTCTGACCTCGGATCGAACCACTCACCTTTTGATCTCGACGATTCTGCAGATTTTCACTCAAGAAGTACTCGGTTACAATAACACCACTCTCATTCATCTCGATGATCAAACTCAGGGGTTTGACCCTGACGCCCAATTTTCCTACATTTCGTCTTGCACGGACTTCAAGTGAGTGTGCATTCTACATACAAACTACTATGTCACGGACTGCCAGAATTTACTTGGACTTTCAGCGAGCTTCCCGCCACAATCGGCCCTCTCTGAATAGGAGCAATTCTGAGTTCTATTTTAGAGCTTTCAGAATGTTCGATTTTGATTTTAAAAAATTAAATCCTTGCAATTTAAGGCCAGTCACATTTATAAAATTTATTTATTTATTCACAAAGTGGGTTACCGGTATTTCGTCAAAGGATTATCTAGCTGAAATTCGAATCTTATGTTGTGTGATTTTCAGAACTTTAACCACCTCTTTTCGTTGTTCGGACAAATCTTTTGATCGCGTGATCTATTCATTTTGAATACGTAAACCGTTCAGGAGGTACCCAATTTTTATCCCGTTGAGAGTCCACTTCTCCAGTTGACCGTGCAAGTAACACCCACCCACCATTACGGGTGTAGAAAACAAACATTTAAAATTTCAGGCCACAAAATAGATCATAGCTAATTTGCTAGTTGTCACTTTTCCAAGTTTACGCATTACCTAGCAAATTTGTTGAAGCTTTTCAGATTCATCAGTCAGGTTGATTCAAAAACGGTTTT
>NC_081447.1:9076961-9131951 GCF_007210705.1 Tigriopus californicus | reverse complement strand
CCAGCAATTGATATATTTCGCTCAACCCCTAAGCTAAGGCTGCCAGGTTAGCTGATAAGCATTATGATGAATAACAGTGTCCTTCTTTCTGATATATTTTTGTGCTTTTTCCCACCTAACAATATTTTTGAAAGACGATGTAATAAGTGAATGTTTTTTTACAAAGGATTGGACTTTTCTTTCACGGACCATGAGTCCGCCAACAAATGAGTCGAGTCATCGTAACAACCATCGACCGAACTTATCATTTCTCTTTTTACCTTTATGGCCAGACTGCTTTCGGTTTCGAACTCTCGGTTAAAAGCACTTCCGGTTCATCACCAATCTTGAGCCAAATTCACATATATATATATGGAATATATATGGATATATATATATGGAAGCATGACGGTAAAGTTTCAAAAACGCACTAAAACATATCGGGTGGGAATCATAAATTCAAACACAGGCATATTCCCTTTTGATTGCTTGGGAAAAGAACTGAATCATTTAAACGTACGGAAAGCAGAATATTACAGGTCTGCGTAATCTCTACTAACAAGGGCATAAAGATCTACAGCACGTGCATTGTTTTCGATGCTTGTGTTATCAAAACAGTGCCGTTGCCAGTTGCGTCCTCCAGGCTTGCTTCTACCTTGTTTTTGAGTCGTTGAAATCAAAACATACCATTTGTGCGATAAGTACTTCAGTCCTTGTTGTGCACTACTCTCATAATGAAGGATGAGTTTGCCCGGTTGGTGGCTAGAAAATAATGGAATGTTTTTCCTAATGAATGAAGTAGAACCAACCCACTTCGTTTGTTTCCTCCTTTTTCATTTGGGCTCTCTCCCATAAAAATCACCACACTTTGGAACAACGCACAGTCCTGCGGCATAACTGTGGGTTTCATACTAAAAGTCAATGTGGGAGTGGCAGTGGCAGTGGAACACGAGGGACCAATTACTCTCAATGGCGGCCAGCTTTATCAAGTGTACGCACAGTAATGCGTCTTAGAGACCGGTTCAGGGCCATAGATGTTTGGATTCGGAGTCTCCATTCATCATTGTCAAAGCTGATTTCTATCTGGTGGAGGAAGGCCTTGACCTCAAACCACAAAGAAACCACGGCCTGACTCATTCATTCATGAATTGACGAAGATCACAGCGAGCTCACTGATTTCACTGACAAGAAGCCTTTTACATTTCTTGTCGACCAGTCGAAATGCCGAAAATAATCAGCAGCATCTGGACGTCTGGATATAACGGGTCATTCTTCTACTGATGATGCAGACAGACACTTTACCACCATAAACTAATCGTTAATTTCCTGCCAGACTGGGATTCTGGAACCCTGAATGTCAATTGTTCCGATTACTCAGAATCCTGACGTGGTATCGACTGACCCCTTTGTTTGTTTCTACTCTGGTTTTAGTGCACTCCTCTCTATACTCAACAATCAATGTGATCAATCAGATCGAGTATCTGGGACTTCAAATCAATGTGGCTTTTGTTGGTGATAAGCTCCTGGAGACGATTCAGTACCTGGAGCTCTCGCCTGAGATTCGAAATGGTTCCCGGTCTTATTTGGTGTTCCATTACACCCCTTCTTTGGTGACAAGTCGGTTCAATTTCACTTCCATCAAGTTCGAGCCCTGCGATCACGGCTGGGAGTCGCAAATCTTCACTCCCAATCTAACACTTACTTCGCCCAATTGTTTGTACAACCTCAACCGATTGGCCAAGGTGAGCTTTGAGATGTGTCCTTCAATCCCAAGGTTTCCGACAAAAACGTTTGTCTGGTTTTCAATTGAAGTGTTAATGCAACGGGTTTGGAACCATTGCGTGGAATATTGTCATATACAAATGTTTTGGCTCCGTATCTACTGTTTGGCGGGAGAAAAAAAGATTGAGCGCAGTCAGGAAAAAAACTTCGACAGGTCCCTGAATGACAGAAAATGAAAAACCAATTTGTTTCGTTTGGTTATTTTTGGCCAGATCTCAATCTGAGTAAAAGATACTGGCGCGACGCTCCCGAATAGATTTTTGTAACGTCGTTTCGTACCAAGTGCCTGATCTGATCTGATTTAGGGTTCTTCGGATTTACGTCTGATTTTCCTCTTTGTTTGCCATTCCCGAGCGTTCGAGTTCATCTTACTTTGCTGGCTGCCTTTCTCTTTCTCTCTCTTCCACACTCACTCACTCATTCATTCACTTACTTTCTTTCTTTGCTTCTCTCTCTCTCTCTGTTCAGGTGGTTTGGCAGCCTTTAAGAGATGGCGCACAAGCTCTCTACCTGACGTTGAGTAAAATGGAATTTTCTTTGAAAGACTACCAAGACATCCTGGAAATATTCAACGAGAAAGCCAAAACTTTTCTGGACCCCAAAGACCCGCAACTTTTGCGCCAAGTAGCTTGCGAGTGGCTCAATGAGGAAACCATGCTCAGAAACGGTATTCGATCCAAACAGTATCAACAGTGGAGCGACATTGGGACTTCCAAGCCTAAATTGATCATCGGAGGGATCTTTCCCATCCGAGGGACCAAATTTCGAGCTCCTGAGCTCCTTCCAGGTCAGTCGTCAAATGCGTTGCAATACACCATATAATCTACAAGTGCGTAATGGAGAAATACCCAAATTAAGAAAGTCGATTCGATCAATTGGTAAATGCATCGATGAAGGACGACAAATTGATCAGATCCCATCTCTTGGCTAGCATTCATTTTGATCCTTACGGACATTGCGGCGAAATGTGCGTATGAGAGAACTGAAATGTCCCTTTCACTGATTTTTGCAAATAATGATCTTAATTTCCAGGCTTTTTGACCTGTTGCAACTTTGTCTGGTTTTGTAACATTCGACCTTGGAGCAAGTTGAGGCGCAATTCTCAATCGACTCGCTCCTGGGCTAATTTAGGCACTCTTCGTCACTGAATGCACTTTGTCTACCGCAAGACTCCAAGATAAATGATGATCGTGGGCCATTCATCAATGATGCAGGTTGACAAGTCCTTCAGAGGATGCATTCTGAAATAATGGGTGTGGGAATTTTTCCCTGTGCGCTTTCGCATGCCCTCCATTCTTTTTGAAGACTTGGTTATCTCAAAGAAAAACCATTGCTTGGTCAATTTGGGACTCTTTACGTCTCTCAATTTCTAAGTCGATTCTACATACAGGGTGGCCGAAAATAAGGGGAAATCATTGATTTGATATCAAAAAAATAAAGTTCTATAACAATGATAATTGAACACACACCGAGAGAAGCTCTGCGCATATCATTAGATATAACGCCGTAAGGAAGAATAGCAAGCTGGTCATATTCACGTGCTATTGCCAGAGGCAGCTAATTCCTTTCTCATTAATAATGGAAAATGAGCATTATATGTATCTTGGCCAAAGTTCAAATGTTCAAGTATGAAACTTTGAAATGAATGTTTGATAGATTCGTATTTCAACGGCAAATGTGAAATTGTTGTTATTTCTAGCCACCCTGTAGGACAAAACAAATGATGGGGGATTGTTTGAAGAAAGGACTATTATTTGCCAAGGCTCAAGACAAGGCATACACCACCCCTAGAGCTCAAGACTATTGTTTCGTTCAGTGTTGCTCGAACTTGTATGTTAAGAGACAACACGGTGAAATTTTTAGAGATTTCAAATTAATTTGCGATCCCAGGGCTTTTACAGTTTTGAAGACATGTCGCACATTCTTTGTGTATGGTCAAGAGCATGACTTTCCTTTTTCAAAGGGACATCAAATTAGTTTGAATTAGCATTTAAGTTCCCTTAAAATGTTTGCACATGCAAATTGAGGGATTTGCTAAATTACAACACTATTCAACCTACCGATGTTTTACAAAATTGAGATTAGGTCGAGGAAACGGCTGCAGGCTCGAGGGCGGCTATCTGCTGATTTTTTACGTAGGGTTGAAGGAACACCGTTGTGTACCCTTAAAATTCATTGAAATAGTTTTTTTTCCAAACTGCGTCTTTTTCTGATGCTATTTTCAACACGTTTTGTCTAACTCAAACCGTAAGAAAAAATATTCGTCTGGTCTTAAAAAATGCCTAAATAAATTGCAAAAGCCATGTGTTCCCTCAAAACCGTACCGTGGCGTGCAGGATTGGCTGGAATTGATCATTTTGTCTTTCCAAAACGAAATTATTGGCCAAAAATGAAATACTAGCACATCACTGTCCTTGTTATTACTGTGCTAATGCGTACCGTGGCGTGCAGGATTGGCTGGAATTGATCATTTTGTCTTTCCAAAAGGAAATTATTGGCCAAAAATGAAATACTAGCACATCACTGTCCTTGTTATTACTGTGCTAATGGTTAAGTATTATTATTTTGATCCACTTGTCTTTTTTAGTGGCCTTGAAAGCTCAGAAGGACGTCAATTCCAATTCGACCATCTTGGCCAATTATGACCTTCAGCTCATCATCTACGATGGCCAGTGCACTGCCGATGTGGTCATGAAAAGGTTCATCGACATCATCACACATCATGAGTTCAAATCAAAGATTGTGGGTATCTTAGGTAAGTTCTCTTGAATATTGATTGGTTTGTTGAGGACACCTCGTGAGGCTCACTTTTGATTGAAACGTCAAATACAGCAAGCAAAGTCACTGGGGACGAATTCATCCCCGAAGATACAAGTTGAAGCTATATGTAGAGTAGGATGGATGCCACACAATTTTCTTATCCTTCTTCAACGTCCAGAATGTGTTAAAAAGGAATATTTCTACCGAAGGCGTGAAGAAGAAAAGTCTGATTGGGCATTCCCATTAACCTTGCAAGAAAGAGATATTGGGGTATTTACGTACGAATGCCTGCAGCTCGTTCATTTTATGCTTAAGCCCAGCCAGAGGGTATGATGTGAATATCTGAATGGGAAAGTCATTGTGCCATGTAGAATAATAATGTTTCACTCGAGATATTCGGCTGTATCTTGTTCAATGTGGACGAAGATATGTGCCCTTTTTAACCTGAACAAGGTCAGATCGAGAAACTGACTCATTTCTAGTAGAGGCCGAGTACGTCATGTGGTTTTCTTGATGATATTTCTAGGTCCGGCTTGCTCAGATACGATCCAGCCTATCGCGGGTGTCTCGAAACATTTTCGGAGTGTGGTTATTACCTACAGTGCTGAGGGCTCCATCAAAGATGCGGGAGAAAGTCAATACCCATATTTCTTCAGAACCATTGCGGAGAACAAACAGTACAAGTAAGCACACTCTCCCCACCTTGTAGTCGTTAGTCAAGGCCCAATCACTTCGGGTGATTGCTTAGCAATTAAGTCACTTTCTCGCTCACTCGCCTCCTGGGGGAAAACACGATTTCCAATGCACGTTTTCAGCTCTTTTTAACACATACCGTAAGGGCAAGAACTTACTCTTAAACCCACCACGCCACCCATTTCAGCCTCAACCCTGCCGATTCCAAAATAGCGTGTAAATGTAAGGAGGCGCAAGTTTGATTGACCTCTACGCACGTAAATTGGATGGTCCCGGTCACCATCTAGCAAAAGCTAAATGGCTCCGAAATAGAGCGTGGATCTTTTTTATGGGCGCTGGAACTCATCAACTTTCGACGTGCTGGGAGGAGGTTCAATTCTAGTGGCGGTCAAACACATGAAACGAAAAGTGTTTCATGGAGCTCGATTCTCAATCGCTTAAAGTGAATGAAAGTGAGGCTGGTTGACTCCCCGAACGGGCTTGTTGTTCCCTCACGTTCCATGCCTTGCCATTAAGATCTGGGGAACTCGGAAAAAAGCCACGCCTCAGTTTCTAACTTCACTTCAATTACTGATATTCATTGATGTCTCATGGATTGTTTCGTCGTTTGTGTTGCAGGTATGTCTATTTGGAGATCTTCAAAAAGTTTCGTTGGTCCAAGGTGGCTAGTTTGACTTTAGATGGTCACAAGTATTCCGAGTATATCTCACATCTCCAAGATGTTCTACAAACCCACGGTATCAACTTCATTATGAACCGCAAATTCCCCAAAGAGTCTCCAGATATGAGCATGGTAAGGTCACGCCTCACGATATTCCTTTTCATATTGAAAAAATGTGAAAAGAAAAGCCACTGAGGGCCCTATTATATCTTTGAGAGAGGAGAAAAGGTTCCAATTATGATTGTATTTGTACTTCCTGTTCATCAAACACAATTACATTTTGATGAGGTCAAGGGTTTCTGTCCACAAATCTTAGCCAAAAAGGACCTTAGCAAGCAGAAGCATTTTTAAACAAACAACATCAGTAATGTTCGAGATGCATTGCAATCATTGAGCACTTCTAAACTGAGTGCAAGACGTTTTCACACTCACCTTCGTGTCATCAAATACAGCCCAGGTGTTGTCATGGTTAGAAGTTTGAAGATGCAACGATGCAATTTGCGTCGTTCTTCTTCAGTTTTGGCTTGGAATGACCACCTTCAACTCCAATTGATTCGTTTGGACATGCAGTATGGCAATCCTGAAGGATATTGCATAGGCAAGGAAATGGAGGTGATTTCTTCACTGACCAGAAATCCTTGGGAACGTCAGCACACTATCATTGATGAGCTCAAGCATTGGTTTTAGGTGATCACATAAAGGCCCCCAACCTGCTCTCTAAAGTCAAATATACGACGAGCAAGAGATTGCATTTGATTCAATTTTGAAATAAGAGATACTTTGTCAAATTTCCTGCCAATCCGAACAATTTTAAAGTGCACAGTAATCTGGCATATCCTTTTATTTTCGTTAGAGCAATTTGTAAGTTCACAATGACTCTTAGAGTGGTCCTTTATATCCTTCTTTATCGACGCGGTTTTTTTGAAAGGCACATATTGTGATTATTACCTTCATCTAGATTGAAAATGCCCACTTCCTTCCTGGTCGAATATGGTGACCACTGAAAAAAATGACGCTAGTAAAAATAGAGTACAGAGACGACAACTAAACGAGAAATACTTATTCCGTATTCATGAACAATAATCTCACAAACTTGATTTGACTTCGACAGTCCGAATTTTGTACGAATTGAGGTACATAATGACGGGCTTCACTTCACGGCGGGGCCCATCACAGATCCGGCCCCGACATCCCAGGAATGAAAAAGAACTAGAGGCAGGACAAAATATTTTGAGATCCTTAAAACATGAGTTGAAGACAGTGTGATCTAAAAATGGAATTGTGGGGAATCGGAGATTTAGGTAAAGTGTCGGCTTGACGGAAATCGAAAACCTTTCAATTGAAATAAGCATGATGCAGGCGAAATGCAAAATGTGTTTGTGCATGATTTGAGAATTATCCTGGAATTTGAACTCCTCCAGGGTAAGTGTGCAACGTTGTTAGGCTTATTATGTATGAGGCATTACGGCATAATATTCAGACTTGTCATAGGTGAGCTTTTTCCGGCTGGCCTAAATCGAAATTCGAAATGGAAATACACCACTTTCTCAGGTGACATTGGCCACCAAGATCCGCGCATACCATGGTTATACCATAGTTCGGACTCGTTCGAACATGAGAACATTCATCTTTTTCATGACAATTGAGAAGTATGCTAGCGATTAGGCTGACAAATGGCTCTTCCAAGCCAACTATTTCAACTAAGCCATTTACTTTGCCGCTCGAAGCTCCTTGAGTCCCCCCTCCCCCCTAGATGAGAGACAAGCCGAACACCTTAAACACACCGCGTCTTAACTTATGAATGCTAAGCATTGAAACGTTCGTAGAATACAGTATAAACAACTTTAAATGCCAGGGTAGCAACCGCTTTCACGCTTTCACGCATGTGGTGGATATGGTAGGAGCTCAAGGGTCCAAGTGATGACAGCATGACAGTTAGTCAATCGACCAACCAACCAACCAACCGAACCGCAAAGACAGATTGGTAGACACTGACAGCGGTAGCCTGCTGGCGTGTCTGCCTGCTTGACTATGTGACTGGCTGACTGAATGACTGAATGACTGAATGAATGGGGTGGGGGATAAACCATTCCCGTATTGACAATAGTCATGAGAAACACAGTGTGCAATTCATCTTGATTCCCACACAAGCCTTTTTCGAATTCACAAGCCGACTTGGTTTACGTAGAGACATTGTCTATGTCCTAGAAGTGAGCCCTTGAAAGTTGTTCCCCCTCCGAAGCCATAAATACTTTTCCCGTTGGTTCGTTGCTTTAATTTTTAGCTCAGTTTGAAATATAGCTATTGATTTTCCCGACAACTCGAAAGCGTTTCTATTTGCCCCCGACCCAAAACTCGCGACTTGGTAGCTGAAAATAGCCCGTCAAGAGGTCTGGCTATTAGTCCTTAAAAATACAAAGTCTTTTCACGTGAAGCCGAAACTCTCCAAATAATTCTCGTTGCCTATTGACTTTTTCCTTCCGTTCGTGACTGCATGCAGTATCTCAAGGATCTGAAAGAGCGAGGTGCTCGTATCATCATTGGCGAGTTCTTCGAGCGCGCTGCGCGAGTCATCATGTGCGAGGCCTTCAAACAAGGCATGACCCAAAGGCAAGGTTATGTGTGGTTCCTCCCAGGATGGTACCACAATGATTGGTTCGATGTCGATGTTCTGCGGGAGGAAGGCTATGATGACGAGTTCATGCCCAATTGCACGACCGCGCAAATGATCGAGGTAAATACTCCAAAGAAGCTAGTTCTGGACTAATACACTAATCCAGTGGTCGGTTAGGGAAGAAATGTGCATGTTTTAATTATGCAAGGATCATTTGAACTCATTCATTGTCATTTAGGCTTCGTCAGCTTCACGATTTGATTGCACTTGAAAAAGCAATCGACAAATATACCTTCTGCAATAACGATAGTACCTTATAGTAGATTACATAAAGAGGACCTTAGCCATTCCCATACCAATCTTTTCCTTTGATTCCATTAGTTTAAAGGAGGCAGATGGTCTCGTCTACGATATCGAATAGCATTACCCTAAAAAATGTGTTCAAAAACCATCAAAATATCCGAATCTAGGAGTGTAACTTTATCACAAAATTCTTTGACTTTGTGGATAAAATGCACCTTATTCACTTGTGCGAGGCTTTGATATACTTTAGCACGACCACAAATGAACTGGAATTTGAGTAAAGTCTGAATGAAAAGAGGACCCTTGTCTTAACGTTTTCAAATGTATTTCACTTTAAGGCTTGTAATTTTTCTTTTGTCGAGTATATAGAAAGAATAATGATTTGTATTGCTCTCTATGTGTTTTAGGCCATCTCGGGTCATTTGACCTTGATACACGCCACTTATGCTAATGATGAAGAGCTGATGCAGAATGGCACTACTGTGGGTCAATGGAAAAACACCATGAATCAAGAGCTTCGCAGAAGTAGAGTCACGGCCAATCAAATGAATAAATATAGTGGCTACGTATATGATGCCGTTTGGCTCTACGCTCTGGCCTTGGACCGACTGATCAAGCAGAACAAGTCGTACATTCAAGACATCCATTCCGACCGGAGCATCAATGAATTTGTGGACATCATTGGCGACACCGACTTTGTGGGGGTCACGGGCCGAATCAATTTTCCCAATGGTCATTCCCGGCTATCAAACATTAAGGTTAGGGACAGACTAGTAGAACCTTTCCATCCACCAGCCAGTCGTGGCGTATTGTAATGTAGTATGCAAGCATAATGAGCGATCGTTATTCGTATCAATCTGAGGCCCAAGAAATTGTTCTTGAATGACGCATAGAAGGAGCAATCAGATTGCTACCACTAAGAAAATCAATGACATATTATGCATAGGAATTGATTTGTTCAGATTTATTGAAGGGTTCTATTCTGATTGGTAGAAGAAAGCAAGAGGGATGAGATCCTCTTAATCTCAAGAAAGTGAATATGCGAATTTAGGGCCTGTCTTTTGAGTTCACAATCCCTCATTTTCATGGTCTCTTTTCTAGATCATTCAATGGTACGGAAACATTAGCTACGAAGTGGGCATTTACGAGCCTGATTATGCCAGCATCTCCGGCAATGGTGGTAAATTGCTCGTATGGAACGACTCCTTGATCCAATGGCAAACATCGGACGGCTCTTTACCCAATGACCATTCGAAGGATTGTAGCATTTTGTCCAATTTCGCCACAGCTTTAAATGTGGAATGTGAAGAGGCCATTATATTGGCCTTTATCATGGGGTTTGGCGTCCTTTTGGCTATTTTGGTGCTGACCTTCTTTTTCTTCAAACGGAGGTAAGTAAGCAAGTATTTGGAAAAGCCAAAGAAACATGACTTTGATGTTGGATGGTTTTGCATTTCGCTCTTGCCCAGGTATGAGCGGAAGATGCGCCACACGGAGGAACGCATGCGCGCCCTCGGGCTGCTGACCCCGACCTCACTTCTGACCTTGGATGAGTGGGAGATTCCTCGAGATCGAGTGGTCATCAATCGGAAGTTAGGCGAAGGGGCATTTGGAACCGTGTTTGGCGGTGAAGCTTTCTTTGACGAAAAGGGTTGGGTAAGTAGATCTTGACCTCGAAATTCGTAATAATCATGTGCTATGGCTCTAGCTGACGATTCGTTGGTTTATTAGTCGCATAAATGTAATTTAGTGACGAAATACGGAGTTGTCTAGCATCGCCCCATGAGAGGGAGATCCTTCTTAGAATCGGATTGGTTTCTGTTTCACTGAGGGCTTTTCAAATGAGAAAACAATCTGAATCCTAATAGCGGGCCTTGCAGTCACGGGCTGAAATCTTTCTGAGGCTCCATCCAAATCTATCTCTGATTTGAAATTCTATAAGTGTGCAATAAAAGCTTAGATATTGTCAGTACACTTCACGTAAACGAGAGGTGTTCGGTGAGCGACACCCATGAGAATGTAGAAAGTTAAAAAGAGTGGGCTAAACTTAACCCTTCAACTCCTGTGTACTGAACCGGAAAGGTAGCTTTTTAGCTTAAAGGACCTTAGCTAGGGCTCCCATCTTTAGCAAAAGAGGGTACAGAAGTAAAAGTATAAGATGCTTAACCGAGTGTTAAAACGTGACCCTGCCTTACTAGGACTCGAACAAAGGGTTGCTTCATGAATTGTTCTTGATCTTTGATTGCTCGGCAGTAGCTTTTTTTGCTCGAGTTGAGAACCCTAAATGAGGTCCTTCAAGCTAAATAGCTGATTCGCATGAGAAGCATAGTGACAAAAATGTCGACCTAGGAGCTCCCGGGTTAAAGTGGAGGGAGCCAGAAATACTGCACTCACGCAATATTTTCAGAGTTGGGAGCAACGGATTTGAAGTTTGGAGTGCAGGTGATTCCGGTATTGTCTTAGTGCGAGCGGCAAAAAAAAAACAATGGGCAGGTCTGGCCAAGCAGCCGGGCTATTGCGTCAGTTTGGACTAGAGGCCTCTAGTTTGGACTGTTACTCTTCTTTAGCCTTTTTTTACCATGGCCATGACTTGAATTTGCGAATGTTTCAACTTTAAATAAAAAGCAGGCGCTCGGGTTCACAATTTAGCCAAGAAATATAAAGTACCTGCCTGCCAAATTTCTGCTTTTCAGGTGCTGATACTCATTAAATCGACCGGCAAAAACTCAACCCGTTCTGTCGATTTAACGAGAATGAAGCACTTGAACCGCGGAAACTTCATGGCCCTATTATACATGTGAAATAAAAGAAATTCAAAGAAAAATGTAGTGCGCCACCGTAAATTTGAACATTTTGTGGAGGGAGATCTTAAACAAACATCACACCCAACTCCTCCCGTGATCTTATTGAATTTTCAAACAATCAAGTGAACTTAAACTACAAAACTCAAAAGAATGTATTTTTTGCCGGAATTCTGTCACTGGACAAATATCTTGCGTCAATATCAGAATACTGTTTTCTTCAACAAGCTATTGAATTGAAATTATTGACAATTTCTGTCTGTGAACGGTGCATGATGGATGGGCATCTTGTCTTTAATTTTGCTCCATAGAATGACGTCAGCTGTGTGTTGTCCTCTTAAATGTTCAAGGGGAATTGCCAGTCAATCATAAGACGCAAAGGGAAGGAGGTAATTTCAAATTTCAGGAACAGCTGTACTGTTGAGGGAAAAGAATACCATAGCAGCGGTCAATTGCCGTCAAAATAAATTAGCTCTTTAACAAAATGACCAAGACAGTCTCTTGACAATATCTAGAAATAAATATAGAACTAAGGTATTGGAGATAGAAATTTATCGTTGCCTACGACCAGGTATGATGGTTATGATTGGGATCATTTTCTGTCCGTTCATATTTCATTACCAAGAAACGCAATGAAAGCTCTTGGAGGGGTATTCCTCACACTTCAATTTGTAATATATTTTTTTTGTTGGTTGTTTCGTAAGTTGGCTCAGTTATATATCTGTAGAGCAGAGAACCTTGGCCAGGTTTAAAGTTTTTGAGGCTTTCAATGTCTTGTGACGATGAGAAAGAGCCTCTTTCAGAGCAAGTCATTCACGCGAGCTCCATTTTCCGCCACTGACTGAGAAAGTGACTGATTGAGTGGTCTCTCTCTCGCTCTTCATGGAAAAAGGATCTTTTGCTTATTGTTGCCTCCGGAAAAAAGCAGCATGATCGGCATTTACATCACTTACTAATGTGTATTTTGTTGGTGTTTGCCTCAAAGTGGCCCAATGAGGACCTTATTTCTCTCTCTCTCTTTCTTTCGCCCCACATCGCTGCTTGGTTCCAACAACGTCGCTACATCTACTCCAATCTTATCCAACAACAACCAACAACAACTGCTACTACATCAACAACAATAACTACTGACAACCAACCGACCAACTTCTTTCGTCTTCTCCTTGTTCCTTCTTCTTTTTCTTCTTCTTCTTGTTCTTTTTTTTTCTTTGCTTCTACTTCTTCTATCATTACTTGTTCTTCTCCTTGGTCCTTAACCTTCACTTTCAAACCAAATTTCTTCTTCTCCGACACTACCAACACCAATACTGATCATGGTGTCAATGCTCGTTCCGCTCCTTGTTCCCCTCTTCCTCCCTTGTCTGATCCGTTTCAATGGGCTGCCTTGGCTTTCTGGCACGACCGGCTAACCAACTAACCTCGTACTCTTGAAGTCCTCCCTAGAGCGATTGTGGTCGGTTCCATCATTTAAGGACATCGCCATGAGAACAGACTTGCTTGACTCCAACTTCATGCACAAGGACGGCGTATTGAGAGTAAGAGCATACCTACACCTGTCCCCATTCTCTTCTGCATTCGTTCCTTTGGGGGCATTTACTGTTTTCGTGAGACCTCAGCATGACGTAACGCATAGAGGGTGAAAACTATGTGTTAGGACACTCTATATAACGGCCACAAATCTGCAAGTATCTGAGTTTCAGAAAAAATAGGTTGTACCAAAATAATCAGTAGAGCTTGCAATTTGGTTTATATTCATTGTCTTCTTCGACCTATCCGCGTTTGATGGCATCTACTGCAACGTTCAATTGCTCGTGAGTAGCAGCTCAGGTGGCATGTATGGCACGCCATCAACAACATTCCCTTGAACTTGTCACCCTTAATGTAGGATTGAACCTCAGCTCTCCTCTCCAGAATCCAAATCCAAAATTCAAATGTTCATGCAATTGACGTTTGGATTAGAAAATGCCTCATTTCATTGAGCCAGAAATTTGAACCATGAAGTCAGAGTCTAATATTTCTAAAAGCGTCGTCCCAACACTTACTTGTCACTCTGTAGTCTAATTGTTTCCATGACATCACAATGCCTTTTGGAAGTAGGCATTGAAAAGGCGTTACAATATCCAGTGATCTCATTTCCGTTGTATGCACAAAATGGGGGGGTCCCAACATTGCCGGTCGGGCCCAAAACTCAAACTTCAATTCACAAACTTGCTTGATGAAACCTTTCATAATGGTACTCAGCGCCACATTTTGGCATGAAGTCAAACCCTTTAGCAGTTCAAAAGCAGGCATTCCGCACTTGGCTCGTGAGTCTACTTGAAAGTAATCGACGATGCTTTTGATCGTTACTCGCCAGCTACCATTGCTTGCTTTCCTTTCGTTATTTGATCGTAAGACCGAGGCTTCTTCCACGTATGTACGTACATCTCAAGTTCCATCTTGGCACGTCGTACGAGTCCATGTACCTACATCACATACTACACATGGTAGGACAAACCATCATGAATTCAAGAGCCACGAGATGGCACCAATTTGATCGCATGCTTGTCATGTATTATTCCAAACCAAACCACCCTGTCTTGGAGCGTGTTCACATGGTAGTAGTATCAACTTTCTTCGACTTTGGGAGATAGCAAGCAATATTCTTGCCCAGTGTGAGAATGAATTTAATGGGTCGTTGTATCATTCACAAGTGTCTTTGCCGTTGAATCGGAGTTGAAATAGGCCCGAAATAGAAGAGGCTCAGTCCAACCAAATTTGGTTTCGGTTGGCAGAATTCTTCGTTGTACGAGGTATATGTCAGTTCACTGTTTCTGGAATTTAATTAGTGGCACGTTTGGCCTGATCTACAACTACGTACCAACACTTAGTGAAGAATTCCTGGTAGGAGTCGAGCATAACCCGACTGTCTTGATTATTTGCTAAAGGCAACTGAATGTCGTTCTATTGAGGCTGTTTTCAGGGTGAGGTAGTTTTGTTATATTCCTTGACAGTTTTTGGTGTTCCCACCATTGATGTTGAACTAGATTGGTTGACCGTGGAAGCAAATGCCCGAGCCTGAAATTATAACGAAGCCCCTGCAGAGTATGCTCGACTGAGGATTTCCACGATTTTACCCGATGTAATCTCCTTCTTGCACTTCAGGTGGCAGTGGCCGTAAAAACTTTAAAAACTGGCTCATCAGTTGAGGAAAAGATCGACTTTCTAAGCGAAGCAGACATGATGAAGCGATTCGATCACAAGAACATTGTCAAACTCTTGGGCGTGTGCACCCGCAATGAGCCCGTGTATACCGTGATGGAGTTCATGTTGTATGGAGACCTCAAAACCTATCTTTTGGCTCGGTAAGGTCATGGCGATGCTTAGGCGGTTTTTTTCCGGACCTTTTCCTTCTCTTGAATGTCCCACTTATGCGCATTATATTTCATCCCTTCAGCCGACACCTTGTAAATGAACGCAATCGCGAGGAAATGGATGAGGTGTCCAATCGAAAACTCACGTCCATGGCGCTTGACGTGTCCAGAGGCCTGTCTTACTTGGCCGAGCTCAAATACGTCCATCGTGATGTGGCTTGTCGGAATTGCTTGGTCAACTCGTCCCGTGTGGTCAAGCTGGCTGACTTTGGCATGGCCCGCCCGATGTATGAAAATGATTATTACCGTTTCAACAAAAAAGGTAAGCTTCCATTTGAAGTCCAGGAGCAAAAACGCGAAATCGTTACAAGTTTGGTTCAAGACAAAAAAAGAAGTCAAGGACTACATGACAAAGTAAATGTGTTGCGACCTATCCCATTCTGTACGAGGAGCAATCCATTATCAAAATTCTCCTCAACCCGCACGTGTGTTTACTCACTATCGTATGAATTACGTCAAGAATCGTAGGGCCTCGTAGTCGAAAAAGTTCAAGACTTGAAACACATCTTGGAGGACTTTTCATATCTGAAGTGGTTTCCGATCAAGCCGAAAGCCAAGTCCCCTCAACAAGTGCCTGCCTCATTCATCATTCATATGAACGATTACTATGCGTTTGTATGTAAATTTGTATCTGGTAATTGTCACATAAGCTTAGAGGTCTCTTTTGGTGGATTTGGCCTGGGATTCTTCTTGTGCGTGTAACTTTTAAACGGACGAATGAGGGAGGCAGGCGAGCAAGCGAGCACACAAGCAAGGAAGGCCTTCTTCTTCCTTCTACGTAACCACTGTACTGTATGTACGACATCTCGTGGTCCATTTTTAGGCATGCTACCAGTGCGCTGGATGGCTCCCGAGAGCCTCGCCGACGGCCTGTTCACGCCAATGTCAGATGTTTGGTCTTACGGCGTCTTGCTCTACGAGATGATCACATTTGGCAGCTTTCCCTTCCAAGGACTCAGCAACAACCAGGTCTTGGAACATGTGAAGGCTGGAAACACTCTCACCATTCCGGCTGGCATCAAGTCCCAATTGTAAGTGCATTTCTTCGCCCACCCTGACACAGAAAAAAAGATGGGAAAAAATGGATACTCTTTGAGAGAACCAAAGAATTCTATGTTTGGCCACCCTTTCACGAAATCATTTTGTCGAAATCATTGGTCAATGGTTCGTAAAAGAGGGTGATGTGACAAAATACACAACCTTCCTCCCAATTGGTCCTTCAGAGGCCCTCATGTAATTTGCACCATCAAAAATCAAAACCATCATCTTCGCAATTCTACATGCCCCCCACTGTTTAAGATGCTTTTTGTTCATCTCTCATTTCATTCCAGGGAGACTCTCCTTCGATCTTGCTGGCAAAAAACTCCCACCAAAAGGCCCACGGCGGCTGAAATCGCCGAGCTCCTGTCGAACAATCCCCGTTTGATTTCTCCCTGTATTGACGTCCCCTTGGCGTCGGTTCAAGTCGAGCGCACCGACTCTTTGGAACTCATTCCCTCCATGGTTCGAAAACCGTCCGGCACCACGTCCAGCAGAACCACCACTGGCGGTTTAACTACCTCGAAGAAAAGTAGTTCTAACATGAGAGAGAACAATAGTATGAAGGAACTTTCTATGGATGGGCCCTACTCGCCCATGAATGGCATTGTTAATGGGTCGCCTCAGCAAAACCCATTCCGCTTTGAGTTACGGGAGCCCTTCCTCAGTGGCGAGAACTCTAAAGATGGTGATACAGACTCGGGACTCATGTTGCTGGGTACAAGGAGTCCACAACTTTTAGCTACTTGTTCCTCGTCGAGCTTTGTTCCGCCCGGCTATATCATGTTGGATCATCGGGGTGGAGATCACGCTCATTACGTAACCAGCAGTATCTCATCCTCTACCTGATGGGTACCTGATAGGTACCTGATGGGTACATCAAAACAATTAGGCCAAGCTATCCAAAAGGAAACAAGTAATGCTTTCACATTGGGCCACCTGGCACGAACTATTGTACATTCAGCTCGTGCCAAACTTTACCACACAAATATTCTTACAGACTAGAAACTACATACACATATGAAGTGGAGAATTTATTTATTGACAAAAACGACCTATTTTTCCGACTCGAATGTGATACTTTCTCAAAACCAATTTATAACATAAAGATTTGTTATGTGTCGAGGAGTTTCCATGGCTCTGAATGCTCTTTTTTCGATAAAACAATGTGAAGGGTGATGCCGTGTTGCATGTATTGTGGGATTTCAAGAAGTGATTTGTGTTTCGAACCGGAAGATCAGCTTTTTAGCTTCGAGGACCTCGGTCAGGGCTCCTGTCACGAGTGAAAGAGGGTATACAAGCAAAATCAAAACCGCCTAAATGAGTGCCAAAACGGGACCATGCCTCTCTAGGTCTCGGAACCAGGGCTGCTTTAAAACTCGTTCCTGATCTTGGGTCTTCATGTCTGTACCCTTCTTCGTTTGAATTGGGAACCCTACCAGAGGTTCTTCAAGCTTAATAGCTGATTTTCGGGCTCGAAATCCATCACACCAATTTCAAGCGAGAATGACAGGGTTCGATACCAGTCCTAGCCCTGGGACTAAATAAGCCCTCTCAAGAGGCGGTAGACCTGTAAATTTGCAAGGTCTTATGAAAAAGGCTACAAATCAATTTCAAACTTGACATCCGATGACAAATTGGAGCAAACGTGCGTGCTACAAGGAACCGACCTGTTGGCGGTCTTTGACTTTCGCAAGCAAAATTTTTGTCTGCCTGTAGGAACGATATGTACCAATGCACCAACCCCTGTGAAAATCAATCTGCAATGCCCAACCAATGCAACCAGTCTCAAGCTAAAAAATGATCAGATTAGTCACGATCAATTGAGTCGAATTTATTACATAAACATATTTTAGTGACTCAGATCTTATGACCAATTTTCTTCAAATTCTTCTCCTCTTTCAAATGCGGTTATTGTATCCTGGTCCATTTTCAGTTCTTTATGCGCAGAATAGAAACATCAACAATGGAAACACATGTACTTGCTGTACCTGCTACTTTGTTTGTGGTAATATATAAATCTTATACTGTTCATTTTGCCCGAATAAAGCTTTTTGTAAGTCATTCATACACAATTTTGTTTTCAAAAGGTCGAGCCGGTTGTGTCGCTTAACTTGATCAAATTCCGGAGATGCTTGACTTCCTCGCTCTGTTTTTCGATCAGACGAACCAGAAGATCCTGTTTATCTAGAATTTTCTTCCAAACCATCGGATCGTCACTCTGCCTGCTCGATGAAGCCTGGCCGACTCGTTCAATGAGGATGTTTCTAGCCGCGCTAAGAACGTCCTCGTAATTACCATCCTCTTGGTGGCAACAGCTTGATCGACAGCCAGCCTCGTCATCTCTAGAATCTTGTGGCCTTTTCCGTAGAGGAAATGTCTCCTCTTTCGTCGTCAGGTAGGAGAAGAATAGCAGAATCCCCGTGGCACCCGTGAGCTTGTGAGACAGCCTCTTCAAAGCCGGACAAGAGCTGTAGAGGGAATGGATCAACGTTCCACTCGGACATTTCTCTACCCATGAAATTGGAGCCCATTGAGATAAGAAGTCAAAGGGATCCCCGAGGAGGATGGATTCTGCGTAAGAAATCGTCTCCACTCTCGAGATGTAGCCGACGATCTCAGCTTCTTCTTGGATGGCACCCGTGTCGCTGACGGCCAAACCGTTCAGCAGGTTCATGAGCACGACTACGATCAAAAACACGAATGCTAAAAGAAACAAATAGCCAACAGGAGCCAAAGGGCCCTCAAGGTTGATTGGAATGTCTGAGAATTCAATTTCTCCGACAAACATGGTGGATGTTTTGACCAAGGCCAACCAAGGGGAGTTGAAAAAAGCGTATGCTTCATCTCCGTGCTCGGCCGACGAAGTCCCAGACTCACGATTGGTATCTTGATGAAGCATGATGTAAAAGCCCAGACCGAAGGCTACCAAGAAAAACGAGTACCAAGTCAGGAAGTAGAAGAAAGTTTTCAAAACTTTGTAGAACATTGTCACGAAGATGTTGTAGCGAGCCAGTCGAGGATGGCGACCAACCATAGTGATGAGCTCAGCCCATGCCAAAAGAAGTGCCACGGCACCCATGTGTCGCTTGATGTCGCAACTTTCCTCCATTTGAGAGCTCATCACTGAATCGGGGATGAACATGATGACGCCTACCAACGTAATAAGACTCAATTCGATCCAATTTTCTAGACACAAGAAGTAGCGTTTCATAGAAGAGGCCATTTGGAAACTCTCCCGAAGAATCAAGAGGCCCAAAAGAAGAGTAAGAACAAGCCATAGAGCACCAATCGACATCCAAAGTGTGACTATAATTAGTCCCACGATGACGATCTCAGGCCAGCTGCTCAAAACACTGAGGACCCATTTTGAGCACGACGAGCACCGCAAATCGCGAGTCCAGTCTCGAGAGATCAAGATGAGTTGGATCACGCAGTGAATGGCAAACAAGATGTACCAAAAGTCGCCATAACTTCGCTCAGCCCAACCAATGGCGGAGCAGAACTGAGGTGGGGAATTGCCGTTGATCCCCAATTCTGATTTAGAAGAGCCAATGGGCCCGCGAAGTTGAAGGGAGTGGCCACCGAATCGGGCGAAAACGTACCAAGTGAGTGCGATCACAAAGAAGGCGTAGAAGCGCATGTTCCGGTTAAAGAACCTACGAATCCTTTGCCATTTCAGCCACAAGAACGACGTAATGACGGGGTGCTTGATCAGATGTCGATGAGCGGGAGATTGGCTGATGAACCATATGGTGTCCGTTTCGGGCAAGGCTTCTTTCTCCAGGGCAATTTGTTTCTCGTCGTCCCATTGCTCGAGGTGCTCCTCAGGAATCGGAGGAGCTAGGAAGTCATAATGGAAAGTGACAGAGAAGTCATCGTGTGTGGTGGGATCTTTGCCCTCCGGACATGTCACGCAGTCTTCATCCAAAAAGTTGGCCAACGTTTGGGGGTCAATCTTATGCAGGGGAATCTCGCCTCGCCAATTTCTTTGTCCGATGTTAGCCCCGACTTGCATTAGTTGTCTCACAATGTCTTGGGGCCAATACTGGACGGCGTAATGAATGGGCGAATTGCCCATCTTATCCTTCTTGTTGATGACGAGTTCCAATTGCCTACGTAGACTGGGAGGCGTATCTTCGAGCAGAACTTCCAAAGACTTTGTGTATTTATCATCCCAATGGTTGATTTCGTCGAGAGTCGGAGAAATGCCTTGAAGGTTCCTTCGAAATGACTTCTTGAGGATGAGATGGAGGATCGTTTCTCGAGTGTCCGTTGTCCAAACACCGAAATTGGTCAAAGGTTGTCGATTCATGGCCTTTTGGTTAAACCTCTTGAAGACCTCCAATACATCATAATGCCCCCTGGCGGCCGCCAGGAGGACTGGCCTCCAGTTATTTTCGGTCGTAGCCAAATTCGAACCCACCCCAGCGCTCAATAACACTTGGACGTAATCATCCAAGCCCTCAATGCAGGCGCGTTGAAGAATGGTGAAACCCTTGACACTTTGTCGACTGACCTCGGACGGATCAAGGAAATGGAGGACTGCCTTGAAATAGGCCAGATCTCGTCGTTCCAACATTTCCTGCAAATAGTCGAGGGTGTTTTCACGGACTTTCTCTTTCACAATGACTTGCGAAATGTCGAAGTAAGGCAAATTGTCCCTAATGGCTGTCTTAACTGAACGATTTCCAACCAGATCCGTCAAACTTGCGCCATGCTCTAACAAGAGTTTCACGGCCTCACCATTTTTCTTCTTGGCTGCCAAGAACAATGGCGTATTTTGCCCCTGGTTGTCTTTGGCATTCACATTAATGTTCGGTTCTTGAAGAAGACGTTCCAAAATATCCAGTCTGCCTTGTTCCACGGCCAGATGGACGGCTGTCCTTCCCGATGGCTGGACAGTAATGTTCGGATCCGCTTTATTAAATGGATTTTCCAAAAGCGCCACCACATGCTCCAACGATCCAATGTCAACCGCATTGTGAATTGGAGCGTTGTCCAAGTCATCGTTGAAGAGATTCGCTCGGGCTCCACAGGCCAGAAGCGTTCGAGTAAAGTCGACATTTTGGTGATGCACTGCCACCTGGAGGAGAGTTTTTTCCCCTTCTTCCAAAATGGGTTGGTTGATCCAATGATCCAAGGGCAGAAGGAATCGTTTCTTCTCATCATCGGACAAGGAGCCACGTTGGAAAATGGCGTCGTCCAGGTTGCATTCTTCTGCCAGCACTGAAGAAAATAGTGTCAAGTCATTTCGTTTCAAGGCTTCGAGTGCCCCGGACTGAAAAAACAGACAATTCGGTATATAGTCATTAAGAGGATGACAATTGCTTGACAGATCACATGCTCATGATATCCTTCTTATCCACCGTACATCAATAGTTCTAGAGTTCAAATGTCCTTAAAAATACGACCACACTAAATGGATTTTCAAGAATTGATCAACGACGATCAAGCATTTGGTAGAGGATCGTGCTCTCCCAATATTTCCTTAGTCGTCCGATCACAAGGCCCAAATGGTCCCCTGAGAAATGGATGGACTAGAAAGGCATGTACGCTAGATATTCTAAACCACGGTAAAGAATGGCTCCAACAATACTCGAATATTAAAACTTACCTGGGCGTCTTGGCAACTAAGTTGAGCACACACTTTATTTGGGTTGTTGGTCGCCATCAGTGGGATTCGCTCCATAACTGGAGATTATTGCTGTTTTCTGATTCGTGCAGACACGCCTTACATTATTTGTGGCGCGGCGGTGCGCGTGTCTCAAGAATTTGTCCCAAACCAAGTTACGAACCTCTGAACAGTTGGACGAGTTGGACGCACTCTCCTCTCTGTCTTACTCTAGCGGTGGTTTGAACAGGGTTGAGCCCAGTGCCATTCCTCCTATCTGTGGTGCATGGGTACACTCCGGTACACTCTCAGACTCAGAGGACTAGACCAGCAACTGCTGAAGGAGAATGCCTGCAGCTGTTCAGAGGTTGTACTCACTTGTATATATGTATAGCTCGTATAGCTGCCGGGTATATGCCAAAATCTTAGGTATTCTCTACCCACAGGATCTGTGTAGGTTGCGTGAGCCAAAAAGGCCAATATTCCGTGGTAGTTTCGATCTCAATAACAGGACATACAAAAATCTTGACGATCGTATGCATGACTTATAAAATGAAAAAAGACTTACAGACATAATTCTTAAAAAGTGGGTGTCTAGTCATCACTCATTTATTTCAACTTTTTCAGTACTTTTTTGTGACGATCAACCACAATCAAATTTGGGCTCATTGTAATGTGTGCCGCTTTTCCATACACGTGACAAAAATCAATAGATTTTAAATTTTCCACTACTGTCACTGTCGGCAAGAAATACGTTTGAGATCAAAAACATTGACAGATACACATTTTCATCTAAAATCAATTGATCAACAATTGGCAGTGAATACTAACTGTTGAAATTTAGATAAGCTAAAGACAACTTACTATTATTAACAATGTCCAATTCATTTGCTGTTGGTCAGAAGCAGTGCTTTGAGTTCAATAGAGGGATAGGTGGTGAAAATGGGGATGATAAAAAAAACCAGTGATTTGAGCCCAAAACTGAAGGCAAAACTATGCAAGGGATCATTATGTGAATATCAAGTAAGCATTTTCAGTGTTGGATTTTTGATCTATGTACAAAAAAATTGTAAGACTCTTTGTCAAGTAATGAATCTACAATAGCTCCAGTCATCTCTCTATTGCTTTCCTAAAAAAACGTGATTCTAGTTAAAATGGTATCAAATACCTTTTCATTCAATCTAAAACTGTATTTCTGTTTGCATGAAGAACTGAACAATGATATTTCTATCTGACTCAGTATTGTATTAAATTTTGATTATCTTTTGAATTTCAATTTCAATAGCGTTCTCCACTTGGTCTTTTCCAATGACCCTGATCTCATCCAGTATGTCCATGTGACACCGAGTAATCTGTCAGATCAGCATGTTCTTGAGATAGGGTAGACCATAACTCTAAAGCCGGCGTGCTCTAGAGTAAGACCGGCCAAATAGGTCGGTCTGGCTAAGTTAAGTTCAAAGATGAACATTGGCCGTTGATTATAGAAAGGTTAGGAGAACTGGACCTTGTTTCAATTCTGAAACAGGAATCGTCCATAGATGCAGCCATTGACGAACTAGTTTCAGTTTTTGAGGAAGTTTGCTCTAATCTAGCAATACCTGAATGTGTTTCCACGGGTGGGACACGGACAAAAATTCCAAAACATAGGAAGACTTTGTTCAAAAAGAGTTGCAAATTAGCAAAAAGGCTGAAGAGCACTTCGAATCCAGTAATTGTGGGTAGCATCCAAAAAAGTTGGATGTAGTTCAGGGTAAGATTAAGACCTCCATCGAATATGACCAGTTACAAACTGAGAGTCAGGTGGTTCAGGAGGTCAGGTCGAATCCGAAGGCATTTTTCTCTTATGCGAACTCTAAGAGAAAAATGAAACACTCTGTTGGGCCTTTTGAGATTGATGGGGAAGCCATTAGCAATGGAGAGACTATGGCTAACATGCTTGGAGATCAGTTCTCCAGTGTGTTTTCAAACCCACTGAGTTCGGAAGCAACAGCTCATTGCTCTGAAGATGAGTCTGTTGAGATTGACAAGGTTAGTCAAGTTGAGCGTTTAGATGATCTTGTAGTCACAGATCAAGATGCTTTAGCGGCCATCAATGACTTAAGGCTTTCAAGTTCTCCTGGTCCTGATGACGTGACATCTCAGTTTCTGATGAGATGCTCACTGGTTCTCGCTCCTGTTTTCTCGTACTTGATGCGTTGCATCTTGGAACAGGGCAAGTTTCCATTTTCACTAAAGTTAGCTCATGTTGTTCCAATTTTTAAAGGGGGAGATAAGTCGCTCCCCAGTAACTATAGGCCTATTTCTCTCACTTCGAATATTGCGAAGGTGTTTGAGAAGATCATGAAGTTCAAACTTGTTGAATTTCTTGATATGCATGAAGTCCTTCCTCCTAGCCAGCATGGGTTTCGAGCACATTTTAGCACGGTTATCCAACTGATTGAGCATTTAGAGCAGGTCATTGAGGGATTGGATAGGCATGAGTCAGTTGATGTTGTTTATCTTGATTTTGCCAAGCCCTTTCATAAAGTAGATCATGACCTTGTGCCTAACAGATCCAAGACAAGGTTCTCAATTTGATAAAAAGCGACATTCATGATAGGAAGCAAATTGTTAAGGTTGAGGGTTCCCTTAATGACACACATGAAGTCAAGTCAAGTGTTCTCCAGGGCTCCGTTTTAGGCCCCCTCCTTTTTATAATATTCGTTGCCCCGCTTCAAAAGCTTAGTATTACTGCCAGTCTCTCTGTTTATGCTGACGATACAAACGTAGCTTCTTGTCGGAATGGCCAAGATTCCACTAGCCTGGCAAAGGACCTAGAAATAATATATTCTTGGGTTACTAAGAGCAATATGGCCCTGAACGGAATGAAATTCCGCTCAATGACCTTCGGGTCAACTCCTTTGAATACTCCACTCGTAGATAATGGAGGTAAAGATATTGAGCAGGTCTCATCTATGAAAGATTTAGGTTTAGTCCTCCAAAATAATGGAAAGTTCGATGAGCATATCCAGTTGATGGTGAGTAAAGCTTTTCAAATGTGTAGTTGGATATATCGCACGTTTGAGTTCAGAGACAGCATCACGATGCTAACTCTGTTCAAGTCGATTGTTCAACCACATCTTGAATATGCTTCACCCATTTGGGTTCCAATGTGTTCAATATTTTTGCAAAAGGTCGAACAAGTCCAAAGAAGTTTCACTAGGAACATCACAGGAATGAGAGAGCTCTCGTATTGGGAGAGACTAAAAAAGTTGGACTGTACAGTGTTCAGAGAAGGTACGAAAGGTATCTGATACTGTACGTCTTCAAAAGCATCCATGAGCTTTGTCCCAACCCGGATTTAGGGTCAATTCTAATGACCGTAGAGGCTTAATGTGGGTATTGAGAGCACCTTCAAGTCCTCGAGAATCCAGGCTAGTTCGAACAATGAAGTCCACTTCCCCTCTTTCTCGGGTTCCTTCATTGTTTAATTTGCTTCCCTTTTAATATTCATAGGGAATACGTAAGCTTTGTTGATCCGGTAGCAACTTTCAAGTCAGACTTGGACAAATTTTTAGATAGCATTCCAGATCAACCCTACATTCGAGGACTAGCTCGGTCTGCCAACTCAAATTCGTTGGTAGATCAAACATCATATAAAGATTGAAAGGTAATAAATAGACGAATTATAACCTTTCATGTTGATAGTGCTGGGGATTACATTCCCTGTAGTGGTTAGAAAAGCCCGTGAAAAAACAATCCAAAAATACTTGGCCAAATCCTCTCGTGTGTTTTGGGCTTTCCCCAAATTTCAGACACCCAAACAAGGCTAATCCGAAAGGCTGTCTACTAAGGTGAGGAAATGCTTGCTTCCACACTCGAAAGGTCTGCACCGCTATCTTTGAACGAGCACTTAGGAGGTGGATTGGATGCAAGAGACTCTTTTGCCAGTGATGGGCGATATACCGGGTACCTGACGTAACTTGCAAGATTCTTCCATGGGCTCGATCTCAGTTCGCATACGAGGCCAAAAAATAATCGAAAGCACGGCCATAGGATTGGGTTATGCCCTAATAATGACTGATAAGAATTCACTGTGAATAAGGGTAGTATTTCTCTTAAAGCAGTGGACGGAAGCACAATCAGTTGGGAATCCAGGACAATCAGAATTTCCTCAATCGGTTAATTGTCCAACACTTTGTCACTTTTGCGGAGTTTTTTTACGATTTTGCCAAGAGGATTGTACCCGTCCAGTCGTTAGCTCTGCATTCCATCCCCGGACCAATGGTTGGGCTAAAGCAGCCTTCAAAACATTGAAAAATCTTGTGAAGAAGCATTGGATCGACGGCAGACTTGATCATGAAGCATGGGTTGCTTCGCCTTTGGAAGGGCGCAATGTTCCACGTGAAGCCAGGAATTTTCCAGCCCAGTGGGTTTTTCGTCATAGGCTCAAGACCTGTTTGCCTCCTCACCCCTCTACGTTACTGGGATATGGCGACGATCGAACGTGAGCCGTGAAGAGGCTCTAGAGAAACATCATCTCTTGCACGAGAAGGACAAAGATTATCACTACCGTTGCTCTAAAGATCTCGATCCACTCACAATCGGTGTCAATGTACGCCGACAGGATCCCATAAACAGGCTTTGGGACAAGATTGAATTGTCTTCTGCCTTGTCCAAGTTTAAATTAAAATCCCCTATTGGTTGAATCTGCCTTTCAGAGGGATTTGCTTTGGAGATTAGGTCAAGGACTCTTCAATAATGATAGTGGAGATATTGATTATTTATTCAGTACGTTTTGTCCATGAAGGATTTAGGTGTAGTCCTCCAAAATAATGGAAAAATATATAAACATATCTTGTTGAGGGTTCCAAATGTGCGGTTGGATATTTCGAGAGAGAGTATCGCGACGCTAACTCTGCTGTACACTGTGGTCAGGTACAATTAAGACTCTGTAAAAATGGATTATATCTCATCTTATGAAATTTCTCATGTATAAAAAAAGGTTTGTAGATCGGGCACAAAAGATTGAACTATTAGCTATTAATTCATTCTTCGACATATCCGCCTTTGGCAACCATGAAAGCTCAAAACCTTTGCAGCTCCTGACCCGAACCAGCGCGCACGTTTTCCTCTGGAATTTGTTTCCATTCGCGAGTCAAATTAGACTTGAGGGTGGTAATGTAAGGTACAGACATGCCCCAGGCCCTTTGCTCCAAAATAGTTCAGATGGCATAATCCAATGGATTGACATCAAGGGAGTTGGAGGGGGGGGCACAAAGACTTATCCCAAAAGTCGGGCATAAGGTCCTTGCACCACATTCGAACCCATTTTGCTCTGTGAAATGGGGATTCCTTCTATAGAAAGGTCATTCGTTGTTCTCATAAATGTCCTTGACCCAGGAAAGCACTATGTCGCTCGACATATCCAGATAGACTGCTTGGTTGATCTTGACCCCCTCTTTGATGAATGCCAAAGGTGTTTTCTTGCCATCAAAGGTCATTCCTGCCCATACCATTGCCGATTGTGTTTTCTGCCACTGAAATGATGTCCGAAGCTCAATTGAGATATCCTGCTTCTCATTAGCTAAGACCCGGGTGTGATATCGCGTCTCGAGATATGATAGGTAGGAACCTAAATATATTTAATAGTATTATATGTAGGTACATAGTGGTCAAATATATATGTATACTAACCCCGGCAGGAGTCTGTTCGAAGGTCTGACCCCGATGGTCGTTTTCGATCCAATGATCGCACAATCGAGAACTCTGTTCCTTCATATGGTATTGAGGTTCTGCCGGGAGTTGGTAATGAGAGTAGGTTGGGTCGTTTTCTTGTTTTTGTTGCGTGGCTGGTTCCAATGTGTCACCGGGTCATTCTGATGATTGTGTGTGGCTTGGATGGTAAGTACTTTTCGTCCGTCTAAGAGAATTGGAGGGCGCGTGCTCATTCGCAATCGCTTGACGATTTCCATCCCACGGAGCAAACGCTTTGTCCCAGAGGCTTGTGAAAGCACGTGTCGACAACTCATTTGGTAAGGAAACAATCCCAAATCCTTCCTGACTAAGGTCGACATCGTGGTTATGCTGACAGACTCCTCTTTGGCTACCTGTATCATGGATCGGGCAGGATTTATTCACAATTTCGCCTTGATTCTCCGGACAAGCTGTGGCGTTTTCACTAATTTTTCGTCTCCTGGACCTTCCTTGCAGTCTTACCAGTGGCCTTGAGCTCAGAAATCACCTTAAAGACTGTTGCTCTTGATACAGTGGCTTTGAGAAGACGAGCGATCTCTGAAGTTTTCTTCCCTGAACTGAATAGCTCCAAAATCAGATCGCGTTTCACTTTTTCGGAGTCCATTCTGGACAACTCTGCGATCTTTTTGGGATGTGATCAAGTATAATCGATGGTAAACTAGCAAAGGTAGTATATGGGCGAGTCATTTTTGGGTGGGATTTACTGAACGGGCAATGCATACTAGGGCAATGCACACTATCATTCAAAAGTTTAGTCTTAGTTCTATTTGACCACGGTGTAATAGTCGATTGTTCAGCCACATCTTGAATATGCTGCACCCATTTAGGCTCCAACTAGTTTAGTAGGTTTGCAAAAAGTCGAATCGATGACACCCTCATCAGTGCCAACAATGTCAAATAAGCATGAACAATTTTGAATTTGCTCCTTCAGTACAGGTATGCAAAATCATCTAGCTCGTTAAGGGTCTGGTGTTCTCAAAAATCAGTATACTTGTACAAAGGATAGTGTTAAAAGTTAACAGGATGGGCGCTGATAACGGGTCTGTCGAATGATTTATGTTATTTCTCCTCTTTTGACCCTCTTGTGTACTCTGTCAAGGCTTGGATTCCAATTGCCCCTTGAACTCAAAAAGAATTATATTTCAAAGTAATGCTCAACTACCAATGATTATTATCAATTACAAGAGCAAGAGCTCGAGTGTGACGTCGTCTTCTCAATTGTTTCTCCGCCTATTTCGTGGTCGTTGGTTTGATCGGCTTGGGGGACGCGGATCACTTTCAATATCTTCATCTTCATTTACAGTTTCATTAGGATTATCCCGATCCCGACCGCTTTGGCCTCTATTTCGGTTTCGATTCCTGTTCCTGTTCCTATTTCTATTATTTGATTCATTTCCTGGCACTGAATCTTCGTTGGAATCATCCGTTTCGTCATCATTCGAATTCCATGGATCAATATGACCCTGGTCGCTGCCCCAAGAATTTTGTGGGTTGTTTTGATCCCGATCCTTTTGGTCGCGGTTGGGTCCCTTGCCACCCAGGTCAAAGTCAAACCTTCCGGGATCATTCCACGAGTCTTCATTAGAAACGTAACCAGGATGATGATTAGGCCCCTCATCGTTGCTCATGGGAGGGAGGGCTGGACACCCAGATCGAACTTCATGCTCACAGGAGCATTTTGCTATCCGATTCCAAAGCCATTGCCCGAGAAAGGGATTGTACTCGCCTCTCAAGAGCGATTTCGTTTTTCCATCCGTTCTCCAAACGACTGGGCTGACTTGATTTGACGGACTGGGCATTGAATCTTGACCCATTTGACCACTAGTGGTTCCCATATCCGTTTCCAACTTGACATTCCGTGAGAGGGTTTGTCCCAAGATTAGTTCGCAAATCTCCATGTGGGATGGTTTTTGTCCGCTCATGCCTCGGATTCGCTTCTGCTTGATGGCTTCTCCTGCAAAATAATCAGAGGTATTCCGTCGATGGTGTGGCCTACTGGTCGCTGATTCTTTTCACGAAATACGGACCTTGAATGCGCTGGGCCAAAGTCAATACTTCTTGCTTCGCTTCATTTTCCATTCCATCTAGATAACCCTTTAAAGCTTGAAAAAAGACAACAGCATTCACATCTTGCTCTTCCAGGGATTCAATAGCCCTTTCCATGGCCTCTGCCACGTGGCCCAGCACTTCATTCAACGTGTCCATATCCAATGGTAGCGCTAATCGTGAGGCATAGGTACTCCAATCGTAACGCTCCAACTCATCCATCAATACTTCAAAGCTTTCCATTTCGTTTGGCAGGGTGATGAATTGCTGTTTCATAATGTTGGACACCACATTTGCCCACGAGGAACGCAGCTCCAGCGGCATCGAAGAGCACAGCTCGCCCTCGGGACTCTGCTCAGGGGTCCAAATCATCATCCGAATGCATTTCGAGAGCTCAGTGACGAGGTTCAAATCATGGAATTCCTCACCTTCAATGACTAAGGCCTGAGCCCCAAAGGCTAACATCAGAGCTGGAGTCATCCTATCCCCCATGCCATGCTCAGGATAATCCGCTATTGGAGGAGACTCGTCCGAGTTATTATCAGCTTGACGGCGATGTCGAGTATGATGCCTAGGGCTCATATGAAATTGCCTTCCTCCGAGAGCGCTAATTACGGTATCAGTTAATTTGTTCTTGAGATTGGGAGTCTCGAGAATCACGTTCATGGTGTCCAGCATCGTATTGAGAGCTTGAGTCAAATTGTTCTTGTCAGCTTGGCGGTCTTGGTTCGTGTTTTCAAAACTGGTCACGATTGACTCGAGCGTTTTTTCGACTTGGTTGAATATGGACGTATTAGAGCCTTCCATGGCGTTGGTGATGGATCGAACGGCATCGCAATTATTGCGTACATCATGGACCACCATTTTTGTCTGTATGTTTGCTCTCTGAAGAGATGTTACCCTGCTGACAAAATGTTGATCGAGGCGTCGGAAGCCGTCCTTTCGACCAATATATTCGATTTGACTATGCGTTTCCATGGGACCATTTCGCAGAAGAGCATTGTCCCCTAAAATTGGAATTTTGTGAACGAACTGTTTGTTAAAATAATGTTCAACCATGTACAGTAGTGCATGTCCTGGAAATTTACCTTGCGTTAAGTAATCAGGCAGAGCTAAACAGTTCGACTCCTCCATCTCCATCATATGATCCCACGCCAAAGACGAGTTGCAATCTTGTGATATTGGGAATACCGCAATGTTGTTCGACCGGTTCATGTCAGGAATCTCGTGGAAAGGATCCAGGATTACCACGAGGAACGGGTTCATGCAACGTGTATCCAAGTACCGGCTCTTTGAGGGGATTCTAGTCGCTTCAAGATCCAATTCAAGACCCGAGGATCTAGTGATATTGGGCAATTTGCCGGTTGTTTTCACAGACGCACCATAGACGGTTCCCGTATGAAGAAGGTCGCTGTGAGTAATGAAATACATCCTTTTGGTTGCATTGGCTAGAGTGAAGTTGGTTTTTATCTCTGCCAAAATCTGCAAGAAAGAGGAACAAAAGCCCAAGTCTGTGAAGCTTTCCACGGTATTTTATTTATATATGTTTTTATCTACCTGATTCATAGGGACATTAGTGGAATTTTGATTCACAAGATGCCAATCATTGTAAATTCCAATGAACACCGGAAACGCTGACAAGTACGAGGTGGACTCGAAATGATCTCCATTTTCTGCCACGACCTGGATGGAACTAATGCCTAATGAGCGAAGTGGGTTGATTTCGCCGGGTTCAAGCAATACGGTCTCATTCGTCCCAGTTGAATTCGTGTTAGTTACCACCAAAGCAAGGTCCAAATCGGAGGGTCTAGAGCAATTCAAATGACCAAGCCTGGCACTATAGTCTAAAAAGGTCTCGGTATTATCCTTCATTATCACGGTGATCTCTGCACTTCCACAGGGGGCGTCGTCGGGAACTTTGAGTGCCCCCAAAGACAGAACCTGGCCGTTCAAAGCCATATCACCCAAAAGGGTGAAACCTGGGGTTCCGTTAACGTTGTCTGGCCATGGCAACCCCGTCATTGTAGCGTAATAGACTGAGAATGTGAATCCATAGCCTGTGGGTGTGTCCAGTAAGTTGACTTGAAGATTGGAACAGATCCGAGATAGTTCCATGCCCCTTTCAAAACGCAGAATCTCGAGGCCAAGCTGGGTGCCGTTTCCACAGTGAATTGGGCTCAGATACAATTGGGAACCCCAAGCTTGAACCCAACAGGAATGGAACAAGTATTGGAATAGAATATGTCGCACAGACACCAGCATATTTGGGTGATTCAAATGCCCCATCATAACTGATACAAATCCTCAAAGGTGGGTCCATTATATAGCAGGTCCCTTAAGCATGCCATACAGACAAGAAAGCCGAACTACCTTGGTGCTCGAACATTCTGCCGAGTGCGGGCCTCATCTCAAGCCTTAAAAGCCTTGAAGGCCGTCTTTCTATGGACAATTACCTCCGTTCACTAATTATGATATCAAAACACGTTGATATGAAGCATGCCGACCTATGACATTGGAATAGCAAATCTTTCAGCTATTTGATGCTACTTACGTAGAGCTTTGACCACCAGTGGTAACGAGTCGAACATTGAGCTAACAACGGCTGTTCAAATAATAGAAATAAAATTGGCAATAAAATGCAGGGTAAAATATGCAAAAATGCACTTATTTCCAATTTATTTTACTTTTTTTGAAAGAGACAGTAGCAAAGTAATGAAGCAACAAAATAACATGGTAATCAAAAGTTCAAGAGCATGTCAAAAAGGGGTACACAAACTTACTGTTTAAGCACTCTAATTTACTAAATGATTATAGCAGGCCTTTTTTATTCAAAGTGCGCCACACAGACGAAAGCCAAAAAGGTTCAAATGAGCTAGGTTACTAATAAACTCTAAATGATGCAGGTAATTTGAACATAAGTAGCTTGTGTCATGGCAAACCATTTATACAAGGAAAAAGAATAAAATCAATGAAAAAGCTTGTTTGTCCTAGCAAAAATTGTGAAAAATGCAAAAGTATGCAAACTACCCAGAGTTATCCAAATAATGCATTTGTATCATCTGGACAGTCCTGGCGATAACCAACTGTTACGGCGGACAAATCTGACAGGGGACAAAGATTCGGGGAATAATCGTGCCAGTGGACAAACGATAGTATCTTATTGGATGGGATACGGTTTGCCCCCGTGACCCTTGCCAATATACTATTATCCACTGGTGCGATTGTTCTCCGGAACTTTTGTTGGTGCAAAACCCACTTGTTCGTTGCAACTTTTGTCATCTTGACAAAATCCTGCGTCCTGTTTGATCCTGTGGAACATAATCCCAAAAATATGATTTGTTGGGACGCATTCCTGTCAACTACCTGAGCTTTTACCTGCTTTGAAGGAGGAAAAAGAGAAAAACCAGAATCATTTAGCTAAAATCAAATTAATCAAGCTAAAATCCGGGGGACAAACGTGAAGGGGGACAAGTGCAATGGTGATTAGGTGTGTGGGGGACCATTTTGGGGGAACAAACCTACCAGTGGACAAAAGTCGTTCGAGTACTCGTAAGTGGCGAGCACTCAACGACCACCCGAGCCATTCAGGCCCATAACCCAGCCCCCTTGTACCGTCTGTATGGATGGTTGGGCATAATTTGGGAATGGCACACACTATCGGGACGCTACGGGGTTTCATGTTGAGTTTTTGTAACACCCAATATGTGAACACTTGTCTTTGAAATAATTCTTTGTTGCTTGCAGATATTGACAAAAGGCCCATGCAAACTTTTGCTTCTTTCATCGACAACCCTCTGCTGTATTCGTAAAGTATGTACGTAGATAAAGGGTTGCCACGGCGATCGTAGGAATTTGTCCCCGAAATGATGCATAATGAATCAGAAGCCATGCCTTGTCTATCTTTTCAAAAAGTGACGGAGATGTCGATGGCTTAACTAGATTTTCGCATCAGACTTCTTGAAATCCACCTATGCTTAAGTCCTCGACCTCATGCACATTTCCATGAGTATCAAATAAGGTTTTATGTAACACGTGCTCCGGAAAACTTGAGTTTAGGCTTATTCTGAACGTATCTTCCAAGCTATTCTTGATAAAATTCGTTCCACATATTGCTTCTTCTATTTGATGAATCATTTACGTTCAAATAGGCCTCTGTTTTGCCCTTGGGAAGTTCACAGACCAACATGCAGCAAACTGGTAACTAGGAAACGAACCAAACAGTCTTGCGAAAGAAAGTCGGGCCTAATATCAAGGCCTTCATCGGATAGTAGAAAGTGCGCTCTTGAGTTCAGTACCTGGACCTCAACACCCGGGCTCTAATCAACGTTGGGTTGTTACCATTAGAGGTATAGGAACAATCATGGGTAGGGTGGGACATGTTGATTGTCGCCATATAGCCCACTTCAAAGTGTAGTTTCATCGATTTCCATTTCTCAGTGCTATAACCACGAGCTCATCTTTTTAATCAAATATACAGTATACCAGCCGTTTTCGATATTTGTCAACGATTTAGAACCTTCATTTGTTAAAGATTGCAACAAGATGACCGGGAATGATAGGATGAATTAATATGAGATATAAGAGTAGAATGTCTGAAATTCATACCCACTTTCTGTCATTTATGATCACAAACACGTGCTAATTCAATACGCACTTTCTTACATTGTCTGCTGTCAAATGATACTTTGATTTCAATATGAGGCCACAAAAAAACTCGGTTTCCATGGGAATGGTAAAAGAGGGTGATTAAGGTTATTTCCATGATCACAGTTTTATGTATGGGGACGTTTAGGCAAGCTCTGGCAGGTTCGTTTGCTTGCTGGTACCAGTGTCAGCGATGCAAGTTTGGAGCTTCAAACATGTTTTTGAGAAGCTGACTCTGCTTTCACATTACTATATGAGGCACGGTCAGCTTCGTTAAAACCAGTTCGAAACGCCAATTTTGCATCACTGGCATTGGCAGGCAAATTTGTTTGCTGGTACCAGCGCTTGCCTAAATGTCCGAATTGCGTCTTCAATGATGAAAGGAACTCAAAGCAATACAAGACTTGCTCAGTTGGTATTTGGTTACTTAATTTGGTATTGGATTATTAAAGGTGACTTTGATGTGCTACGGAATTATCTACTTTGAACAATTACACAAACAAATATTTGGAAAATTGGCCCTTACTGCTCTTACAAAGGAATTTATTATTATTCAGAAGTGATTCGTATACCCGTTTTTCAAATTACTAGCTATTTATCACTATATCGCTATGTACTGCAACAAGTGACAAATTATTAAATGAAATGTTTTTTTCTTTTGCGGACTTTCTTACCGCTACTGGAAATGTGACCCCCAGCAGTTCAAGACGGGAAAAGGTAGGACACCTGTCTACCTGTTTTTCTTGATTTCAAATTCTATAATATTTGATCCACCAACGAATTAGAGCTAACAGATCTGGCTAGCCGTTGAATCTAGACGATTTGATCAGGATTTTTGATGGTAAACTTGTCCAAGTCTGACCTTTACTACGAATAAAAACAATAGAAAAAATGAAGCGTCTTTTTATTTTGATAGTATTAAAGATTACTTGCCATGTAGTGATAAGAAAAAAAACCAAAAAGTGAGGAAAATAGGAAAACTCTTGTAACTTGTTTTGACGTTATCATTATCAAAGACGTGGTGTAGTGGTTAGCGCAGCTTCCTAGCATGGGAGAGGTCACCGATTCGAATGTCCTCCCTGACCTTTCTCAAGGAAACTTTTAGACGCTAACCACACCCACAGACGGAGAACCAATCTGATACCGGACTTGAAACTGCCTATCGGAATTTGGACTTAGATGATGCGACGGGTGGCTTCACTGGCCGGGCGAGGTGCACCCTCCGACCCTAGCACCCCCAACCAAAAACTCATTTGCAAATTTTGCTTACAGAAACTGGGGAAAGATGGTTACCATTCCAATGAGAGTTTAAAAACGACAAACATTGTCTGATTTTTGAAAAGAAATCGAGGTTTTTTTTATTTCATGTCCACAAAATTTGGTTAGGCCCTAATTGTGATTGCACAGACAACGAGACATAGTTTGAAAAATGTTTTCCACCGCTATCTTCTGCCTCTAGGTCGAACCTACAACTCACGCTTACGCAGTAGGCTCACATTGTATAAAACAGGTATTACGGATGTCTGGATCCATAGAACCACGCACCCTTGAGCACCGTATACCTTATAGTACCTGGCTTTCTTTGTTGTTTTCTTGCTTATGATGTGGACGATTCAAAACATTCCTCGCAATCTATTACAGGTTGAATTGCGTGGTCATATGCATCATGGAGCAAGTGAGCGGATTAGTACCATCTCGATTTCTACTGCTCACTTCTCACTTGTTGGTGTCCTTAACGATTTATCTTTCACGCGACGAAAATGTGCTTGCTTGTTTGCCTCTTCATTACCAAGACCAAGACTACGCTCGAATGGATCTACTCTTGTCCATAGGCCTGCTATTCTCACTTGTTCTGCTTCTGTTTGAAATGGCGGGATTCTTGGCCGGGATCTCGACATTCGTGCCAAGCGTGACCATCGTCTCGATCATTGGACATGCTGCAGCCTCAATTGCCCTTTCCTTTTTTGCACTGGATGTTTGGGAATGCGGTCTCTTTTGGGTCATCTTCGTATTTTGTAGTGTCCTACCGGCTTCGGCGGAGTTTGTCCTCATGATTGGAACGCTTCGGTTGAATGTACTGAGTTAATAGAGCAAAATAAACCAAATGTGGCTAGATGTCCTGAGGTAATATCTTCTTTCTTCTACCAGTTGCCGGTGTATGAAAGTGCTCTCAATGGTTCATGGCTAGACTCCAACGAATTCTGCTCGACATGCAAAGAACATTTTTGTCGGAGTCTATTCATAACTAGTACAGTGCACTCTATTCATGACTATAATTGGCCTTAAACCCCGGGTTGGGATGAAGCTCAAGAATATTTTTGAAAATGCAGTAGCAGAAACCTTTCGTACCTCCTTTGAATACTGTCCAGTTCCAACTTCAGTAATCCTTGCCAATACGAGAGCTCTATCGTTCCTTTATGTTCCTCGTGAAACATATTTGGACCTGTTCGACCTTTTATAAAACAACCTGCTGAAGTAATTGGTGCCCAAATGGGCGAGGCATATTCAAGATGTGGATGGACAATCGACTTGTACAGAGTTAGCGTCGTCTTACTATCTATGGACACATAAGTGCGATAGATCCAACCACGTTCAACTGGATTTGCTCATCGAACTTTCCATTATTTTGGAGGACTACACCTATATCCTTCATGAATGAGACTTGCTCAATGCCTTGACCTCCATTGTCTAAAAGTGGGATGTTCAAAGGCCTTGACCCAAAGGTCATGGAGCAAAATTTCGCTCCGTTCAAGGCCATATCACTCTTGACAACCCAGGAGCAGATTCGATTTAGGTCGTTTGCCAGGCTGCTGGAATCTTGACCATTCCTACCACAAACTAATTTTGTAGCATCAGCACAATACCATCATCGTCATAGTAAGCTTTTAAAGCGGAGCAATAATCATTACGAAAATGAGAGGCCTCAAAATGGAGCCCTACGGAGTACCTGATTTGACTTCATATATGCCACTAAACGAACTTTTCTACCTTAACGATTTGCTTCCCAACATAAATGAAGCTTCTTACCCAATCGAGAACCTTGTCTTGAATCCCATGACGCCTGTTCAACAAAAGGCCATGACAACATCAATTGACCAGACCCATAGATAACTTCATATATAGATCGATCAAGGGCGCTGCGATCGCATGTTTTCCTCTCAGCTGTCGCTGGTAGAAAAAATGTTTCATTCGTAGTCAAGCTACTTAGGACAACTATGGTGCAAATTTGAATCGTTGACGGCTCGTCCAAATTCAGAGTAGAAACCCCTAATAAGACTCGTTGTCAAGCAATTGCTCTCGTCCAGCACGCCTCATAAAACGGGCTTGAGTAAGTTGTCTGACCACATTTTTAAGAACGAAATTTTGAAGAGGTTAAAATGGGGCTCAAGTTAAAGTTTTCATCCATGTGGTGGAAACACTTAATTGAAACGCAAGGAACAAGCCTGGGTTCAGGCTGACCTCCAGAGGTGTCGGAATTACCTTGTTTACGTATAGGCGCAATCATGTCGCCCACATTCAAGCACATTGTTGGGAGATTAAAACGAAATTCCAAATGCCTCATCATTGCGTTGCAATTTCGGATACATTTTGTTACACTTTCGAGATTTTCGAGATGCGATGCTAAACAAGGGCAATCAATAGAGTACATGATTTGCTCTACTAATGTCCAAATCTTTTTTTGACATGTTACGTGTATTATGCCCTAAAAAGCATGTTTTTTATTATTCTACCACTCTTTCGACCTGTATATTTGTAAGATTCAAAAGGAATTAAGATTAAAGAGGAATAACAAACGTTTCATGATAATAATTCAACTTGCCTGAAGCGAGATTTACCGAAATATTTTGTGCCATTTCCACCAGCGTCAGCTGACCTGAAAACATGCTCATGCGGTACAGCTCCTGTTGAACTTAAGCATTCTAGTTATGGTTTTCTATGACCAGACCCTATTTAAAGTGGCTTCTTTCTCCCCTTTCCAGAAAACCAAAGACACCATGCTCCGCCAATCTGCATTAAGCGTAAACTGGATCGATAAGTTGCCATTTATTTCAATTTGCCGGCTTGTTCAAGTAAACAGTATTCTAATATTGAGCTAAGACGGACTTACACCATATTGACAAATTTTTGAGTTCTTGTAACACAATTTAATTCAATAGTTGATTATTCATGGTCCAAGTTGGCTTTAATGTTTGTTTGAATTTTCGCTCCACAAAATGCTCAAAATTAAGAAGCCTATTTACAAACGAGGTGCTCCATATCTCTTTAAAAACAGTTGACTAGATTTAGAAGAAGACTCCTAGATTTGAGAGCTTGTAGTAATACAATTTCGAAATTAGATACGTTTTTGGGCCTGTTTTAGCCTGTTTAACGTCCAGGTTTTTTATAAATTGGCGATCTAGCTTCTTGTAGCTCAAATTCAAACTGATGTTCACGAGCTGGTCATTGCAACATCCTGGGTATCTAGATACTCGACGGCCAAATAATCCCTGACTTGTGAAGTGAACAAGGAAAAGGAGCAAAAAATAAGCTGGAGTGGCACAAGCATAACTACTCCAAAATTACCCTCTTGCGGGTTTGCTGCAATCCTGACTTTGACGTCCAGTCTGTGACCTTTTAGTGGACTGTTTTTTGATGCAAATAAGATAAATTTCTGTTCTCTTTTGCAACATAACAGGGTAGAAAACACGAAAAAAACCGTTCAATTTAATGGTCCCAATCAAATAATTCGAATGCCACACTTTCAATGCCCAATAATTTGTTTCCGCCCCTAATCCGAAACGTGATGTAACCCGCAACCATTTCGTGACTTGTCTAAATAACTGCTCACATTTTCACCGTGATTATATTTCAACAAATTTTAACAGAAATCTCCCATACTAAATTCCGAAGGAAAAAAGTTTGATGGTACATTGATGACATCTTAATTATCAATTCCACTGTATGGTTTCACGAGTATGTCTCGAAAATATCACAAATAATTTTGGATGTACTTGTACCATTCTGTCAAATATTTGGAACGCAAAATAAAGACAGAGTTGTTGATTTCTTCATGGTAAATTGAAAATAGCAAGTAACTTTTTAAGTTGTTCTTTTTCCATCGTGCAATATGAAGTGAAAGATGTAGCTTAGGAAATCTAAAAAGTTATTCTCAAAATCTTACCATGACAAGTACGGATATGACATGGTTACAACCACTTGTTGTGACACTTCCTTCTCCACACTGGTTATTCGATCTGGAATTGAATTTCTTTTTTGCAAGCCAAGTATTGAACCCACTTCCAACAAATTTTAATTAATTTGCAAAGAACAACACTTGCACTGATCAGTCCATATTAGTCAATTACGGTACCAGCCAAATTCAACATTTCTGTCCACTATTGACAAAAACACTAAGGATATGCCAATACATCTTTTCATTACACCTAAAAGTTCATGAAGCACATATTCTAGCATAATACCTCATCCTTCCAATAAAATTCATCCTAGTCAAATATGCGTTTGCTTGTCAACATGAACATGATTATTTTGATCGGGCCCGTTTTTCGAATGTCCTCTATCTAACTGAAAGTCACAAATCAAATAATTGGTTCAATTAGGTGGTTGGTGGCTCTAGGGAAAGTCTGGGTATTGTGACAACTAAACTTGACCGTGTGTCGGTTCATCGGAATTGTGCTCGTGTGAAGTCCCTAAACTAGGGGAGAGACCCGTGCGCCTTAATTCCTCGGGGTCCGATGAAGTTGTCTGAGTTTCAGGTATATGGGGAGGAGACTTCGTCACTGGCTTTGCCAAAGGTCTCTTGCGTTTGATTAGGGTAAGCTCTCGAAGGTCCGCCACACAACTAAGAACTTGAGGAAATACATTCATGGCAATATGGGTTGGATACTGAGATTCGAGTAGCCTTTTTGTCATATGGATCATCATTTGTTGAAGTCCCTCCACTTTTTGACGATCTTCTAGTTCGCAATAGTCTGGGCACAGGAGCAGAACGTACGCCATTACGTTGACTAATTCTGGGACCAAAGATATCACAGATCCCACTCGAGACAAGAGGGCGTTATATCTACGTTCCGTGTCGTTGTCACCCAGTTCTTGTATCGAGTTGTAGTTCTTATATTCGATGCGTCCCAAAGAACCAGTAGCCTTCAGAGTGGTCATTAGCATTCTTTTAGCTAACTCCACATCATCCACACCCAATGAAAATAAGATCTGGTCGATTCCTTTCTTTTTTTCATCGAAGAACACCCCTCCTCTGAGGCTTACCATGAGGTCAGCATTAGTCTTGAGCAACGCCTTTTGAGCATGCCTGTCGAGTCGATTAAAGGGTTCAAATCCCTGAGCTACCTTTGTAACTCTTTGGATCATAAGTCTGTAGGCTGTCATGGCTTGATTGGGCGAAAGGGGTAGCTCAAACACCGAGCACATTACTAACTCTTTGATAAGCTCTTCACCAAAGGCCACAGAGCGGTAAAACTTATCATGTTCATAAGATAGTCTCCGTATCTGAATGATTTCATCTTCACTAACTGTCATTTGTGGCTCTAGAGGTATCCCAGGTGAAAACCTTTGGGAATAAGCTTCATGAGGCGAAAAAGATCGCGAGGAACATGGCGACCCGTTTGCACTACACAAGTTTGGAGAGCGATTAGTATCTTTTCGGGTAGGATTATAATCATAGAACATCAAGTCAGCATGCTTAAAGGGGCGATGAAGTCCGGTGGAATGATCTTTCACAGGCGACATTGGTTGCGTGAGACCGGAGGAAGAACTACCCTGCTTTGATTTGATGAGTGCCTCCAAGGCTGGCGTTAGCACGACACTCGAAGATGTATTGGAATATCTGGCGCCCCAAACTGAAGCCATACCAGAGGAGACCATAACCCCCTGGTTAGAGACAGGCAATAGATCAGGCTTTGAAGCTGATAAAGCTTCGGCTTGGTTTGACTGAGGTCCACTACTATCAAAACAAGTAGTCTCGATCTCGTTATGATTTCCATGTCGAGATGGACCAGGTACCTGATCATCCTCTATTTCCAGTCCGTGATTTGTTTCGAATTCTGATACCTCATGAGACTTGTGGCTGCTATTTTGTCGAGCTTTCTTTTCACGTGTTTTCCGGAATCTCCGCGATCTCTCCTCTTCGGACAGCACCCAAGTTGGTTTCATACCCGCACTTAAACACTTTTCGTAACGACACTTTTGACAGTTCTTTCTAGACTTGAGCATAATCTCACACTGGCCTTGTCGTCTGCAACTGTAATTGTTCCATGCCTTGTTCTGGATGGATCGCCTAAAAAATGCTCGGCATGAGAAACATGTGACGGATCCATAATGAACATGCCTAGCAGCTGGCTCGCCACATACACGACACTTTTCAGTCTCTGATATAAGGGGATTCTCTTTCTTGCATTTCTTGCTTGATGAATGCAATTGCATGTCATCTTGTTCAGAAGGGCCCTCACCAGGGTCTGAAAATCCGGCCAAATATTCTTCATCTTCCGAGTTGTGATCTTGGTCTAGATTGGGCTCAGCAGCATCTTGGCAATCCATTAGAGTGTCCTCAGTGGAATCTTCCATTTTCCGGAAATTAATTTGACTATTCTTAGGTATGCATAGTAGCATGGTATGAATTATTCCGGTGTTTGGATCTTACATCAGTGAGCTGTAAAATAATACAGGCAAATTAGAGATCAAGAAACTATCGTCCAATTCGGGTTAGTTTTTTTCAAGGAGAGTACACGTTCTTCTACCGTATTCCATTTTGACAAAAAAAAAAGTAAATAAATAGATCCATAACACTTATTTGAGCAATCACATCACGTTCTTCAAACTCAATTAAAACTGAATTCATATTTTTAATGGTTTTGTGATTTATCAAACTACTATTTACTTGTGACTGAGGTTCCATTGAAGTTCGGGTTTCTGCTGCAAAGCTGCCCAGGGGTATTCCTATAGTGGATTCCCCTAACTTTCCTTGGTGTATATGGCAGTTTCCAAACATGAGAGAGGTCGCTGATTCGATTCTCCTCCCCGACCTTTCTCTCCAGGAAAACGCTAATCATCACACTCACAGACGGACCTGAGAAGGACACAACACTGTTTATCAGAAAAAAATGAACGACTTAATGGGCGATTTCGCTGGCCCGGCGAGATTCAACAATTCCACCCTATCACTCACCAATAGAAAAATGCATCAAAATGGACTCACGGAATATATATTCCGTGATGACAAAACCACAAACTTGCTAATGATTTAACAGAGCAAAAGTGTATGACAGCAGTATCATTTTGATAACTCAAAATAACACTCATTTTCTCCATCAATTTGAAATGAAGATCTCATCATTAATCAACAATTTTCAATTCAATGCCTGCTTTTGCAAGATGGCATACAATATCAGATCAACCTTGACATACGTTAAATCTTACTTCTATTTACGAACGCCTTATAATCCTTATGATTGATATATGTATGCTCAGTCACCAATACATACAACAATACAAACCTTCGCGAATGCAAAAGACAAATGAAAATGTGTTATACTTGCACTTAAAATTGTCTGCTTGCTTCAATAGTCGCCTCCTGGGCAAGTAATGAACTAAACAACTCTCGAAAACTACGTTTACAGGTCAAATACTCTAATTTTGATACAGAAAATTGCATATGGTGGTAAATAACAGTTTATGATCAAACCATTTTCAAACGAAAGCCTTACTAATTTGTTTTTCAATAGCCGTTCTTGAGAAAGGGATAAGGCGGATGTACGGTACACCTTACTAATTTGTTTTTCAATAGCCGTTCTTGAGAAAGGGATCAACGGCGAAGGCTTCTTTACACAAGTAGCTCCTTATGGCCCCTCCCAGAGCCAGCGTAAGTAATATATCTGCTTCCTTCTTAACTTGTTACTTGTTGAGGACCTTTTTGTTCTTTTTACTTACGATTCTTTACGATTCTTTACGATAAAGAATGAAATCCTCAGCAAGAAGCATTTAGCATTTTTGGGGTTTGAGTTTGGATTTTCACCGGCTTTACTAACAACCGCATGGAATGTAATCTGCGGTATAAAACGGGTCCTCATGTAAGCCATTGCAAGAAAAAAATTCTCATTTCCTGTTGTAAATAAAATGAAGAAACTCAATGGCTAACCTAGTAAATGCAGATGTTTATCTAGATTTTGTCAGAGATAAAAGTGCAGCAAAGAGGCTAAAATCTTCCTTTTTTACTATAAAAAAACGATCTTTATTGGACATTTTTTTGACATTTTCACACCTTCTTTTTCAACTTAAAAATATGTCGGCTGAAAAGGCAATTTCTTTTCGAGGTGTAAGATTTAAAAAGTGTTCAAACTTTATTTCCCTGAAAATTTTCTCTTAAGGTGACTGGAACTGACTAGAAAAGTTGACAGGGACAGCTGAGTCATCTGTATTGCCCGACGATCCAGCTACTTGTCTGACTACATTCGAGGAGTGGCCTACCGAAGCATTTTCTTCTCCTTCTGCCTCTGCCATGAATTATAGCCGCCAAAACAGAAGTATTTTCAGAAGAACTTATTCTGCAAATATTGGTAATCCTAAACGGGATTTAGACAGGGAAAAATAATCACTTTGTCCGGGCCATTCGGAAAATTATTCCTAGGCACGACGTTCTATGGACATATCATGATGCAACCTTCGCAAAGAAAAAACAGCTCGTGTAGTCAGTCAAAACTATTTTTACATCCATGGACAAAAGAGGCAAATGTAAACTGGCCAAGACAAGTTTTTCAAATCTGAATGTGAATTAATATTAGGAGAGAGAAATGATATCCATGGCACATATGGTGCAAGTTGAAATACGTAAAAGTACACTTTGGCCCTGAAAATATTTTTTGCTTAATTCCCTTTTTCACTTTCTTCTCGCATTCAAAACTTTCTCGCCCTAGTGAAGAAAGAGCAACAAAATCCAGTTTCCATCATTGTCGTTCAGTTTTCTGGGCATTGATGAAATCGAGAGTCAAAAATAGATCCATGAGGTGGCTTACCATCAAAGTAAACATAGTATTACCTTCGAACTAAGTAGGGCACAAATCTCATATTGCACAATAACCATTGGACAGCAGCTTTGGAACATTCATGGTGTTATTTCTCGAGTTGTAAACCGATTTATTGTGTGGCAAATCGGGACAAACACTTCTTCTGATGAGGCATCAAAACCGCCTTAGAGAGAATCAATCCCTAAGTCACATCCTTCTTAGGAGTGTTCCGCTAGCTGAATTCTCCTGCACTTGGTAAAGCGTTCTATCCAAAGTACAAATGGGAAGGCAAGAGAGTACATCTGCAAGGAAGATTGAACGTCGTTACGTCACAGCAAGTCTAATACACATGACCTGAGAAAGGAGACTGGCCAAGTCCAGTAGGCGAGTAGAGACAATCCAAGGGAGACACGAAGCAGTCTAGCACCTTAAAATGGCATTAAGGAAGCCAGAATCCAACCGCAAGGATAATAGGGCTCAAGTCGTTGATTTGCGTTGCTAGCATTTCTTAAAAAAGCAAATTCAAATTCCCCAATCACCACTGCTTTCACGTCCAGGGTACTAATACCACTACTACTATTTCTCCTACTTACACCGTTGTTACTTCCAACAACTAGGAAAGTACAAATCGCGCCAGAAAACGGGGCGTGCTGAAAGGCGGCCGCATCCGTTTACTTCAACGGGCTGGCCTTGCCTAGCTCTCCTCAGCTGTGTCAGGCAGGCCTTCTGTAACTTTTCAGAGAAGGAGAAATGAAAGGACGACGGACTTTCCTTCCATAGTCAGCCATCGTACAAACAATAGGTAAGCTAGTAGTAGTGTTGCCAGTACTCTACAGCAATACCTAATGTTGCGACTCTCTTACACGGAGCCATCTGTTACATCAATGAATATCAATTCAATGCCTTAATGCTCAGTTAATTTTGGGCAAATAACAGCTTCCGAATTTTTACATGCAATATGAACAACATGACTGCATAAGTCTTTTGAAGGGTTTTTGCTGAATACTAATGCGAGAGTACTTTTCAAGGGTAAGTCTCATATTGATCAATGTCAAGGGATTAACATGCTTTAAATTAGTACATCAGGTCATAACTGGACTAAAGTTATGGCCTAAAACTTATCCACAGTCACGAGGTGCTAACACAGACGGTTTTCTTTGAGATATGATTTCAATACGAGGACATCAAGTGGCAATGTTCGCCTTACCCACGATTTTCTTCTACGTACACTACTGTTCAGCTTCCAGCTACAGAAATGTCACTCAACTTTTGGGTTGAAAGTTGGCCGCAGAGTGTGCGATGGGGATTGACTTTGAACATATTTTGTATTGTGATTCACAAATTGAAGCTCTGTTTTCAGGAAGCCATTGGGTTGTAGGCTTGTTTGACTGCTTTGGTTGGCATCGAACAATGCACAGAAGTTGACCGGCCGGACATCTGGCCGGTAAACTACCGCAATGTATTCAAACAAAGCCTCAACTGTCTTGGTTGGGGTGACCGATGGATCCAATGGATCCAATGGACGATACTTACGATTCTGCCTCATCAGACCATCAAGGTTCAGTCGGCCACGATTCCACGAGATCCTTGCAGGGCTTGGGGCGAATTCCTCTTCGATTTCAGCCCATCACGGGCATGGCACGGGGGTCACGGAGATCGATACCAATGACCCAGTGGAGAGCACTGCTCTCGCTCGCATTCCCAGGCCCATGATGGCCATTCAGAGCACTCTGTAAATGACCCATTTGACAGGACCTGATGGGCGTATGGTAACAATGATGATGATGAGGATGACGATGATGTTTATCCAAGATCATGGGTACTTCCCCCCCCCACCCACCCCCAGTCAACCTCCCCAGCCACCCTCAAATCCACTCAACAACTCAGCCCACACATCCACCAAGTGAGTGGCACACTCCGTCGAAATCGACGCATATCGACCAAGTCCATGGAGTTGTGACGACCGGGACTCGAGATCTGGGAGCCAATTCTCCCGATGGATTGCTGTTGTCGTGCTCGTAATCGTGTTTGTCCTTTTCGGCACTCTTGGGAACCTTTGAGACTTTTTCGACAATTAGATACTTCGACGTCCTTGGTAGGTAAAGGATTTTTGTCTCCTCCTTGTCCAAATCCAAATCCAAGTCCAAGTCCAAGTCCAAGCAGACATCAGGCCTTATCATTCAGGCTTGCCAATTCGGTATTGACTTCAGTATTTCAGTTGAGTGGCGCATGAGGGCACAGTTGCTTTTTGACTTACATGTGTCACACTTTATTTACATGGCAGAACGGTCTTGATCGTTCAGAAATGATAGCAAAATGGAACCAACCAACATGCTCATAAAGTAGTATTGAATCAAGACAATCTCCTAGACATGTTCGAGGAAAATGAAGTATAAAGTCGCACATGGGCAACACTGTTCTCATCTCAGAGCCCATCCAGAAAAGCAGAGCTGCCATTTTGCGCTACCAGATACCATATTTTAGGGATATATGGCCCTCTATTCCCGCCTCGCTCGAACACATTCGACCAGTTTTACAGTATTGTAAATCGGATATTTTTCAAAAAATCAAGTAAATATTATCTCTAACATGTAAGAAACCTTTAAAACAAAGCTGTTCCGTAATATTTATACTCTCATACCGGGTGTCGAGGATAAGATTAGACACACAGTTTTTTCTTTCTAAAATCCTTGAACTCTTTCAAGGTTGCGTGAGTTTTATATCATTATTTTGTCATTGTCCGCTCTTTTCATTTATGTAAACAAAAATACAAAACAGTCAAAGCTGAAATCTATGAAAGCAAAAAGAGAATCCATTGTAGCTTTGCTGTGTGCGGGATACACTTCTAAAAAAGTAAGTTGGAACCTTAAAGTGGCCGCCAGACGATTTACAATGTCAAAAACTGTCTTGATTGGCAAGGTGACCGTAATCCCCCTCCTAGGAATGCAAGAACACCAGCAGTTAGATATCTAAGAGTGGTAGCTGGAATTAAAAGATGCATCAATGCAGTTCCAAGCAAACCAATGTGATGCATTGGATTGGATCTCCAATCTGGTTGCCAAAGGGATTTGACTTAATGCAGATGCCTAAATTGAGGTTTTCAAGTCTACAGTGATACCCTGGATGAGATAAGTAGAATAAAACCAGCCCTTTGTATAGCAACAAGACTTTGCTCCTGCTCATTCAGCCAAAAGGACAATCTCCTCCTGGGATAATGAGGCAATCCTGTTTTGGAGGCCTAAACTATGGCCCCCAAATTCTCCAGATCTTAAAACTCTGGACTATGCTGTGTGGTCCTATGTTGAGAAAGTAACTTGCAAAGAAAGACACCCTTTAACTAAAGTTCTTGGCCGCCGAATTGATCAACCATTGAAAATTCTCTCCAGCCAAAATCCGCACTTTTTGTCACTGTTTTTGGACCAGATTGGCTAAAGTCATTACTTCAAAAGGATCATATTTCGAAAACTTAGCTTTAAATAAAAAAAAATGTCAAAAATAACGTAAACTTTACGTAGTCTAGTCTAATCTATAACATGTTAGAATTTTAGCTCTCAAAATTACCTTTTAAGAAATTTACGATGTTTTTATGTGAAAGTGACAAATTTGTCTAATCTTATCCTCGACACCCGGTAGTATTAATATGTTGTCGATGAACTCAGATTTATTTCTGTCATGAAATATTAAAGATGTTCCAGATGCTGGCCGATTGGTCTAAGAGGGACCGTGAGCAACGCAAAAATCTGCTCCCCAGGTATTATAGGTTCATAGCCCAGTACCACAGGCTATTTTCACAAAACTTTCATTTTTATCTACATATTGATTGATACAAAAGGCGCAAAAATAGCCAGTCCTTACAGCCCTCCTCAACATGTGGGTGTCTGGGTTTTGGCAAGTTTATTTGCAAATTCAGGTGAATTCTAATGCAAACTGGCTCTCAATAAAGACCATTTTCATCTGCAAGATTTTGCCGGGTCAAGTGATAACGGTCGAACATCAACCACGATTATAGTAGAAAAATATACGTATAATCAGGGCTTGAACCGTTACCAAAAAAAAGTAACGCGTTACCGCTACCATCACTATTGCAGAAAATGAGGGCCTAAAACGGCAAAAATAATCCGCTTTTGCCATTTTTTAATGTTTAGAAAATATGGCATGAAACAACTGACTCCCGTGATTATTTATTTGATCACGTCAGTGGCAAGGAAGTCATTGCGTTTGAGACAGTATTTAAATAATAATCCAACAGGAAACCCTTACGCAATTTTCTTTCCCACGAATATAAGAAAAAAAAGCAACGGTAACGGGAGGGCTAAAAGCCCGTTCCGTTAGCGTTGCCGTCACTTTTCAGAAAAATCACACGTTGCCGGTAGAGTTACTCAAAAAGTAACCCAATACAAGTTATTCAAGCCTTGCCTGTATATAAGTATAAAATGCTTTTTTCAAACTTATTATTTAAATAATTCTTCTTAATTCTGGTTCATTTCTTACGGCTAAGTCATCAAATCAATCTGATTTGTATATCAGATTGGAAACACGTACCCGCCAAATCTGGCACATTTTTCCAAGTTTCTTGGCACATTGGTCGCTTCCAAATAGGACAGCCCTGAACTGACGAGACATTTTGGGATTTTGCTATCGCTGCTGCTACTAGCAAGCTAAACATCAAGGTCATTAAAATCATAACGCAAGAAGACATTCGCGTAGATTTCAGAGGTCATTTGGGTCTTTTTCCTAAAAAAAAAAGGCCAGCATATGGAGTTTTTAGTTGTCATCTGAGGTATCTTGAATATGTTCTGACTAAAAAGCTTTTGTATCGCAATTCCTTCAATCAAAATGAGCCAAGATTTTCAGCCAACACAGCCTTTAGTCAAGGTAGGCAGTCCCACGTTTGTCTTTAATGATTCCTGCCTACAGGATGACGAATTTGCGTCAAATCCTTTGAAAACACTGGATCCACCGAACCAAGATTATAAATCGTATTACGAACTATTGATTGACTTCTGGCTTCTAGTTATTTTGCCAACTTGAGTATGCGGACTTTGGTGTTATCGAAAACGTACCATAAAAGCTAGAATCGAAACTGTTCAGTACCCCAATCGGAATGCCAACTAGCACTCTCACAACCTCCAATGAGAAACATCGATCTAACCACGAACTTCTAGAAATATGGACTGTGAACGAGCTTCCCGCCAAATCGGCCTGCTCTTTATCTAAGCAACTCTGGGCAACCTTTCGAATTAACATAATAAAATACGAAACGGAGATCTCTACAATTTAAAACAAATTATTTTTCTATTATTTACTTGTTATGTGGTTCGCTTCAAAATTATGTTTTCAAGAGCTTTTGTGGCTAACTAAGGGCAGGCCGGATATTCGAGTTTTATTTTGTACTTATAACATAACTTTGGACACATCTCCTGAGTTTCTTGAACATAGTTTTGGGCTCAAAAACTAAGCACCTTAAGCAAGACCTTGTGGTCGTATGAAATGCTTATTTGGAACAAAGTGAACGGTTTTGGAGATAAGAAATTTTTGCCTCCGTTTGCAGTCCACGTAACTAGAAGTCCGTAATCTTACAAAAATTAGAATACTTAAGCTCAACAGCACTTGTTCCGAGGAAGCATGTTTTCAGGTCAGCTGACGCTGGGGGTCAAAGCACAAAGAGTGTTGGTGAAATCCTCCTTTGAGCAAATTGAATTATTCCCATGAAACGTTTATTGCTATCACAGCAGCCCGAAATACATACTTACATACATACATACATACATATTAGTCTCGTTTTCTTTAATCTCACAAATGTACACGCGTAAAGCGCGGTAGAATATGAAAAAACATGCTATTCTTTTAGCATAACATACATAGCATGCAGGGAATTAGTTGTTCCTCAATAAAAAGACCGGATTACATTTACAATTACTTTGACCAAAACGGGTAATTCGTAACACAACAATTACTCGCCTAAAATTGTAACGGTGTTACTTGTTACAATTCATTTTACAAAAAGTTCCAAATGTTCAATGCTTCAGGCTTTTTTGCCTCATCAAGACCATACTTCATTAAGTCGATTATTATATTTTTGTTTCAAACATTCCCAAAGTCTAAAGTTTTATTGCATGTTTGCTAATGAGTAGAGCGGGAAAATACATTTAATTTCAATAAGAAATCTTTTTTTTCTTCATATTGTGGCTGTTTGGGCGTTTTACCGCAATCAATACCCTTTCTAATAACTCAATGATTTCACCAAAAATGGACTGTATTTTCTTAATCCCAAAAAAACACGTTGTATATTTTTTGATCAGTTGCCGGATGTTGTTCTCAAAAGTCGCAACAACAACACTCCGCTTACATCATTCAGGGTCATCAGTTTTCGTCTCTTCATTCTCCTCCCCCTGCTCTTTTGAACCATCATCCGGGGATATCACATCGTTAGCCTTTTCAAGAAGGCACAACTTCGTTATTGGTCTCGTTTTTCTTCCAGTTGGCGTGTCCATTGATACTGCTCGGACCATTCCATCGCTTCCTGGGTGTATTTCCATCACTTGGCCTACAAGCCATTCCCCACGGGGGAGCAAGGGATCCACAATTAAAACCTTGTCTCCAATTTTGAGATTTCACATCTCGGTTCTCCATTTCGGTCTTGCAATAAGTGTAGGAAGGTATTCATGGATCCATCGATTCCAAATCGTACCAATGAGCCCTTCAACATACTCAAAATGTTTTCGGGGATTTTTTGACTCAAAATTACCAAAAGGGATGAGGCGATTGGGTCTTTGGAGCAAAAAATGATTTGGGGTTAGAGCAGCTGGGTCTTCCAGGTTGTTAGATTCGTAAGTGAGTGGTCTCGAGTTCAAAAACCCTGTCACTTCTGCGAATACAAGTCGCAATTCTTCAGAACGTAGATGACGGATACACTTATTTTCGGTTTCTAGGACTGCTCCCATTGCTCTCTTGATGGATTTGATTAGAGCTTCGTGGGCTCCTCCCCAATGTGGGGCCGCCGGAGGTTGAAATTTCCAAACGAGTCCAATTCTGTTTTTAAGTGTCCTTGAAGCTGCAACGAAATTCGTTTCGTTGTCGGAGTACACGGATAAAGGACGTCCCCGCAGATTCTCAAAAATTCGAAATGACTCCAAAAAATCGTCTTCACTCATTCTACGCAAGATCTCGAGATGCACAGCTCTGGTTGTTAGGCTGGAGATTAGAACCACATAAGGTCCAAAACAATCAACGGAGATTCGACTAAATGGCGGAGCGTGGATCTCGAACCGTTCATTTGGCAAATCTGCCATGATCTGATCTAAAGGTCGAGCATCCCGTTTTCGACAAAACGAGCATCTGGTCTTGGTTCTTTTCACGGCCTCTCGTCCACGTAGGACATGGTAGTGTTGGCGCAAGATCGAAAGGACGTGGTTTGTTCCACCATGATTTCCTTCGAAATGGATTTTGTTCAGGATAAGGTGGGTCAGAGGATGTGAGGGTTCCAGCACCACGGGATGCCGGAGGTCATAGGGAGCCTTTGCACGATCGATTCGTCCACCCACTCGAATGAGGCCACTAGGGTCGATAGTGGGGTTTAGTCCGGCTAATCGCGATGTTTTCTTCAATTTACGACCCGTAATAAGTGCATCTAACTCCTCTCCAAACGATTCCTTTTGAGCTCGTTTGATGATTTCATGTCCCTTCAATTCAGCGCCTCCAGATTCTTTTCTGAACTTAGCGATGGCATCCTCGAAAGTGGTTAGTTCATCATACCAAGAAAGATCGGCTCTGGTTGTCTTGACCTGATTCACCTTGGTCTCTGTCGGAAACATTGGAGGTTTTTCTTGATGTCTTCGTAATATTTTGGCACTTGAATGTCTTCTGGTCACTCTGTCTCTGGCTTTGTTAAGAAGTTTGGTCCCTCCATCCACTCTCGGGTTATCGGGTTCTCTTGGTTAACTGTTGATCGAGTGGCTTGGTCGGCTGGGTTACACTTTCCCGGGACATGTCTCCACTCCGACGGTGTTGTTAGCGTTTGAATTTCCCCAATCCTATTACTGACGAAGGGCTTGTAGAAAGATGCAGTATCTCGGAGCCATCCACGAACTGCGGACGAATCAGTCCAAAACACTCTGGTATTGAATGATCCTTTCAGAACTTGCTCCACCTTTTTTGCCACTCTACTGCCCAAAACCGCTGCATTAAGTTCTAATTTTGCTACAGAGATGGGCTTGATTGGCGCTACTCTGGTGCGCGCCATGACGATTCTTGTTTCTACCCGACCGCATTGATCCGATAACCTCAAATACACCACAGCAGCATCACAAAAGACATGCATTTGAACATCCTTTGCCCAGTTGGGGCGAAGGCACCTCGGGATCTGGATCTCCTTCAAGTTGTTGATTATCTTTAACCATTTTTCCCACCATGTACGATCCTCCATGGACAATAAACTGTCCCAGTCTTTTTCCGTTTTTACGAGATTTTGCATTCAAATTTTACCCTTAACGGTGAGCGGAGCGGCGAGTCCCAATGGATCGAATATTCCAGACAATTGGCTAAGTAATCCCCGTCTTGAAAATGTCACCGGAAAATCCTCGAATTTCTCTAGGGCGAATGACAGGCCATCCCTTGATGTTTTCCACACCATTCCCAATATCTTTCCGTCTTCGAGACCCAAATCCAGAGTCTTGTCTTGCGTTTGATCCGCGATGTCTCCGCAAGCCTTCATGACACCAACCTCATTTGACAACCATTTTGTTACATGAAAATTGCCCTCTTTCAAAGTGTTTCTGACTCGAATTCCCCATTCAATCGCTTCTTCCACCGTAGAGTAGCTGTCCAAGTAGTCGTCCATGTAAAAATTTGACTTCACCAGTCTCAGCAAGTCTGGTGATCCAAACTCCTCCGCAGTTCGATGAAGAACGTGAATGGCTTGGCATAGGGATGGCGCGTCCCCAAATACCACCCCCTGCATCTCATAAAGTTCAGGCGGTCCACCCGGCTCCGTTTCCCACAAGAACCGATGGTATCTGGCGTCATTTTTTTCCATCTTAATTCGGCTGTACATTGCCTCAATGTCCGCGGTCATGGCCACCTCAAACTCGCGGAAGCGAAGAAGTAACTCCTGGAGGTCTGTCTGAAGAGCGGGGCCGGTGTATAGACAGTCATTCAGAGAGAGTCCACGATACGATGCAGCTGAATCGAAAACTACCCTCAATTTTCTGGATCTTGGACTTTTATAAACACCGTGGTGAGGTAACCAATGTTGATGTGGGTGATTGATTTCCGTTTCTGATTCTACCTTCTTTGCATATCCATGATTAAGATAGACTTCTATCGCCCTTTGATAGTCTTCCCTCAATGCTGGGTCATTTTTCATTTTTCTCTGAAGGGTCTTAAATCTCTTCCTTGCAATGTCCGGATCGTTTTCAGGTCGAAGTCCGATCTTCCAAGGTAAACTAGATTCATATCCTGGCTCATGCAGTTGCTTCCTGGTCCCTTCTCGAATGAGCTTCATTGCATATTTGTCTTCTTGAGACCATGCCGGGCCATGATCAACCTGAGATTCCGATCCAAACTTCTCTGAATCAAACAAAGTGCGCATCATGTCTTCTAAGTTTGGTTTCATTTTTGTGAAGTTTACCGAAGCACCAACCGATGGTTCTGTTTCGAAGGTTCGACCACGTACGACCCAAACAAGTGCACATCTCATGGCCACGGGTTCTCCTCGTCGCCCTCTTCTGATTTCTACTGGCGTAATGAGGTCAATCTGATCCACCCCTATCAACATATCCACGGGTCCATCGAAATTCAACAAAGGTAAGTCCGATAGATGTTCATAACGCGCTTGAACTGAACTCCAAGGGAAAGCGGAGAGGTTCTGGCACACATCAGGCAAAGTTAGTGCTTGTAATCGATGATTCTCAAATCCCGGCCCGGCAATATCAAACACAACGATTCCCGATTTGCATTTAACTTCCTTAGACAAAAGATTCATTGTGAGGTTTCGCATCTTGGATTTGGGTATCTGAAGGCGCTTCACTACCCACTCGGCTATTATGGTGGAATCAGAGCCTTCATCCACCAACGCATTAATTTTCTTTGACCTTTTTCCCAGCGAGCAAACGATGGGAACGATTCCCAATTTTCTACCATCTCCACAGGTATTCACATTAAAGTCAGTGGAACGTTTAGGCTCTCCACTTCTGACAAATTCAGCCGTTGACTTGGATTTGTGAAGTCAATTGTGATGATTACCTCCACATCCGTCTTTCCGACACGACATCTCCTTCTTTCTTGGACATTCACTTGCCCGATGACCAAAGATTAAACNCTTCTGATTTCTACTGGCGTAATGAGGTCAATCTGATCCACCCCTATCAACATATCCACGGGTCCATCGAAATTCAACAAAGGTAAGTCCGATAGATGTTCATAACGCGCTTGAACTGAACTCCAAGGGAAAGCGGAGAGGTTCTGGCACACATCAGGCAAAGTTAGTGCTTGTACTCGCTGATTGTCAAATCCCGGCCCGGCAATATCAAACACAACGATTCCCAATTTGCATTTAACTTCCTTAGACAAAAGATTCATTGTGAGGTTTCGCATCTTGGGTTTGGGTATCTGAAGGCGCTTCACTACCCACTCGGCTATTAAGGTGGAATCCGAGCCTTCATCCACCAACGCATTAATTTTCACTGACCTTTTTCCCAGCGAGCAAACGATGGGAACGATTCCCAATTTTGTACCATCTCCACAGGTATTCACATTAAAGACAGTGGAACGTTAAGGCTCTCCACTTCTGACAAATTCAGCCGTTGACTTGGATTTGTGAAGCCAAGTGTGATGATTACCTCCACATCCGTCTTTCCGACACGACATCTCCTTCTTTCTTTCTTGGACATTCACTTG
>NC_081447.1:9075858-9075961 GCF_007210705.1 Tigriopus californicus | reverse complement strand
GAATATGCCTCGTCCATTTGGGCTCCAATTGGTTCAGCAGGTTTGCAAAAGCTCGAGCAGGTCCAAAGATGTTTTACTAGGAACATTGAAGATATGAGAGAGC
>NC_081447.1:9040257-9075306 GCF_007210705.1 Tigriopus californicus | reverse complement strand
GAACCAGGGCGTAGAACATATTAGACCAATCAATAAAGTCTAAGGGATTCCCTCCAAATATCGACATTTCACTACGGATTGTTGGGTGACTACCTTCCAGCGGTGTTGGTTCATTTGGGCTAGCCATCCAGGACACAAAAGTATCACTCTTCCGCTCATGTTGAATCACCTCTTCCTGGGCTTGGTTGTCCAGCCACTGACGAACATTATCTGGAACCTTGGTGTCATCTACCTTCCTTATTCTTGCCTTTTCTTCTAGCCTAAATGCTTGCAAAGACATTTGATCATCCCCAAAGACTGTGCTCTCTTCGTTTGCTCTCAGGTTCACATGTTCCTTCACCGCCCCACAAATGTTGATCAACCGATTTCGTTCTTGAACCACGTAACTCTCGATCCACGTTTCTTCTTCTAATTCTAAATTCAAGGCCTCAAAGTCGTCGGCCGTGGACAGTAGTTTGGACGCCGTTTCTTCCAAGATTTCGGCCTTTCGCCGTAGAGCGGTTCTCGAAACTGGGTTAGCATTTTTCAAATCTTCGTCAATAATTTTCATTTGATTTGCCATCGATCTTTTCAGTTTGGCCAATTCCTTTTTGATCATTGCCTTCTCGTCACTAGTGGTGCCCTGGGTTGGCTTTATCGCAACCTCTGACTCGCTCGCCATTATCTTGCGTACCATCCACACTTTACTAGTTCCAATTTACAGACACAAATAGATCTCAAGGGTCCAAAAGCCACAAAACGCTTCGATGGCTCCAAATTTCAAGGGTTTCGCCTTCTACGATTGAGCCAGGCTCATCCTTTTGTCTTGGTCAATTCAAATTCAAATTTTCCGACTGTTGGGAACCATAAGCCGCTTCGACACAATCCGGCTCGAAGGACCAAATGTTTGGGCGTTTTACCGCAATCAATACCCTTTCTAATAACTCTATGATTTCACCAAAAATGGACTATATTTTCTTAATCCCAAAAAAACACGTTGTATATTTTTTGATCAGTTGCCGGATGTTGTTCTCAAAAGTCGCAACAACAACATTCCGCTTACATCATTCAGGGTCATCAGTTTTCGTCTCTTCAGTGGCCATTTTCTCAAAAATCATATTTTGGCAATTCAAGAACCAAACATGTGAATTTGTAAATTTTTGGTCCTACTCTAAAGTGCTATGGTATCTAAATCAAAACATCATGATCATGACCTCTAGCTGAAATATGGCGGGTTCATCAAGTGGAATGGCCATTGAAGTGAATAGGAAAAAGAGTAAAATCAGGTTTTTTGTTCAGAAACGCCCCTTGTAGTCAAAGAGGTCAGAAAGGTCAAAGAGAGCATAGCAGAGAATGCTCTCGAAATTTGCGATTTCAATAAACGGCAGAGATGCAACAAGGCAGGCAAAGGGTGTAAATTGGCTCAACCAGTATGATGTCCCAACTGTTAGAGGGTTTGGCCTTCTCAAGTTCCATGAGAAGGGATGTTCCAAAGGATGCAGCTTTGTGCATGAGATCATTGAGGCACAAGATATGCCTCAATTTCAAATGCACAAAGGCCCATCTCAGGGGCAGTAGGAGGAAGAGAAAGCAGTTGTCTCAACCTCTTTTTCAAGTCTCTCAACAGACTTACCCCACCCCTTTCCTTTCCCCTTCCCTCTTTCCCTCTCATTGTTCCACTGCCTCTCCTCCAACCTCATCCTCAATTCCTTTAACCTCTCTTCTGCCCAAACTTTGTAGCCCTAATTCCCTCTCTGGTCGTCATGAGCCTCAAGAAATATTTTAGATCATATGCTCACGTGGCGGCCACAGTTCCTTCTCCCCCTCTTTTACGCCCAAAGATTTTCTCATCCTCCACTTAGGATGAGTTTTGTCCAAAAGCAGAATTTTTTAAGGTTATAAGGCCTAGTCAAAGATCTGATAGCTCTAGCCCATGGAAGGACAATCAGGCCGTACAAGGGCTTTACCTGAATGTGCATTGTCTTATTTCCAACAAGGACAGCACAAAGACCAAGGTTCTTGAGGAACTAGCTATATATAGGCAGGTCTCATTCATTCCCACGACAGAAACTTGGCTTCGACCAGGGGTTTTAGATGAAGAGCTAGCCATGGTTGGTTTCAATTTAGCTCAATGTGATAGAGTACGCCCTGACAATCCCATTTTTCCGCATGGGGGCGTATGTCTATATGTTAGAAATGACCTGCACACTAGTCATGTAAAAATGTCTAATGGAGAAGTAGAGGTCTTAGTTTGTCATCTTCAAGGTCTTGATCTGTCCATTGTGACAATATATAGGCCCCCCTCTTGTTCAGTAAGCTCGTTCTTGTCAGCTCTCAAATTCATAGGAAATGAGTTGGACCAGTCGGTTTGCTCAAAGGTTTTCTTTGTAGGGGGCTTTAATTTTCCGGCTAGCGTTGTAGAGTGCGAGGCTAGTCCCGATGGGTTTATTCTCATTTCGAAATCGACATCTCAGTCGTTTGAAAAGCTGGAGGAGTTTGTGATCTTGCGCAATCCCTTTCATCATGTTGGTGTAGCCACTAGAGAGAATAGCGTTCTTGACTTGTTTTACTCCAATGACCCTGATCTGATCCAGTACGTCCATGTGACGGCTAGAAATATGTCAGATCATCATGTTCTCGAGATAGGGTAGCCCTCTAGGGTCGACCATTACTAAAAAGCCGGCGTGCTCTAGAGTAAGACCGGCCAAAAAGGTCGGTCTGACTAAGTTCAAGTTCAAAGATGAACATTGGTCGTTGATTATAGAAAGGTCAGTAGAGCTTGACCTCATGCAATTTTAGAAGTTGCATTTCATTTGGTTGTAATTACATAACACATAAGCGTCATTTTCGAATAAGCTGGGGTGCAGTGAATAAGAAGCTGCTGTTTTGGAACCTTTTTAGGTTTCAAAACGTAGTCATGCTCCACCTAATGATGTTCAAACTTGGATAATCTCATCTTTATTCACGCAACCTTCCTCTTAAATCGCTTCTTCTCCCTCTTTTTTGACGCACGTTAACGTTTTATGAGGCAAATTGTGAAAAACAGCGAAAAGTTTATTCCGTCCTTTTGAAAAACGTTCCTTAGGTTTCATTCTTACTCACATGTGAGTACCTTCTGAACTTTTCTAATTTGCGCTTTTCAAGAACAAGGAAATTCAGGTCTTTGAAACCTTTAGGATGAAAGCGACATTTTGACAGAGATCAATCGAGGTTGTACGTTTAGGAAAGTATTGTTTCGTGAGTAAAATTACGCTAGAAAAGAATGAATATTCCGAGGGTGAGCGATGCTAAAATATGTAAAAAGACAATGAAAATGTTAAGGCATGATTTCCAGATACTCCACTCACGTATCATATTTAATGGACTTTGGGACAAAAGCATGGCGGTCCCATTGAGTATTGATGGAACATCTTCCTAGATGTATGCTCCTATCACTGACTTTTGTTTGACTCGACAACAGTCACACTTAGTAAGCGAGTAGATGGAAACATGGACATTTTGGATGAGAAAGACGCCCCAGTTCTGTCGCAGCTCCATCCTGGATCTTGCATTTGAAAAACTAAATTCTATGAATTCGTACTAACTTCGATCCTAAGACTCAATTTTATCATGTAAAAAATTGGGCTCAGTTACTACTGTGTTTTCAACTCCAAAGAGTTTAGGAGCAACAGCCCATTGCTCTATTGATGAGTTCGTTGAGATTGGCACGGCTTGTGAAGTTGATCTTGTAGTCACAGATCAAGATGCTTTAGAGGCCATCAGGGACCTGAGACTCTCGAGATCCTGATGGTGTGAAATCTCAGTTTCTGATGAGATGCTCACTGGTTCTTGCTCCTGTTTTCTCGTACTTGATGTGTTGCTTCTTGGATCAGGGCAAGTTTCCCTCTTCATTAAAGTTAGCTCATGTTGTTCCAATTTTCAAAGGGGGAGATAAGTCGCTCCCTTGTAACAGTACGCCAATTTCTCGCACTTCAATTATTGCGAAGGTGTTTGAGAAGATCATGACTTGTTGAATTTCTTGAAGTCAATGAAGTCCTTCCTCCTAGCCAACATGGGTTCCGAGCACATTTTAGCACGGTTACCCACCTGATTGAGCATATAGAGCAGGTTATTGAGGGACTAGAGAGCCATGAAACAGTTGATGTGGTTTATCTCGACTTTGCCAAGGCCTTTGACAAGGTAGATCATGGTCTTTTAGTTAACAGGGTCCATGAGATTGGGATCCAAGGCAAGGTTCTGAATTGGTTAAGAAGTTTCATTTATGGTACGAAGCAATTGGTTAAGGTTCCCTTAGTGATAAGCATGATGTCAAGTCGGGTGTTCCTCAGTGCTCCATTTTGGGTCCTCTCCTTTTTATCATCTTCATTGCTCCTCTTCAGAAGCTTGGTAGTTGTTGTTCCGTCCATCAGCCAGGAGAACTTATTAAATTCCCGTGGTGAACGGAAACATGGAACTCTTGACCCAAGCACTAGATAAAAAATACCTTGATAGCTCTCAAAGATGGAGAGCACCTAGTACATGGGCTTCAATTTCTTAGACCTATCTTAAGGCCTCCGGTTGTGACCCCAATCAAGGCATACAATCAATAGTTCGAGCTTCCTTTATCAGGGCCTCAAACAGTCATCAATTGACTAAGGATACAAATCGCTAGCCACCTCTACTCCCCACGGTTACAGATCAATCTTGGATGTCTGGCATATACCTGTACCAATCTCCAAGGCTAACTACCTTGCAAAATGTGGTCACTATCCTAGTCTAAATGCATCAATCAAAGTCGACCTCTACTCTAGAGTCTAACTACTGATTTCTGCTACAAGAGTGATGAACTTTAGATACAGTTGCATACAAATCACTTGCTACCTCTACTCCATACGATGCCAGCACGATCTCGGTCGTCTGGGAAATCTAGGCTACTCTTCAAGGCAAACTATACAGTTCAATCTACTTTACTCATCACAAACACGCCGCCTATCAGCTGTCTTGCTCCGGTAAGAAAAGTGGGGGAATTGTTGGGCCAATAAAAAGGGGGATATTCACAAATGAAACAATGGGATAATAATTACTCCTCGATGTGTGGTGAGAGGGTCCAACGGAGATGCTCGGATGACGTCCACTCGACGGGATTGAAGGTCCACTAACAGAGAGACGAAGTGCTGTACTCAGACTCGGCACTGTCCCATGTCCTCTTGCTTCTCTGCACGGCTTCCTGGGTTTCCCACACCCATACGAAGACGATCTCTGTCCTTCAAAACAGTTCCCACTTCTTGGCACCACAACAGTGGCAAAGTCCCAGCACTTAACAACGGCAGGTGGTTCTTCCTCGGAGCGGTTCAAAAACTGACTTCTCTCCTCGAGCTCTAAATTGAGACTTTTTCTCCTTGAGATCCAGATTGTGACTCCTGTCCTCGATGAAGGGTGATGCGTGACTCTTCTCCTCGAGTACCAAAAATGTGACTCTCCGTTCTTACACATTCCCCATTGGATCTGAGAGGGTTGTGGTAGCCGGTTCAGGTAGACCGGGATTTCCTGTTTCTCCTCCCTTCAAACATGTCGACATTCCTCCTTCCAGAGGTATTCTTCGCTCAGCTATCCACAAGGAATGGACTAAGCACTGGTGCGAGGGATTGATCGCCATTGCTGAAGAGGCTGATATCACCGACATTATACTGGCGTTTGAAAACTACCTCCGAGAGACGAGATACCCTTTGGTGGATAGGAGGGCCTTCAATTAACGTGACCAGGAACAAGGCGAATCTGTGGAATCCTATTATGCAGCTCTTCGTGCTCTTGACCGAGATTGTGGGTACATTCACACTTGTTCCGAATCGGTGTTGCACCAAGAAGAAAGGATACGGGACCGGCTCCTATCTGGGCTCCAGAAAAAGGTCATGAGACAAGAGGTTCTTAAAACACCAATTAGCGAGTTGACGTTGGAGTTCGTGTTGAAGGTATGTCGTAATTCAGAGGCAAGCCAGTCGGTCAATGATCAGCTCAGTGGGAGCTCGATCAATGTGATGGGGAAGTAATCCACCTACAAGGATAGCAAGTTTGAGAAAGCGAGAGCAAACATAATTAGCGTGGGAAAGATCAGTCGATGGCCGTGCAAGAAGTGAGGTTTACCAAAAGAAAAACATGGCGATGCGTGCTTTGCAGCCGATGCAGAATGCTTGCATTGTCGTAGGGTGGCTCACTATAAGCGAATGTGCCCGCTTCTCAGTGCTCAGTCGCTGGAGGGCTCAGGACTTAGAGTGGATTTCAACAAAACTGTCTTACCCTCAGCTCGATGGGCAAGTCTGGCGAATTAGTTCAAATTGCCACTAGTGATGGATTGCACACCAAGTCAATGAAATGGTTACCAGACTCCGGCGCATTTTGTTGCGCGTTCAGCGTTCAAGATTTGAAGGATTTGTGCGGGTCCATGCCCACCGCTCAATTGACAAAGACTCAGGGGGCTCTGGTCGGAGCGGATCAGTTTCCATTAAATCCTATGGTACAATTCAGTTAACCTTGAGGAGGGGTGCCAAGAAATATCAAACAAAAGTGCATGTCTTGGAGCAGACCAATGCTCCTTTGCTAAGCAAGGAAGGATGTGTGGCGTTAGGACTGCTACCAGAAGGCTGGCCGATGATGGAAATCCAAGCACTTTCCCTGGCAAGACCAGGGGATCGGAGATCTATCATCAAGGACATCAAAACAGAAACCAAAACCAAGGACGGAGCGAAGAAGTGCCTCATGGGCGAATTCGCAAATGTGTTTGACGACAAGGGACCCTTACGAGTATTGGATGGGCCGCCCATGAAGATCCAGTTAGAAGAGGGAGCGATCCCAACCCGAAAGTATAAGGCATACTCAATTCCTGTCCATTGGAAAGATCACGTGAGAGAGCAATTAAGCACAATGGAAGATCAAGGAATTATAGAAGATGTGCCTCTTGGCGAGGCTCCAGAATGGACGCACCCCATGGTGGTTGTTCCAAAGAAGAACTCGAATGAACCCCGCATTACAATTGACTTCACAGCTCTAAACAAGTTCGTGAAGAGGCCAGGGTACCCAACCAAAGTGCCAAGAGAAATGATAGCCGAAATCCCGCATGGTATGGGCGTCTTTACGACGCTAGACTCGCCGCACGGGTACTGGCAGGTCCCATTGGCGGCCGAATCCAGGCATCTGACTACTTTTATTACGCCTTGGGGGAGCAAGCGATTTTGTAGAAACGTCATGGGGTTGGTATTGGCCGGTGATGAACATAACCGTCCTGGAGATGAAGCACTAGCAGGCTTGTACAATGTAGCCAAGGTCGTAGAGGGCATATTGATTTATGATCGGGAACCAGGACCACAACATGAAGCTCGAGTGAGAAACGTACTCCACTCCAAAGATGCGAGCAAGCCGGTATAATCTTGGGCAAGCAAAAGTTTGTTTACGCCCAGCCGTCAGTGACTTGGTGTGGATATGTGTTGAACAAAGAGGGATATGTGGTGAACCCGAACTTAGCTCAAGCTCTTAGAGGGTTTCCTGTCTCCACAAATAAGGTGGATGTCTGATCCTTCTGCGGGCTTGTCCAACAATTCGAGGCTTTTTCCGCAGAGATTGCAGAGCTAGATACACCACCACGATCAATGCTCTCTCCTAAGGTCAACTTCATTTGGGAGGGGCACCAACAGAAGTTATTTGAGCGCTTGATTGAAGTCCTGACGTAGTCAAGGGTGCTGGTTCAATTAAGAAGAGGAGCAAGGCTCCGGTTAGAAACTGATGCAGCCCAAACTCGTGGGTTGGGATTTGCCTTGTGGTAAGAACAGGAAGATTCGACGTCTTCGAGACTTCTACAATGTGGGAGTAGAGCAATAACACCCACCAAATCGAGATACTCAGCCACCGAAGTCGAATTATTTGCTGTAGTGTGGGCAGTGAGGAAAATCCATTTGTTCGTTCGTGGAACCACATTCGAGTTGATAGTGGACCACATGCCGTTGGTGTCCATTATCAACAACAAAACCTTGCCAGCTATCAAGACTCCACGGATTGCAAGGTTGAAGGAGAAGCTCCAATAATTAAAACCCATGGTAGTATGGCGGTAGGGAGTGAAGCACACAACTGTGGACGTCTTCTCACAGTTTCCCGTCTCCAAGCCAAGCTCAGAAGATCTGGAAGGCGAGCAAGATGTTGAGGATTACGTCAAAAAGATCGTGGAACAGAAAGCCAGTTTGATCAACTTCCTCCAACCAGCAGAAAACGCTAAAGAACGTTCCATAACATTACGTTAACAAGAGTTTGGATCTCCGGTGAAAAGGATCAAGTCTATATAAAGCTACTAGAACAAGTGATCCGAGGCTTCCCCGAGCACAAGGAAGGATTCGACCTTGATCTTCATCCGTACTGGTCCGTACGATCAGAGCCAGCTGTAGTGGACGGAGTTGTGCTCCATGGAAATTGGGTGGTCGTTCACGAAGGGATGCGTAGATCGGTGTTGGATGATCTTCATGCGGCTCATCTCAGAGTGGAAAAAACCTTGGCACGAGCACGGTCTTGTCTGTACTGGCTGGGAATTTCACACGAGATTAAAGCCATGATCAAGGAATGCGACACATGTGAATATTACAAGGCAAGCCATCAACAAGAACCTATAATTGAAGATGTTCAATCTGCATGGCCAGGGGAGGCCGGCCATTGCTGCAGATTTATTCAGTTACGCTGGAAAAGAGTATTTGGTGGTTGTGGATATATACTCGGGATGGGCAGAGGTGTTCCCATTCACAGGACAAGTAACTTCAGAGGATGTCTCTAGGCACTTGATGAAGTGGTGTTCTCAATTTGGAATACCTTGGAGGCTAACCACGGATGGTGGTCCTCAGTTCAAATCAAGAGATTTTGCCCAATTTTGTCGAAAGTGGGACATCAACCATGATCCATCGTCACCATATCATCACCAGGTATGGAGGCTGATCGAGCCAGACGAGCAACCTATTTTAGTAACCCTGACATATAAGCTGTTTTTAGACCAATTAAGAATAAAGTATCGACGTTCAGCCACGTGTCCGTACAATACTGATGGGGACCAAACAAAAAATCACCGGAGGTTGCAAGTAGGGCTACCAATTTACATTTTCAATGGCATACGGCATTACTAGCGTTTGATCGAAAACCCGTTAGTTAATCACAAAAGTGACCCTGATTTTTCTCCGATCAAACCAGGGTCACCTTTTTGGCCAAGCCTAATATTCTACGATACGTTTGAATTTCCTAGCTTTCTGGCGATCCTGATTTTGGAAATTTGTTTGATCCCACCACTACCGTACAAGTCTCTCGAATGATCTCTCTCTATCAAGGAAGATATAAGCGATCCAATTAGTGGATGCGCGTGTAATCTATGATCAAGGGCTGTAGAAGCTACTTGTGATGGATTACGTCGTCTTTGCGAGCATTGGGGTGGCATTTGGTTGACATCTGGTCCCCAAACGGACACACGTTTGGCAATCCAACAACTTCGCAGTTTTCACAAGACGTTAACATATGACGGTGTTACTCACAATACTGATAAAAAGTGTTTTGGAAATGCCAAGATTTCTAATAATAATTCCCGTTGCTATTGAAACAAAAGGAACAACTTTTGTAAAAAATCATCTTGGATTCTAGCTCAAATCCATGGAGCAAACGATAAGGTATCTCGTTTTCAAAAATTGCATTTTCATCAAATTTGACTACAAATTGCTCCGGTTATATCTTAAATCAATTACCAAAAGATATAATAAGCTTTTTCTATGCCTAAAATATAAATGGAAATATTTCACTTTTCTGAAGCAGGTAGAAAAAAAAACGAATATAGTTTGCAATATAACTTAAACCTTACTGAATGTCAATATTTCACAATTGTGATGCCATACTTGTCAATTGCAACTTTAATCAAGCTTAATCTTGAATTTTGACAAAATTCTACTGACGTTGAATAAAAACATCGGTAGTACGTAGAAATTAATTATTGCAGTGACAATTTGGAAAATTAAACTGTCACAGGTATCGTTCAAATATTTTAGGACCATGATAGGATAGTGTAACTTTTGGCACTTAAATATTTTGAAAGGCAATTTTGCATGTTTTGTAAGTTTTAAGCGATATTTTTTGCTACTTTTTGCTTTTAAAAAGCCTTAAACAAAATATAGAAATATTATTTTTTGCCGTGTCATTGAAAAAGACAATCATATTCCTTGGGAATATCTGGAAACATAATTAGGCCATTTTTCGATCTTTAAAGGCGTAAAACGCAACCTTTAAGTTGTAAGAAGTAAGCATGTGCTTAAAAGAAGCTTATGAAATTTTAGGTCAAAGAAAAACATATCTAGATGTCTTGGCATTTGAGCAAACACTTAACCAGAAAATGTAACCACCGTGCATACATTGTCTCAAGACATTTTAATAAACAGCGTTCCGTGAACTATTGTTCATCCTGTATATCATTTATCCATATCATACCAGGATGATGTACTCGATTGTGCACGGAACAGTAGTATTGTCAGTATCTCTTCCTATGCTGATGATACAAAATTGGTAATTGGTAGGGAATGATCAGAATTCCGGTTGTCTGGTAGAGGTCTTAGACCAAATCTACTCTTGGGTTGCTGCAAGTAACCCGGGATTGAATGGACTGAAATTCCGCTCAATGACCTTTGGGTCGACGCCATTAGACACTCCACTATATGATGATGAAGGTAAGGACATTCAGCAACTATCATCCATGAAAGATTTAGGTGTAGTCCTCCAAGATAATGGAAAGTTCGATGAGCATATCCAGTTGAAAGTTGGTAAAGCTTTTCAAACATATGGTTGGATGTATCGCACGTTTATGTCCAGAGATAGTATCACGATGCTAATTCTGTACAAGTCGATTGTTCAGCCACATCTTGAATATGCTTCACCCATTTGGGCTCCAATGAGTTCAGCAGGTTTGCAAAAGGTCGAACAAGTCCAAAGATGTTTCACTAGGAACATCACAGGAATGAGAGCTCTTGTATTGGGAGAGCCTAGAAGAGTTGGGACTGTACAATGTTCAGAGAAGGTACGAAAGGTATCTGATACTGTACGTTTTCAAAAGCATCCATGGGCTTTGTCCCAACCCAAGATTTAGGGTCAATTGTAGTGACCGTAGAGGCTTAACGTGCGTTTTGAGAGCACCTTCAAGCCCTCGAGAATCCAGGCTATAGTTAAAACAATGAAGTCCACCTCTCTTCTTTCTCGGGCTCCTTCATTGTTCAATTTGCTGCCCTCAAATATTCGTAGGGCGTATGTAGGCGTTGATCCAGTAGCAGGATTTAAGACCGACTTAGACAAGTTTTTGACTAAAATTCCCGATCAACCTTATATTCAAGGGTTAGCCTGATGAACCAACTCAAATTCGTTGGTCGATCAAATAATGTATATAAATAAAAGTGAAGTCAAATGAATAATTTTCTCGTCTTGAACTGGCGGGATTCCCATCCCAGTAGCGGTAAGGAAGTGCGCAAAAAATGCATGTAAAAAAAGGGGGAGTCACACACAGTACAAACAGTTAGGTAAAGATGAAATTCTTGGTCATTGTTGAGTAGAGGATGGGCCAGATTGAAGAGATCTTTTGTCAGCTTCCGTCGTTGGTGACATTGGGCCGGGAGCCGGTCAAAGGTGCGTGACCACCAATACTCCGAAAGGATGTCGGGCCAAGGGCAATAAAGTGTAAATAAGACCTTGACCCTTGACTGCGAAGGACAACTTGTGTCCGGACATCACCTCCAGAAAGGTAAAAAAATTGCAGTCATACTCATTGTGATATCACTTTCTAGCAGACTATTTCATTGCCTTTACCTTTTTGACATTTTCTCGTTTTATTTAAACTTGAACAAAGACTATAAGGAGTAAAACATGGATAAATAAGATACTCAGGAGCATATGCAATAAATTTCATCCATTTCTGACAAGAGCTTTTAACAATACAGTTAAAATCAGATATAAGAGCAGCTTTGGGGCCGTGAATTTCTGCTCTTATATCCGATGTGCTCTTGTCGTCCAGTTCCGCGGCTCCGGAGGCAAAACTGATGACAGAAAACATATTTTTAAGCAATAATTTGATGTAGTTTTACGGTCCAAACCAAAGGCAGCCATAAAAATCGAGAAAAAATGAAACAAAATGCAAGAAGGGCACTGTGTTGGCTGTATGTTTACGCACCAAATATGTATTTGATTTGTCACAGAATTACATACTGGCTATGAAGTTTGAAAAAAACCCAAGAGTTTTCCTAAGGAAGGTCTCCTAACTTTGTGGCAGTTTCGGTCAGGCTTAACTTGGTCAGTCAGTCAAAATCAGCAAGGTGCTTTTGCTTGTCCTTGATGGGAAAAGTGGTTCCCTTGGCAGAAGCCATTATATATGACTGTTTGAATTTATGAGAAAGCGGCTGAAAACTTGTTTTTATAAAATGGCTTAACCAGTTTCCATCGAAAATTTCATTGTGGAGCACGGGAAATAAATAAAAAAATATTTTGCCGCCTTCAATTCTGCTCTCATATCCTATGTGGCCCAAAATGTTGTGCTTTTATATCCGATGCTGCTTTACTATACTTTACTATATAATTTGATTTGGGGTTTCGCAATCCCGCTCTCATATCCGATTTGCTCTTATATCCAATGCTCTTATATCCGATTTTTACTGTATCACTGAATATATCACATAAAGTGAGGCCCTCTGCGGCCACAATTTTCTGACATCTTTTTATTGATTGTTGACCAGACGGCTGGCAGAGGCAGAGGACACTTGGCAGGCCTCTGAGATATCCCTGAGGTTGCGGAATGGGTTCTTCCGTGCCAAACCTTGACCTTGTGGATGTTGGTGGCTGTGGTGGCCGTGACAGTCCTCCCGGACCTCACGGTGATGCTTGCTTCTCTGTTCCTGGCCTTGAGTTGCTGGAAGACTTTGTAAACCTAATTGACATTGTATTCCACCCTCTTGGCTATGTCCTTGATCTTGTGCCCGGCTTCATGGAGCCCCTTGATGGCAGCATGGGCCTCTTTAGCCTCGCAATTACTCTTGGAGTGAGCCTTTTTGACGTTTCTTGACCGTGAACCTCCCTCTTTAGAAAATTGGTCATTTCTCACTCAATTTTTGTCTGATTTTGGCGAGTTATGGCTCATTTTAAAGATAATGGGCGTCTCCATCACATAGCACCACTCACATTTGACTAGACATCCTCTTGGCTGCACTGCCATACGGCCGCATGACACTTGTGACATCTCTTTTACTCTGTTCTTGTGCATACACCGGTTGACTTTAGAGGATTGAAATTTCTTTCTAATTCACTCTTTTTATGCCTAATATAAACACCCGAGGTTTTTTGGTAATATGTTAATTAGTTTCGGCTTTAGAATACAAATTTGAGTCGCCGAACTTTTGTAAGACTATGTATAATGTCTTTACATCATATTTTATTTTATATTTCAGTTTTACCCCATGACATGACCAAGTGTCGCAATAAAGATTTTTAGAGAGAAATATGTCATTTGATCTATCCAACTCAAATCTAGACCAGCTTGAACATGGCTAAGCCCAAAGCGTTTTGAGAGCATTCACAAGCCTTGAGAATCCATGCTAGTCAGAACAATGAAGTCCACCTCTCTTCTTTCTTGGGCTCCATCATTGCCCAATTTACTCACCTCAAATATTCGCAGGGAATACGCAGATGTCAATCCTGTAGCAAAATTTAAGTCAGACCTGGACAAGTTCTTGACCAATATTCCTTATGAATCCTACATTTAAGCCACACCAGCCAACCCTAATGGATTGGTAGATCAGATTTGATAACAATTGAAAGCTACATAAAATAGTTTTATACATCCAGTCGTCAGAATAGTTTCTTGATTTCCAACAATTCTGCAATTTGTTGCCAGAGTTCTACAATAACTGTTTTCTGTGCCTCCATCACTTTGATCATTTCAACCATCGTGGGCTTACTTTTCATATTTAAAGCTTCATATTGAAGTTCAAAATCTTGTCAAGTTACGCTGTCTTTTTCTTTTATTGCCTTTGCTTCCTTCGATGCTTTTTTCCTCCTTTTGGCTCGAGGAGGCAAGAGATGGTCGATCAATGTTAAAGCTCCTTTGGAATCCTTTGACGTTTTGTTTTCTCTTGGTCCTCTGCAAAAAAGTTCAAGAAGCCTGGGAGTGAAAAGACCTGGACGTCCGTCTTCTCCAACTTCTCTCTCTCCTTATAGTATACATTCAGTTCTCAAGTGTATTTTCAACTCCAAAGATTTTAGGAGATACAGGTCATTGCTCTAATGATGGATTCGTTGAGATTGGCGAGGCTAGTCAAGTTGAGCGGTTAAATGATCTCGCAGGCACAGACTAAGATGCTCTAGAGCCCATCAGGAACTTAAGGCTTTCGAATCCTCTTGGTCCTGATGGTGTAACATCTCAGTTTCTTATTTTGATAAGGTAGATCATGTTCTTTTGTTGAATATACTTTATGAGAAGCACAGGTTTTAGGGTTAATTGCAATGGCAATAGTGGCTTTACGTGTGTTATGCGAGCACCTTCAAGCCCTGGAGAATCTCGGCTTGTTAGAACAATGACGTCCACCTCTCTTCTTTCTCGGGGTCCTTCATTGTACGATTTGCTTCCCTATCATAAATATTCGCCGAGACTGACTTAAATTGTGAAATTGTATTCTCTGTTACAACTCAAAATACAACCACTAGGTTGTTGCTGGTGTTAGATAAATGGCTCCCGAACATACGTAACATGACGTCATGCTCTCGAAGGCTCGTTCCGGGTTCCTTGGAAAACCTTCATAGCCTTTACGAAACCTTATTGAAAGTTTTCCTCTTTCGCGATATACTGCATTCATAGCTAGGCCTTTCCCCGTAACTAGGATAGTTCGACCTCGTGCTTTCAATTTGACAACCTGACCAACGACACAAGTAGAAAGTTCTTTAAACCAAACAACCCAATATGCGGGGCCCATCGTCCTCTTTCGACTTTCATTGGGGCTTAAGGCTCGTTCTGTGCGGTATTGAAAACGGTCCATTGTTGATTTTGCAATTGCATAAAACAGGTAAAAAACAGTTTTAACTTCTAATTTTCCTTTTAACGTACACCCCTTTTCAAATGCTTAATTTTTAAATGCTTGCCTGTTCTGTTGAATACTTCACATGGAATTTGTTTACAGACAGAGAATGCGCGACCAAGGTCTGTCGCCCTCGCGAGGATTCAATGCCAAAGATATTAGACGAGGCTCCACTGCTTCTACTTCTTCCATTGATTCAAGGTATTGTAGAAGGGATCAGAATTGGTCTTAAATATTATTGTGTTGACTTGAATCGGCTAAAAAATTATAGAATAATTCAACTCATTATTTATCTTCTTTCTTAGGAGCGTGGCTTTGGAGATCAGTTCAGAGGAAGAGAAGGAGCTCCTTGGTGTCATTGACGATGTTCGTGGGTTCATTGGACGACGTGATGGATTGCCATCTTACATCCATAGAAATCATATCATTGAAGAGCTCAGTCGAGCCCTTAATGCCAAGACCATTGATAACCACAAAAAGGCCGAGGCCATTACCATGACCAAGAAACTCATTGATCAAGAAAGAAATCCGAAAGAGGCCCAAGAATGTTATGACATCATCTTACCCTCTGTCATCGTTCAGCTAGGATCCGTGGAAAGAGAACTCCAACAAGCCGGTATTAAGTTCATACAAAATTGTCTCGAGGATCGAACGTACAGCAAAACTGTCGTTCAGCAAATGGTCGATAATGGAGTCAACCATAGGTCGCACAAAATTTCAATCGAGACAACAAAGCTACTGCCCGGGTTGTTTCTTCCCTACTTGACGGACACAGACTTGAGCCCATTGATAACATCTTTATACGAGCAATTGAATGTGAAACAAAGAGAGCAGTTTGCATTTGGAGCTTTAATCCGGCATCAAGAGCTTTTGGGCGCTCGACAATTCGCCCAACTCAGCGAGGATGCCAATCGTCGGGATCAAGCAGCATTCAATGCAATGTGCCATAATTATGAAGATCGCGATTACCACATCGCGAAACGCCGACCACGCGAGGGTGTGTCGTTTGGCTTGATTCCAAATCACGTGATCAATCGAGTCTTGGACCGGACGAACCGTCAAGAACGAGCCGAAGGCTCTATTTTGCTCAAAAGAGAACTGGAAAACGATGTGAACGACCTCAGCCTTCTTCTGCCTTATATGGGTAGCTTCTTGAAGTTTTTGAGCGCCTTACTAGACGATCATAGCCCCAAGGTGCTTCTGAATGTATTAGATTGCCATGATATCTTGCTCAAACACGCCCCCGTCACAATTCGTCAGCACATGGAGCTCACCACACACAACATTCTGAAAACGAGTTTGGAGTCCAAACCACTGATCAAGATCAAGCTGTACCTACTCATGGAGGGCCTCATGAAAATTTGCGGTCCGGCGTCGGTGGTGGAGCTTCTGCTCCAAGAACTCGACGGCAAAAATCCTCGAATAAGGGAGGACAATCTCATTTACATCATTTTTGCTCTCCTCACTTTCCCCAGTAATGATTTCAACTTTGATTATCTGATCGAGGATGTTGTTCCCTGTTTAACAGACCCTAAACGCAGAGTACGGCAAGCTACCTTGGAATGCCTGGCTCACATCCACCAAGGCAACGGGGCCGACAAGGCAAATATAATATTTGACGCTATAAAACGGATTGAAGTGGGCATGTATGACAAACCGGACGATGTCAGGAAAGCTGTTCAACATCGCATCAATCGGCGTCAATTGGCCAGAATTACCGACGAGGGCTTTGTGGAATATGGACTTTTAATTCCTCACACTTATTATACCCAACAAACGCACTCTTTGCATGGCAGACGGTCCAAATATAAAACCGTGCTCGAGGGAGCAGACGTCGAATGGATTCTGAAAGGATCTGGAGGTATCAGTCGAGGCACTGCCGGACAGTTCCTTGGTATTACTAGCAGTGCAGGAGCACTGGGTAGCAATATTAGCTTACAAAGCCTCCGAAGTGTATCTGGTCACTCGAATCGAGACAGATCGAACAGCTTTGACTATGATTCAGGGTCATCATTGAACGGCCATTCGAAAATCCCCGAGATCAAAAGAAAATCGAGAAGCGTGTCTCCCCCACATCGACGGAACCGAAGTAACGTTCGAATCGGCAAAAAGAAATTCAATTCTGCCTATTCGGAAGGAGAGAATGACGTGGAAGACCTGTACGACAATAACACGGACATCAAAACTCATTGGAAAAATGATGTCAGGAATTGGACACCGGAGGAGCTGAGATTGAGAGATGCCAAATATGACTCATTCACTGTCTCTCAAAGCCAGTTAGATCTTCGAGCTGCGGCAGCCACGCCCCCGTCTCAAAGACGGCGACGGAAAATGTCCTTGCCAAACGTGAAGGAGGAGGAGCAAGACGAAGAAGACCAAGAAGACGAAGAAGACGAACGAACCTTGGACCGATCCAATCAAAACAGCCCAAGGCGCCGGAACAATGACAACGCCTTCAAGAGGACATCATTAGCTCTCATGGGCCAAGCCTCTGGGGAGGTTAAAACTTTGTTCGATAATGAGGATATGAATGACGACGAGGCCCCAGGGGCTTTCAAGAATCCTAAAGTGGCATTTGCTCAAGCTCAAGACGATCTAAAATCCAACAAGTGGCAAACAGAGTTGGACGGCCTCGATGCCATCGTACGTCTCATTAAATATCACCCAAATATGATCATAGATGAAATCAATCTGGTCACTCACGACGTGCTCAACGAATGCAAAAATCTTCGATCCCAAGTCACCAGAGCTGGACTCCAAGCTCTCGCCTTGATGTTCGTTTATCTTGGTCGAGAAATGGAAAACAAGCACTTGGAAAACATTACATTGATGCTATTTCTCAAAACCGGGGATACCAATCGATTCATTCGAGAGGATGCCAACCTGGCCCTCCAGACGTTAGTGGAAAACATTGCCGTGCAGAAAGCGGTGATGAGCCTAATTAAGGCAGGTGTATCCCATAAGAGCACTGTGGCCAGAACCACTTTGGCCAGGCTATTGGCCGAGATGGTGGAAAAGCTTGGCCAAGAGGCGGTCATGAACGAAGCAAGCACTCTCGAGGAACTTCTGGACGCGGGAATACAATTAATCTTGGATGGAAGTGTGGACACCCGAACAGAAATCAAGCGAATGTTCAAGGTGTTGATAAATCATCCAAGCTTTGAAACTGCATTGGAAAAGTATGTCAAGTCAAAGAGAGATCTGAACCATGCTCGTAAGGCTTTGAATTCCCTTCGGGGGTAGAATCAAGTGTGCATACGTACAAGATTAGTAAAGTATCAAATCTGTGAAATTGCTCATCAATCTTTGTAGCACAGAAATACTAATGAAACGAAGAATATATCTGCTTTATTTTCTGTGAATTGTTTGAAAATGGCAACTTTCATGTTTAATAGATAACCAAAAGCTTTTTTCCTTTAAAACGGTGCTATTAAGGGTACTGCTTTCAATCATGACCCATTGATTGCTGACACACGACATAAAACGGCCATGTAACTGAGGTGGGGCGTGATTCGAATTGAAATTACGGCAACATGCAACGAAGTTGTCACTCTTTCTAGGACTCATATCGGCGATGGTAAAAGATGAGGGTCGTTCCATTTTTGGGTACTAATAACTTCAATGGAGATCAAAGAATTGTATTGAACATCTTGAGGGTTTGTTGGCAAGTTGAACCGGATTCACTCAAATTGAATGCACTTCCAAGAGAACTAGTAATTAGACTTCTCGTAAAATTCTTCTAATCGTTGCTCTGCTTGGTAAATCTTGATTGATTGGATTGAAAGTATTTTAAGGGTTACATGAAATGTCTGCATGCATGAACCAAAGTCAAACGTTCTCTCGTGTTTTGAGCAGTCGTCAGGTTTTCTTCGTTACCAAGGGCACTGAATGGCTCTGAAACATGGGCGGGCCGGCCATTGATTTTTGGGGCCTTAGAATTCAAGGAGTAAAGAAACGGCCCATTCAATGTGCAGGTGTGTATGTGTGGCATTAGATTTGAAGGACAGGACCATTCACTGACTCACCCGCTAACTGTTGGGCCGCCTCACCAGCACCCTCCTCATTTCTTGTACATTCCCCCAAATGCCAATACGTACTACTGTTAAGAGTTGCCTTCCTCCGCACAAGCAAGAGATACTGTGGAAGGCCGGGAGAGCCTTTCTACCTAGTGTTCTTCTGTATTTGTCAGGTGGATCTGTCCTTGGTGAAACAAAAACCTTCCTATTCCGACGATCGAGCCATGGCCAAATGGAGCAAGGTCGGTGAGCAAAAGGCATGAAAATCGAGAGATCTCTGCGCCCTCATATCTAGTCACAGTATCTATCCGACTCATGTCGGAGAAAGAATACTGATTTCTTTATCGTACCAGAAGAACATTTACGCTCTTGGTTTGAAAGAGTATCAAGGTTAACGTGTGTCCCTCAAATCATTCCTATCTATATTACAACTGGAACTGGAACTGGAAGTTAGAGTGACACATCATCATTTAGGAGCTTGAGGCAATTGGCAGCCTTCGACGACAAAGCCGTTTCATTTATGTCGATCAGATTTGGTGGAGAACAGCAATGCCTTGGTTTGTGTCCGTTGACTGTTAAGCAGGTGCAAAAAACATGCATCAAAGAGACGGACGGGTCGAGTAAAATCCAACTGAACACACCGTCAAAAGCTGGAACTAAAGCGAAAAGAGGTTACTCGTCCCTCAGACCAACCAAAGGTATTCACAACATTCGAGACCAACTGAAACCTTCAAGCAACTATCGGACACTACCTAACGAACTCCTGGAATAACTGACAGTCAGCCAGTCAGGCTGACAGAACAACCAACCTTGGGACTTGTGAAGTGAACAAACATCCTGTCCAGTCACACCAACGTCCTTCAGTTCGCCCAACTCAAGCCAGCTACCGTACCAATATGGAAAACGTCGAGTCTTCGACAATTATTTGAGACTAATGGTCTGCACCTTTGATTGGCCTGCCATTAGGCAAAAAAATCCAGACAAAAGTGATTTCTTCGTCGTAATGACGAACGAATTTCAGCATTAAAGTCTTGACTCGTGGCACAAAACGACCCTTTTCCACCTTAGTTCATGAATAATCCTTAACATGGGTTCCAACTCTTCCCGTATCAAGAAAAACGACTCGCTTAAGGCGCGAACCCCGTTAAAGCACGACAAATCAGCTTGGGATGACTCTAATCATACAAGTGACATCAGAAATGAGTTTGATTACTACGATGATGAAAGTAAGGATTTTGACTTGGAACCAAATCAAAGTCGGTTCAAAGAAAAACTGGCCAAAAGCAAAGTTGTCCAGCTCAAAAATGGACGGGCTGAAAGAGGAAGTGTGATAGACGACGACCCATTTTCAAACTTTCGCAACCTTACCCATGAACGAGATACGAAAATCGAGCGTTCAAAGACACCTTCCCCACCGAGAAGAATCAAGCGCCTTCCTCTTTCGCCGAAAAAAACGGATCCCCTCAAAGCCGACCCACCAGCTGAAAAGAATGCGCCAACCTCGCACAAAAAGTCCCCAACTAAGTCAATTTCCCCCCGAAAGAAGAAAGCATCTGCACTTTCCGTCAAGTCACCCCAACGAAGACACTCCGATGTGAGTGTATTGGAATTGGGTAACGATAGCCCTGAGCACTTCCGCAAAGTCCGGGATCGTCCCACGTTTAGCAAGAGCTTGAATCATGGAAAACCCAACGACAACACTCCCCTTGCCCGACCCCGACGAGCTCGATCCTCCTCGCCTGCTCCAAAGCGGTCCTCTCCACCACCGAAAGATCCTCCTCATTTGAAGCGATACGCCCCAAACAAGAAGCGCTTGATCAACCACTCTATTGGAAGCAGCAACAGTTTCACTAACATTGCTTTGGTTAAAAGTGCCACCCAAAGCGTGGATAGCACGGTCTCCGTGGTCAGTAACTTTGGGGAACGAACTAAAATCGAAAAATTCAAAGACAAGCAAGATTCTCTAAGAGGAGCTGGTCTAGACAAAGTCAAATTTTTGAATAATCACTTCATGGACCAGAAGATCAATGGTGTGCAAACATTTGAAAAGGCCAAGCATGATCTAGTTAGCGATGATTGGGCCACAGAAATTAAAGGCCTGGAGGTGTTTGTGTCATTGGCGAGAGACAAGCCCGAGGTAAGACTTATTCGATTATAATCTATTTTAGCCACTCTTGTTTGAGAGCAAGACAACTGGAATTCCAGTGGATGGACGCACTATAAGGAAATTCCGTGTACACCCGCACACACTCTGACGAAATCGCGACAAGTCATTTCCGATTTTGCTAAATTTTGGCACGCTGGTTAGTTGCAATGTAAAAACGTCAAGTAGTAAGTAAGTTTTTGATGCCTTGACCATCCAAGGCCAATTCTACGACCATGTCCATTTCTGATCAAACCGCTTGCCCTTCGATGGTTAAAAAGACATAACCCCGGCTATATTAGTCCAATTGAGATGAATTTCATATCAAAATACTCCTGGGAAAATGGCGTTTCGATTGAATGGTAATGGTGGCCCTATGTATGCTCTATTAGTACCACAAATTATAAATGTAATGTCATTGGAATTAGATTCGGGTAGCCATGGAAAATTGGGAAAATGGGAAACTGAGACAAACATCGCAGTCAACTCACACTATCCGCCCATTGAATTTTCAATAATCGAGTGATTTTGAGTGAGCTGTGTTACAAAACCCAACAAAATGAACATGTTTGGTGTAATGCGGTGAACGCAATATCAAATTGGTTCAATACCACAATCTCTTTGCTTAGGCAAGCCTGTAAAATGCGGTTTGGCTGGGCATGTTGTCTTTGATCTTACTCCATGGAATAACGTCAGCTGTACAAGAACGCGTTCACTTGACAAACCCTATTGACTTGAGAAGGTTCCGCGGACCTGGACAGGAAATCATTTTTCTGATGATTGGTTACAAAACATTGGATAAAGATCCTTTAAGTTAATCACATTTTCTGTAAAGGGGTTCATTGTGTGCATTTTACATGGAGCTGTTAACACATCTTAGGCCCCATTTTTTTGAAGTATCATTTTCTTTTTTACAGTTACTGAAAATAGTTAGGTCATGCTCTATTTGAGGGATTAGGATGCTATTGACACGGCATCAGTAACGAAATTACAGTAATTCGTTCATTTTTTCGAAAAAGGGCCTGTAATTCCATTGCATTTTAAAATTGCATAATCAACACGACCCAAAAACTAAAAGAATTACTCGTTCCTTTTTGGTCCAGAATGGTCTTTTCGTTTATCTCGACCCAGCTGAGGAAACTTAAGGCTCAGCAGAAATTGTCATTCTTTGCTATTCCCATGAACAATAAAAGGGTTGAAAATTGTGCTTGCTCGTAACTACTCTGAGAGTGTTCTTGGTTTTGAATCTTGTTGCATTAGCTACTTTATTGTTTACATCTTCTCAATCAAATTCCGTTCGACTGAAGGCCTGATTCAGTGCAATTGTCAAGCAGCGAAAATCCTTTTGTAACATTGTTTCAAACCTTCAACAACCATTACCCCATGCAGGGTCCCAATTTTGACTCCTCAAAGCATTATTATGCAATACATTTTGAACAATTATGCCAAGATTAAATACCAATGCTAATTATTGAAAACTGTTGACACGAAATCTTCAAATGTTACTCATTAGGATTGCTTGAGTCAAGCAACATAATTTCTTTAGAGAAGTGTGGTCTTGATGGGGGGGGGAACATAAAATATTGGTCATCTAAATCTTAGGAAAAGAGTAACACCATTACATTTCTTTCGAGGAACGGTTGTGTAACGAATTACTATTTTTGTTCCTTTCGTTGAAGAATGGCAAATGCCCTGGCTATTGAATAACATGATATCAATTAGGTGCTATATTTCATTTTATAAAACAGGGCTTTGTCACATGGTATTTTATTTTTGGATACTTTTGTCCACTCATTTCTTAAGGTGTATATTTTTCTAAAATGCATATTTGATAGCTTCATTAAAAAGATCAAAAAAAAGCCAAATTTGTCAATTGGAGAGATGGTAGTGCTTGTGAATGACAATCAAGTAAGAAACATTTTGGATTACTTATGAAATATGAAATATATACAGGGCCATGTACACGCAAAATATTGAGACATTTTGGATTGCTCTTTCTTCGAAGGTCAAATGTCAAATAAAAGCAAACCTTTTCGAATTTCGAATTGAATACTTGTTTTTTACCATTCAATTGATAGGCCATTATCCAGGCGTATTTTGATATGAAATTTATCTCAATTGGACTCGACAATGACCGTAAAGTTCTTACCCCTTGAGAAAACTAGTAAAACTGATGAACAGACTAAGTAACTTATTTCATTTAACATCCAGTGTAATCACCAGTCACCTTTCAATTCAATATTTTTTTTTCATTTTACTCTTGTATATGTAGACGCAACTAAGGACTGAAAGATATTTAGCTCAATCCCAGACCATAACACTCCTTGAAGCTGCTTCTCAAGGTGATTGGTGGAAGAGGCCAGTCCGGTCCCATCGAACTGACCGTCATTTTAAGGACTAGCTGTTCATAAATTCTCCATGGAATTAGGTTCAGGTGAATCGCCAGGCCAGCCACACCTGTTTCCTCCATAAGTGATGAACCTTCGTTTCCATACAGTTTACGCGGCTTTTGACTGTTTGAGCTGGAAAAACCATCTTGCATAAAAATTACTGTTGAAGTTGAGGGGGTGAGTTTCCTTTGGGTCAATGCGCTTGTGGTGAACTTCCTCTTCATGGCAGGAGGGGCGATTTAATCCTGGCAGTGTTGGACACTTATCTTGGTGTTTTGAGGAATGAAGTGCAAATCAGACGCTATGCTCTGTAAGGGCTAAACATGGCCCATCCCATGATCTTTCGAGGGTGCTTCACCATTGGAGCAGACAAGACGTTTTCCGAAGTTTGAGCCCACGGTGGTCATACATTGAGGTTGGAGAGAGGTTGATTGGAAAGGGCTTTCTTCTGACCACATTATTCAGTTCCAATCTTCTGAAGTCAAGGGTTTTTTGCCTCTGACAAAGGTTAACGGTTTTTTGTTTCCAAACAAAGGTCGACAGGGAGTCAGTCATTTCCAAAATGAGCTCGTTCATCCACATTGCGTAAGAAGTTGACGCTTGAGCTAGATTCCTTGCATTTTTGTAGTACAATCCCTACCCTCTCTTGGAGTTAAACTAGGATGTGATTCACAATCTTTTTCATGCCAATCACACCAGCTAGGGCCCGGTCTCCACAGGTGCAGTATTCGTCCCCAAACTCGTTGAGTTCCATTGGGACTCGACAAAGGCGAAATCTTCCGAATGGTGTTAAGAATTAGATGTTTGGTCTAATTCCACCTGCCAGTACCCCTTCACTGCATCAAACGTGGCAAAACACCTTGTCGTTGGTAGTGTGATGCTAATTGCTTTGGCGAAGGAAACGGATGCAAAGGCCGTCTCCCGTACTTATTCAAGGCACTTTCATCAACCACCACTCATATTGACCCATCAGGTTTCGGAACTCCAATTGCCGGGCTAATCCACTCCGCCAGTTCGTCAGCAGGCTCGATTCCTTCGGATTTCATCATCAAACTCAGCTCATTCTCATATTCTTCCATTAGAGAGTACGCTATATTGTGTACAGTTGTTGGTAAATGTTGGTGTGATTTCGATATTAGGGATGAGTTTGAGCTTCATTGGTCTTTGCTCGATGGTGGTGTCAAAAATGTCGGAATACAAGGTACCCAATTTCTTTTATTTGCGACATATAATTTTTTAGTTCGGGTTGTTCTTTTGCCTTTTCGTTTGACATGAGGTTGTTGGTGTGAACAATCGCGTCGTTTGGAAGCAATGGGAAAATCTCCGGGGTCCGGGGTTTTTCCACCGATTGTGACCCCGCCGAAATGGAGTTTCCCACTCGGGCTGCAGTTTCTTGTGATTGAGCAATTCGAACTTAAAACACCCCTGACGGGTTTTCATGCGCGAGGATTCTTTTCGTAATTGAACGTTGGTAGTGGTTCCCATTACTAATATCAGAATGAAGAGATCGTCTTTTGTGAATAATTTCGAGTTTGGCTTCCTGACCATTAACCTGAAGTCTCAAATACCAGTCACAGAATGATTCTGCGACGCCTTGGTCGCAAGCGATCAACTTAAATCGTTAAATAAAGGGTTGGAGATAAACATATGCATTGATTTGGTAGATACCATGTGGAAGATGGACCTGAGAGTGAGATGAATGTTCCATTGGAGAGCATCTGTGAATTTAAAGTTCTTTGGACCAACTTGATGGGATGATGAATTGAATTGGAACAGTTGTTGCCGTTGCCGTCAGTTAGGGACTTATACGATGTAGTTCTTGTGAGATCGTCGATGTGGGGAAAGATGTAGCAAGATGTTATTACAACTATACTGTGTTAGGTCTCATACTTTTGAGAAAGAATTCCCGGCATAATCTAATTTTTCGTTTAGATTTATAAGGTAATTGACACAGGTCTGACGAGAGCAACACTCCTATCGCCATCGCAGGAGCCACAGCCAAATCTTCAAGACTATCCACGGCGGCATCACCCCATGGAACATCCAAACGAGGATAGAATCCATTACTCCCCTGGATCGCGACTGGCCTAAAATATATATCCCCTTAAATCTCACAAAAGGTTGAGAATTTGGTTTGTATTTCCAAGTGGTTTCAGACACAGGTGTTTGTGATATCCGCACGATGTGACCCTGCCGTTCTAGGTCTCGGAACCAGGGCTGCTTTAAAATTCGTTCCTGATCTTGGGTCTTCATTTCTCTACCCTTTTTCGTTGGAATGAGAGTCCTACCAGAGGTTCTTCAAGCTAAATAGCTGATTTTCCGGATCGAAACCCATCACCACCGCACATGCCTTGTCTAGCTACAGCATTAGCTGTATTATCTTCTTGCCTTAATACAGTATGTAACCAATTACATCGAAGTTGTTTCATATGATTTAGTGCGTTCAAAAATTACCAAGATGTATTCAAACATTTTCTTCAAAACCGGATAAGGCTTTTTAACCCCCATGTGACGAGACAGAGAGACTAGATGAGACAAGAGACAACCTTATTCGATAATCCAGCTAATGACTTTCTTCAAGCCTCATTTTTTGTAACTCCATGCAAACGAAGGAATAACCTTTGAATATTTCCTTTCAGATTTTGAGAGCGGATATGAAGCAAGTGGTTCGACTATTAATCGTCCAACTCAAGAATTTGCGCTCCCAAGTGTGTCGGACGGCAGCCCAAGCCACTGGAGAGCTTTTTTTTCATCTGGGCAAGGCCATGGAAGTAGATTTGGAAAAGGTTGTCGCCATTTTGCTTCAGCGGGCTGCAGATACAAATAAGTTTATAAGGTGAGGAGGACTGTCAAGCTCTTAACCAAAACTAGTGCAACGAAATATGGTCATAAGAACTTCAGCTATAGGAACATGATAAGAATTCTAATAAATAAGCGCCATTTTTATTGAAACCGATTTTTTGCTTTAGAAATTCCTTTGGGTACAGGAACCAATCCAAGATGCAGTATCCGGATATAGCAAAAACTTGATGCAATGAATTGGATGTTGTTCTACAAATCTCTGCCTTTCTCTTCCAATGAACAAAGAATGATTTGAAATATTTGATTTCATCTTGTGGTTCAATCCAGAAAACTACTTAAATAATCCGATATTTTCCGAAATTGATAAAACAAAGCATCAATATTGCTGTAATGCTATTGAGGGTAAATTCCAGACGTTTGTCAAGATTAGTTTTTCTTGCAGTAGCGACTTTTTATCTTAAGTCTCCTAGCTTTGCTGCTCAATGTTGTACCGTTTTGAATGCGAATAGTTGTCTGAGCACAAGTTCACCTAACAAGAGGAACATCTGTAGTGAACAAAACTAGTTTTGACAAATGTCTGGAATTTACACTCAACGCCAAAACAAAATGGTTTTCCTGTCTCTAGACTAATAATATTCTTGAACGCTATAAAAACTTTATGGTCCCCTTGATTTCATGGTTGAATTTGCCCTCATTGCAAAGTGGTATAACAAGTTTTCAGACTGTTTTACAATCAACTTTTTCAGTGCTTCAAAAATTTACAAGAAAACAAGGCTAGCTGATGCCTCAATGAATTGGAAACAAAATAGTGACCCGAAATTTGATTACGTCATTTCCAATTGACTAACGGCACAATTGCCCTCGAACTTTTTGCCACCCCTATATTCTATTTTCATGCAAATTTAATACCTTACGTATGTCTTAGGTAGATTATCTGCATGTACGCAGGACTTTTCAGACTTCATGTCGAAATATCCTGCCATGTCATTGGACCAAATCATAGACAAGCAAAGAATAAAAGCTTCCGTTACTTTTTTAGGAAGAGGGATGACCCAGCCCCATCATTAACAAAGTCAAAGTTACTGCTGCCCATCAATGTTCATGTAACACTCATGGGGTTCACATTTTCTCAAAGATGGTAGTAATCAATATGAAAATACGTATGGCCTGTAACTTTACTGGCTGTTGTAATGTTATAAGCAATATCATGTATCTTGTGTAAATAAAGTTTTCTTTTCTTTTCCCTACAGAGAGAGTTGTGCGGAAGCCTTAGATGTCTTGGTGGAAACTGTCACCTTGTTTAAAGCCCTTGAGACTTTAGTCACAGGGGGAGCCAATCACAAGTCTGTGGTCATTAGAAGCACCGTGGCTAGACTTATGGACAAAATCGTCAATCAAATGGGAGCAGAAAGAGTCATGGGAAGTTCCAACGAGTTCCAAGAGATCATTTTTCAACAAGGTGCTAAGCTCCTGAAAGATAGCGGCGTCGAAGTCCGTAAATACTCCAAACACATGTTTGCCGAGCTCGTTCGACATCAACGTTTTGAAACCACCTTAGAAAAATTGGTAAAAGAAGAAGATCGGCGAGATATAAAGAGGGCATTGGACTCACTTCACGGATAGACGCCTCCAATATAATTGAACATCAATATTTTCACTACCTGGATACATCACGCTTCAATAAAATCGTGCTCAAGAAGATGTATCAATCATCACAAACCGGTTTTATTGAACTTTTCAGTAAGTGTGGTATGATCACATAAAATCATCTGAATCTTCACCTCCGTCCTTATTGGATTTCATGGTGTCCTCTTTCATCAGCGTGGTGTAGCTCCTGAAAAGTAATTGATTTAGAAAATCGCAAATGTCAACCTTGGTCGTCCTTCTATGAAAAAAAAAGCTATTATGGTTTCCGTTCCTTCCGTAAAATTGTGAAATCCATTCAAAACCCTTCAAACATGAATGGCGTTGCTTGTTTCTCTGACTTTTTATAACATTAAAAAAGGCATGATCCAATCAATGAACTTGGATTTGATCAAAATGAGGCAAATTCAGACTCAATAAAATTTGACTCATTCTGGCACTAGAAAAATTAAAATTAAAGAGGGAAAAAATGGGCAAAGATGAGACGTGAAATCAAAGTTGCTCAGATTGCCCAAAATGCCCTTTAATACAGGCTTATGATGTACAGCTTGATCCGTGGTGGCCAGGAAAGCAGAGTTGTAGGTTCTTTCTTTCCCCAAACTGTTGTGACGAGTACCCAAATGACCTCCCAAAATTTGTGCCGACATTATCAGACAGCTGGTACTTAAAGGAGTCAATAATTTCCAGTCTTGTGACGGATGAAATGACTAATGTTACCTTAGTTCAGCATCTTCTTTCCGCTTTTTCTCCTCTTCTTTGCGGTTCTCTTCGGCCAACTTAAAGATCCTTTTCTTGTCTTCTCGTTCTCGTCGGTCTCGCAGGTCACGCTGTTCTTGGAAATTAACCACTTTTTCTTCCTTGGTCTTCTTCAGACGATTGACTATATCATTACAACGTTTGGATACTCGAATTTTTCGGACTTCTTTTTGCCGATGGAAACCAACTTGCCCAACATCCATTGAGTCAGTTTTATGGAGATTCTCCCACAACGTATAAACCACATCAATATCGTTCATTTTGTTGCCTTCAATACTATTCGCTTTCACGAGCTGAGCAGCATCTTCGATTACCGCCATGGGCACATCGTCCAAAGTCTGGCCCTACTAACCCCAAAAGAAGAGGACAATATCAAAGACCGCCGACCAATAAGGAAGGGTTTTGGTTATCATGCCAAAAATAGGCTTAAAACTCTTAAATGAGTCACATTTTTCGAAACTTTTATAAAACTTATGTTATTTGCCCATCCAAAAATATCCCAAGATATGATACCCAAACATTCTTTTGGCCGTTGGTGGTAAGAAAATAATGAATTCATCCAAACCTTTTGGAAAAAAGCATTCGTTCTTGACTTTAGATAAATGATTTGTTTCAAGCAAGGTATTTAGAAAAACAGAGATAGAACGACAATGTAGTAAAGATTCGCTTGTCCTATAAAGCCATCTGCGACGTTTCTCCGCACCTCAAAAAAAGGGGAGAAGTGCATGGGCAAGTACATCAAACTCATGTCAAAAATAGGCTTAGAACTCTTGAACGAGTCACACTTTTATAAAACTTATGTTATTTGCTAATGCTAAGGGTCCAATCCAAAAATATTCAAAGATATGTTTAAAAGTAACGCTTCGTGTCTTCATGGAGTGAATAGATCAATTCAATTTCTTCCATTAAACTTAATGTTGATTTATTTTGCATGTAAATACGCAAAATCGTTGTTATTAGTGCTTATAAATGAAAGAGAATAAATCATTTTAGGAACCATGATAGCCGAATGTTCTAATGTATCCGATACAGGCACAACATGGTTTCCTCGAGGCCGTGGGTTAAATCCCTCTTTCAGAGACAAAACTCTAACAAACCATTACTTTTATTATGTTGTGCAAATCCCTCTCATTTTTCAAATGCAACAGAAAGTACCATTTGTAACACAATTCATCATTGTATCATTCTCTAGAGCTTTTATAGTTTGGTCATTTCCTAGACTTTTATTGGTGTTTGTTTTTCTTAACTTGAAAAAGCATGAAACAATTATATTAGATCAAAGACTTGCCAAAATCAGTATAACATGACTTTTTGAGTGCATTAGATAATCTTGGAAATTATTTTTCTAACAATGCCATGGCTAATTGGCAAACTGATTTGCTTTTCGAGGCAGATACATTTTTCTCTAAACAACATAATATAATACATTCATACTCGTACTTACCAATCAAATTGATCATAACAGACATCAAGTTACTAATCTATTTTGGCTCTCATTGAACATTGATTATAAAATCTGCATAATTAATTACGCTTCAGATCAATAATAATCGAACTTAGATGTCATTGCTTAACCCGGGAGCTCCTAGGTCGACATTTTCGTCAGGATGCTTTCCTTGGGAATCAGCTATTTAGCTTGAAGGACCTCAGTTAGGGTTCTCTACTTGAGCAAAAAAGAGGCACTGCCGAGCAATCAAAGATCAAGAACGAGTCTTGAAGCAACCCTTTCTTTGAACCCTAGAAAGGCAGGGTCACGTTTCGACACTCGGTTAAGGATTTTTACTTCTGTACCCTCTTTTGCTAAAAACGGGAGCCCTAACTAAGGTCCTTTGAGTTAAAAAGCTGCCTTTCCGGTTCAGTACACAGGAGTTGAAGGGTCAAATGTATTTGGTGGACATGAGCGCAGATTGACGTCACGAAAATGCGCGCGAAATCCAAACCGAGAAGTCTTACCCCCCCACCCCTCCCCCCTGGTTTCAAGCAATCTTTCATCAGGCCTCTAAATTTGCGCATTAGGCCTTCCGATGGTTAAAAAAGGGAACTGTTCCATTTTGAACGGAACCAGAGGCAGATTTCAGAATCCCATGCAAGCATTAAACTTATATTGCATGATGCTTTTTGTTTTTAATCTTACCTCATTGAGCCGGAGATAAACATGAGCCGAGGAGAGTTTATCAACATGAAACCATACATCTTCGGGCCATCCCCACTTGATTAAATGCTCATCTAAAATCCAAAGCAGAAGCTAGTCTTTATTCTAATTATCAGCACGGGAAAGTTGTAACCGAAATTGATCACTTCAATGTGCTCAAATTGGCTTGGGGCCGGTTCCATCCATGTAACATTGAGGCCTTGGTGCGATCACAAGGTTGGGTAAAAGCTAACTTGGGGCTTTCCAAGCACGATCGTAAAATGAGAGCTTTGGCTACAACAAATGGTTGGCCACATTAGGTCTTTAAAAGGTGATTTGTTTAAAAGGTGCAATTCTGCATTCAGGTCGATTGGTTTGAAAGAGGTGTATGTGTAGAACCTAACCCTTTTTTCTACTCACTCTCGTACTTGTCTAATCCCATGAAAAGAGTCACCGGCGGATTTACGACTGAAAAAAATAAAAAATGAGATCAGGTCAATGTTTCAGAATGCTAGAGGTCTTAAGAAAGTACCAGTGGTACCATTTGGGACTTTTTTATTCCATGCTTGAGAAACAGATCGGGTCGGATTCTTATCAGGGTTTTCTTTTTCTTTGTAGGGGACGGCAAGTGATTAAAACTAGAGGGCTAGTCAAGCCCTCTAATTAAAAGTAACTCGAAAAATAAGCGGCTGACGTCTACATTCAACGAGGCGAAAGTAGACGGATACGAGCCTAAAGGTAACGTGGTATGGATGGTTGTAGGATCAAAGTTAGCTCGACGACTCAGCACAACTCCTAACTCAAACTTTGTATCCTTTGGCGTTCGAGCAATTGGCCAGTCTCGGGCATATGAATAGGATGAATCGATTCGATTACAGGTAGGTTTGCACACATCCGCCAAATGAGGCAAAAACTGAGAGAGGTAAGTAACTAATAAGGTGGGATCGATAGCTGCCTGAACAGCCTTCTTGTTGCGAACTTGACCAGACCACGTACTTCTGGAAATTTGGAATGCAAACGAGCTTCCCGCCAAATCAACCTGCTCTTGGTCATAGCGACTTGAGCCACTTTTCAAAAAAAAAAGTAGCAAGTTTAAAAACGCAGATCTCTTCAATTAAAGGCAGGTCATTTTTATACAACTTACTTGTAAAGTGGTTCGTTTCAAACTTATGTTGTCAAATGCTTATGTAGCTGACCAAGAGCAGGCCGAAAATTCAAATCTAATGAACTGTTTATTACATAACTTTGAACATGCCTCCTGAGTTCCCTAAGCCTAGGTTTAGGCTCAAACTTGACTGAGTTCATCTATTCAACATGATCTTGTGACCGTATGAAGTGTTGATTTGGGGTAAACAGAACGGTTTAGGGGATGAGAATTTTTTGCTTCCGTTCGCAGTCCACATCTGTAAAAGTCCATGACGAGACCCTTTCCTCTCTACTTTACACGGTTAAGCAAATGGGCAAACTAGACCTATATAGTCAATGAGTGTTGGACCGCAAGATTGAATTAACCAAATATCAATGCTGAACCAAGTAAAGTAAACAAGAGGGGGGCACTATCCTCCAATTAGAAAACTTATCCTAGCCTTTTTAAACCCAGCCCAACACGGTGATTAACACCGTTAATATCTATATCTGACCCTTACATCAACTAGTTAGTGGCCTCAAGTTCTTACACCCGGATGGCGACGGCCGCACTACCGATAAATACACCCGCTACGTGCTAGATGGTGGCCTCAGTCTCATTTCCTATAAATCATCGCCTTCGAACCAGGCATTGATAGGCCCTCATGTTATCATTACCCGTCGATTTGAAGTAAAATACCATGTTGAGGTTATGATCAAAATGATGATGTTCAACCAATGTCTTCTCAAGTCTGTTTCAATCCACCTTCTTCGCCAGATCTCGCCACGGTCAGTCAATCAATCGACCAATCCACTCAAAGGGCATTTGATGTTACTTTCCGGATCCTTGCTTTCCGGTGACTGTAGGCGCTGTAGGCCTCAGTTCTCACTCAGATCACAGAGGAGGAAAGACCAAGAATGCCGTCTGAGTGCAACTTAAGCCAACCAGTTGATAGAATGAATGTGTACCTCTTGGTAGACTCTTTTGAGTTGAGATGCGGTTCAGCCATGAACTGTCTCCAGTTGCACCGTGTCATGGTAAATCACTCTATGCTGTCATAAAACCAGCAACAGATTCATTTTCATCGTTCTTTATTTTCTTTTCAACGCTCAAGTCACCTTTTCATCAGGGTGACCAGATTTGGGCGAGTCCAGATCACCAGAATGCAGGGTGATCACCAAACCTCGTGAAAAAGTTAAGATCTGGAAAAATCTTTGAACCTTTTTTGGCCGTTTTTTGTCGGAAAGTCAGCAAAAAAGACAGGTGCAGTTGAGCCTGACCTGACGCCATTGCTTTGATGATCTAACCAAAAACAAAATCATTTTGTGAACGAATGCACACTAAGCAATAACACTAAGCTCCAGAAGAGAATCAATTGCATACCATATCATCTGTATCAGTTAAAAACATGTCCTAATGGTGAACATTGCGGCAAAAAATTGTCAATTTATGATAGATAATACAAAGAAACTCAATGGGTAACATCCCAAATGCAATGACTTATTGGCACTGATGGGATCAAATAAATATTTATGGGAGACATTTGTTTCACGTCATATTTACTAAACGTTAAAAATGACAAAAACGGTTTTTTGCAGTTTTAGACCCTATTTTTCGACAAAAGTAGCGTTAATGCATTATTTCATTCTGAAATGTAATGGTAACTTGATACTTTTTCCAAGAAACAATGGTAATGGTAATGATATACTTATTTTTGGTAACAGTTCAAAGCCTGTATGGATATTTCCTTATAGGTTCTATAGTTTTCCAGGCCATGGAGTACGTCAGTAGTGAAGTGGAAAGCTCGATGGCAGATTGAACGTCTTCTACTGAGTTTTTTTAGAGCTATGCGTTACTTCCTGATCAGATGCATTCCCGCTGAGAGAGAGCTCAATGAATTCCATTTCCTTGTTCAAGTATTCAGTTAAGAGGTAATGCGAAACTGAAATGTCTTGTAGTGAGGTTTCAGAGAGCTTTCCTCACCACTACTGAAGTAGTACTCCATGGCCAGGCTTAACACATGTTACCAGAGAGTTCTTGGCCAGCCTCGGCCAAATTTTTTTGAGGCAAATGGACCTGGTCCTACGTGTTTGTTTCGTACCGCTTATTCTGGTCGAAGAAAAGGACAAACCAACTCAAATTGCCCTGAATAGTAATTACTTGTCACTCCTTCATTGTCTCATGTTTGCCTCTTCAGCATTTTAATCAATCATGTATTTTCCACACTTGATACCAGACCAGCTTATGCACTGAAAAAGAGCTTTGCATCTTACTCATAATTAATATTCATTAACAATGAAAATGAGAGTTGGGCATTTTCTTTCTGAAATGGGGCACCCCCGCATGTTTCATGAGTGCATATGCAATTTGTTACCCAGTTGCACTTACTACGAGCATCAGATAGTTTCGTGAATGCACATTTTGAAATGCGACTGGGTACAGTTTAGGTTTGTCGCATTTCAAAATTTGCGTTCACGAAACCACGCAGGGGTACCCCATTGGAGGCACATACTTATTAGAACGGGCCTGTTATTGCTATTTCTTTTCTGTTCATGTGCTCAGTAATTGGTTCATACCTTTGAAGCACTTTTCTTTGACCATCAAACAAGATAAGCTTGTCCTCACATAAAACTGAGTGGCTTTTTTGTAATTTTTCGCGAATCTGCTGCATGATACTCCAAACTAAGTTGAACTCAAATCAACGTTGAGAGGTGCTTCAAACATAGGGATGTCAAGTAAAGGAAATTCAAGAAAAAACGTGGTCCAGCACCCTGATTTTGGACATTTTGTGGGAGAGAGAACTGAGAAAAAACATCAGTCAACTTGCCCATCTGTCCACTGAATTGTCACTGATTGAACATGTTTGCTGTAATTTGGTGAACGCAGTAGCAAATAGGCTCAATGCAACAATTATATTTGTATATTAAAGCAGGCAAAATGAAATAATGTCAAAATTCAATGAATCAGAGTGTGGTTTGGCTG
>NC_081447.1:9039543-9040206 GCF_007210705.1 Tigriopus californicus | reverse complement strand
GCCGATCCGATCATTGTATACAGAGTCTGTGCGCTGTGTTGCTAAGTTTTTGACTGAACACAGTCAGCCCTGTGAGTGAGTGAGTGAGTGAGGGAGTGAGTGGGAGTGGGAGTGGGAGTGCCTCAGTGGGTCGAACGTTGGTTGGTTGGTTGGTTGCTACGCACGGTGTCTGGGGGGTGGATAAATCCGGCGGTTCAAGATGGGCAAAGCCGAGGCGGGCACGCCCAAATGGCTGGCCAACAAGATGAAGAGCAAGGGTCTGCAGAAATTGCGTTGGTTCTGTCAAATGTGCAACAAGCAGTGTCGAGACGAGAACGGCTTCAAGTGCCACACCCAGAGCGAAGCCCATCAGCGCCAGCTCCTTTTGTTCGCGGATAACCCCAACAAGTTCCTCTCCAATTACTCGGTGGAGTTCGAGAAGGACTTCCTGTACTTGCTCAAGCGCTGCCATGGCACCAAGCGTGTCAAGGCCAACAAAGTCTATCAGTCCTACATTGCCGAGAAAGACCACATTCACATGAACGCCACCCGATGGGAGACCTTGACCGGATTCGTCCAGTACTTGGGGCGGACCGGCAAATGCCTCGTGGATCAGACGGAGGAAGGCTGGTTTATCACGTGGATTGACCGTGACCCCGAGACCATCGCCCGACAAGAAGCCTT
>NC_081447.1:9038704-9039507 GCF_007210705.1 Tigriopus californicus | reverse complement strand
GCTGAAAGTCTTCTTTCTATTTTTTTAACATCATTTGTGAAGATTTACTTCTATCACCAAAATCATTCTCTTTCAAGAGAGGTGTCAAAAGCAACTTGACACCTTAAAATTACTGATTTAGTTATTCTTTTTTGAAGGAATAAATTAAATTTTCCATCATTTTGGCACAGTGGGAAGGAAATTCGAGGAGTAGAATGGAAATTTCTAAATGTTTAGCCAACTTGTTTACCTCTTTTAGAAATGTAAGGTTTTGGGCAATATTTTCATTAGTTGGGTGTTAGAGTTATAACTTTTTGAGCGAGAAAACTGAATTGCAGGTAGCTTTTGAAACTTGACGACGAACCCTCTGGGCAACATCAACTTAAGTGCCATACAGCTTGATTTTTAGCTGGAAATGCAGCGTTTTTTGATGCGGTCCCAAAAGTGATCCAAAAGTAATAAATCTGGGTCCATGGACTGAGCAAAACTGGCCTTGAGCGAGAAATCTCGTTGGCCACCCTGTTTAGGGTTGTAGTAGTAGTAGTAGCAGTCCTAGGAGTGGTGGACAGGTTCCCCCGGGTTCCCCCCCTGAATCTATCTAGGGGAGCAAACCCAGGCCCAACAACAACAAAAGCCAAGAAGTCCCGACTCCCGACTCCCTATGATTCATTCATGTATGGATCCCACTCTCATGGTCAATGATATTTCACACACCGCCGATCCGATCATTGTATACAGAGTCTGTGCGCTGTGTTGCTAAGTTTTTGACTGAACACAGTCAGCCCTGTGAGTGAGTGAGTGAGTGAGTGAGTGGGAGTGGGAGT
>NC_081447.1:9024335-9038668 GCF_007210705.1 Tigriopus californicus | reverse complement strand
GAGACTCGTCAACGGGCGGCTCGGAAGAAGCTTAGCAGCCTACACGATGAGAAAAAGCGCAAAAAATCTGCACTCGAGGAAATCAAAGAGGAGGAAGAAAGGCAAAAGAAGAGCAAGAGAGTGGGTCACAAAAGCACCAAAACCACCACCGAACCCAAATCTATAAAAAATTATTGGCTCAAGCCCAATATAGTAGTCAAGATCGTGACTCGTTCTTTGGGCGAGCAATACTACAAGCAAAAAGGTTACGTCCACGAAGTAGTGGATAAGTATGCGGCCGTAGTGATTTTATTTCAACTTGATAAGAAACTGAAACTCGATCAGGCTCATCTCGAGACCGTAATTCCCGCTGAAGGACAGCCCGTTCTGATTTTGAATGGCCAATTTCGAGGAGAAACAGCCATTCTTCAGCGCGTCGACGTGGATTCGTACTCGGCCTACCTTCAGTTGAATGCGAGCGCCCAAACTGTCAAATTGCCGTATGAACACTTCAGTAAATTGTGTCCTGCCTCGAACAAAAGCTAAAATGTGATCCATCTCCTTGTAGCATGATTCGACGCGCTTTTCCATTCTTGTAAGGTGAACTCTTCACATTCTTTGTTCTAGATGGCTTCCAACGTGTTTGGTGCTAAACAATTCAAGGCTACTCCCCCGGACAAAGGGTCATTTCCTTTGGATCATGATGGAGAGTGTAAGAAATTCTACTTGAAATATATGATATGCCTGTCCGACAACGAGAACAAGAACAGCCGGTGTCGTCATGAATCAAAGGATTATCTGCAGTGCCGAATGGAACGTGGCCTTATGGCACCAGAGACGTGGAAGAATCTTGGTTATTCCGATTTAACTCAGGAGACCGTCAAATGACGTTATAATTACGCTTGATAATATCTACGTCTTAGTCTCCCAAACAATAAGTAGCAAATATACACTTGTAAGTACTAGAATAGCAGATGTCTCTGGAGAATTCTATTCAAGGGACGAAATGCTTTTCTACTCATTTTATACCAACGAGAAAATGGTAAATACTTAAAACCGTTACTATATTAAATCGCCATTTTGCGGGGAAAATGCCACTATTTTACCCTTTGACGCTTTTCAAACTATATTAAAAAATATGGTCGAATTTGAATGCTGATTTGATTGTTGTGACCGATTGTAAAATCATTCGGTCTCTTCATTTCTGGTACGCTTGTTTGCTCGTTTATTTTTATTTAGCCGTCAAGCAAAAACGAGCGCATTATCCTTTTCCAATTCTCGAGAAAAATAGCACCATTCCTTAGGGAACAAGATTGCAACAATAGCTAACAAGTAAATATTTCCTGGAAAAGACAACTTCAAGGACAAAAAAACTCTTAATAGTGTTTGAAATGCAGTCCTTGAAATGATCCTTAACCACAGAATGGGCCCCTATCATCGATGTGTGATCTCAAATATATACATTTATATAAAAATATATCCAATGAGACTGTATATAAAATATCTCGCAACAAAGCTATTTTTTAAGTTGAATTATATCAAGTTAGTTAGGTTTTGAAATTTGAAAAGCACTGATTCATACAAAAATTATGATTTTCTTGCCATTGATAATCTACTAGACCCAGTAAAATTTAAATATTCAGAATTATATAACTTCATATTTAGGAGATCAATATTTTTCAACATTTAAAACAATAATCTTGGAGCTTCCAAAGATTAAAAAGAGAATAGCGCAAATATTGTTTTGCTAACACATATTGTACATTTTGAGGAGCCTAACTTTTATTCAAACTCAGTTGATCCCATTTGCATGCTGGCCAATAATATTCAAGATTGTACCAAAGGAGCATTAGTTTGACCCAAATGAAAGCATGGGGCAAGTTTGAGCACTATTTATGTTTTCTTAGGTTGATTTTTTTGCCATGGCGAAATTGGCCTATTTCATTACCTTTTTTTAAGTGCGCATATTGCGACATATTTGCACGTCATTAGGACACAATTATTTTTCATACTGATGTTATAGTATATGAAGGATCTCTGAATTTCATTACCTTGTAGTCACCTTTTTGGGATGTTTTTTCTTTCTTTTTCCGAGGTCTACCAATTACTCGTTTAGTGATATGGAAACTGCATTTTCGAGATCTTCATTGAGGACGATGAAGTAAATGTCTTCAGGATTACCATTGAGATCTTTAGATCAACCTTGCATAACGGAAACTGGTCCGTGAAATTTCTCCTCGACATGTAATCTAAACATTCATAATGGTTTTACTTTCCCTGATGATGAATGGGGTTTTGCTTCATTGTGCATGACGGTGGCTTCCTTACGGGTTGAAGGTATTCCCGACCCTAAATCTTAATTCCTTTAACCTTTCTCTTCGACTGATCAATTGAACCTATCAATCGTAAATGCTCTTCCTAATCCCAGTATTGCTAAGCCTTAGGAAAGTAGTGATACCGAAAGCAAGAGACGAATGTCCTAAAATATTTCAATTTGCATGGTATTTTTCTGCTTGCCAAATATTTAAGCTCCGGATGGATGAGGCCAATTAGAATACGTCATGGACTTCTAGAGATGTGAACTGCGAACGGAAACCGAAATTTCGACTGGTTGAATAGATGAAATTGGCCAAATTTGAGCCCAAACCTAGGCTTTGGGATCTCTGGAAATATGTTCAAAGTTACGTCGTAAACAATACATACATCGAATGCAACGATTCGAATTTTCGGCCTGCTTTTGGTCAGCTACAAACGCTTTTGACAACATAACTTTGAAACGATCTACTTTACAAGTAAATGATATATACTTGACCTACCTTCAATTTAAAAAAAGATCTACGTTTCTTATTTTACTGCTTTAATTCAAAAAGTGGCTCAGAGCTGTTATGACCAAGAGCAGGCCGATTTGGCAGGGAGCTCGTTCACAGTCCATATTTCTAGAAATCCGTGAAAACGTGAACATTGGGCAGTTAGGTGGGAATAGATTATTGATTGTAGGTCAAATACAACACGAAAATGCCTTGGGAATAGCTGTAAAACCGTGAAGTAAAATCTTGATTATTTTGCCCCATGTAGTAATCGCTTGTACAAAAAAGTTTCCACTCATTTTTCTTTAGTATTTGATGCTTTGCGGAACGAAAGTACACAACAGCATCATAATAAGAGAGCCTGCAATATCTTTCATCATACATATTTTCATGATTATGAAAGTGACCACAAAACAATGAAAAGCCATATATCAATTCCGAGCGCTTTTTTATTACTCCCACTTGTATTCAAATGCCAAGTTGTGGGAGGAGGGATGGATGGAGTGAAATTGTGAAAAGCCACTTCACACCACCTGAGAGAGTTACTTCTCAGTTTGAATGTTGTGCTCTTTTTTTGACGTCGTCTGCGCTGATGGTCGCTGGAAAGCTTTTGCGTTTTTGCTTAAGGGTTTATGAGATGTGTCAAAAAATCGACCACCCGAAGTTCATTGATATGTATTGGATTTTCAATCAGAATAAAAACATAACATTTGATTAATTGCGATTAGGGACTTGAAAGTGCCTGGCTCGCCAGGTCCTGATGGAGTGACCTCGCAATTTTTGGTGAAATGCTCTAATGTTTTAGCTCCAGTTTTTGCCTATCTAATGAGATCCATACTGGACAAAGAAGAATTTCCTTCGTCTCGTTAAGTGGCTCAAGTCAGACCTATATTCAAAGGGGGTGACAAATCTAACCCAGCCAATTATTGACCTATATCCCAATATTGCCAAGGAACTTGGAAAAATCCTAAACTGGTGAAGTATCTAGATAGCAATGACATTGTACCCTCGGGGAAAAACGGCTTCCGCTCTCGTCATTGTACGATATCGCAACTGATTGAGCATTTCGACATAGGGGCTGCGAGGTAAGAGTTGAGCAAACTCTAGCGGCCAAAAGGGAAACATAGCGTTAGTAAGGAGTGAGCATGACTGTTTCTGATTCATTCAAAACTTTTGAAATCATGTGAAGACAGATACAACCAAAGTTATTTATATTTCCTATGAATGATCTGGGGTTACGTGAGATAGCGAAATAAGAGTGATGAGTAGAATTTTTTTTTAAATTTTTAGTTCAAACAGTAAAGGAACCATGGTAGCCGAGTGGTCTAATGTACCCGATAGAGGCACGACATGGTTCCCCAGAAGCGTGGGTACGAATCCCGCCTTCGGAGAAAACCATTAAATATCTTGGCATTTCAGGGCAATTTTAAACATTCAGGTGTTTTTTGACCCAATTTACCAGAAAATTAAAAAGTCTTTATTGCGAGATTCTGCTTCTCATTGGATCACAATAGTTTTACAATTTGTTCAATGTTACATATATATGCTGTCCCATTTAGGGTTCAGGGTCCGCCGTTCGAAGCGATGATCCACTGCAGGGGGGGAGGGGAGACCTAGGATCGAACCTATGAACCCGAGCATAGCTCGGTCGCGCGTTAATCAACTGCGCTACAACCATCTCCCTTACGTTTATTTACAGCTTTGATTTCAAATAATCCTAAAGTGAATATTTTTCTGTTAAATCAATGCACATAGGAACAACAATGATGGATCTTGGTATAATTTTTGAACTTTAATATTTTAAAGAGTCATTTGTTATGTACCTTTTTGCTTAGGATATTNGGTTTCAAACAATCTTATATCAAACATTTTTCTGTCAAATCAATGCACCAAGAAACATTAATAATGGATCTTGGTATAATTTGTGCACTTTAATACTTGGCTAAGTCTATTCAGCAAGATATTTGCCAATGAAAGTGCACCATTTGAATGCCACTCTCTTTGTAAAGGTTCTTGCTTTGAACTTGGCCATTCTAAGGAAATGAATGGCCAAAAGGGGCAAAATGTATCAAACCTCCAGCAATAACATTTGCAAAAGTAGTTAACAAGCAGGGCATTAGTCGTTTCTCAATTAAAAGGAACAAATTGCGGTGACAATTAGTTTGGTCAAAAGTAGTAATTCGTTACACAACCATTACTCAAAAAAAGTCAGTGGCGTTTTTCGTTACTTTTCCTAAAATTTAGATGACCATTATTTTATGGGCTTTGCCCCATCAAGACCATACTTCTCTAAAGAAATTGTGTTTTTGGCTTCAAACACTCCCAAAGCCTAAAATTTGAAGACAATTGATTTTTTTCATAATAATCATCGGCATTTAATCTTGGTATAATTGTTCCAAATGTATTGCATCAAAATGAACTTCCTCAAAGTAGTTAAAAGCAACCACAGTTTTCAAACCAGACTTTCATTATTCATAATATGTTGAATGAAATAACAAAAACTGACAATTTCTGTCAAACCTTTAGATTTCTCAGTTGTCATTAGAAATCAAAAATTAAAAGGCCAGTCTGGAAGCTGGAAAAGGAACGAGTCACGAGTATTTTTCTTAGATTTGGGGTCGTTATAATTATACCATTTTGAATAGTTCCCTATTTAATCTTCCTTTTTCGAAAAGAGGAACGAATTAAAGTAATTTCGTTATTTGTGATTTGGTTTTCTAATGCCCTGTTAACAAGTCTTCGAGAAGACAATAAAAGAATAACTAGTTCATGGTATCTGAAATTTAGACCATGAGAAGGGTACATATTTTAAGAAGTTGGGATAATGGCTTAAGTAAAACTTGCAACAACCAATTTAGTGATTTAGTGATAAGGTTAGAACAATATGTAATAACACTGTTTCCACTCAATTGAAAAATTAACCATAAAAAAGTGTTGGACAGAGTGTCAATTTTCGCATCTGCTTTCGAAATTTCTTGGTGAAAAAACGAAATGAGCAATTTATAGTATCTGTGAATCAAAACTTTTCATTTTTTTAATTATGGAGCAGCCTTTTAATATTTCACCTTTTCTGAAGTAAATTTCATTACAATGTTTTACATTTTAAAGCTGAATATTTGCCAAATCACTAGTGATGCGAGTTTTACTTGCAAATAATAATACAGAAAGCTGAATCGAATACTCCCATACTTTTCATCATCAAACTTGATCTATGAGTTCTTCAAAGAATAAGCAACTTTGATGGCATTGTTGTCGCAGCCTATCACACGAAGTTTTCTGGTACATTCAACTTTATAAATGCATTTGATCACATCACTTCTATTGTTGGCTTTAAAAAGGTACTAGCCAATTCCCAAGTAATGAGTCATCAAACGTATCAATAATAAAAAACGACCTTAGTTTGATGTGGGTATAATCAGCTACATTTTGAGGCTAGCTAATACGTAGTTTCCCAACATGCCACTACTAATGGGATATCATTGAATCAACTCTAGTAACAAACTTCAATGATTATTTAATTGATGCTATCAATAATCCACAGTTTTTTTTTTGAATTTTTGATGTTGCTGAATGTCTCATTCCAAATTGCCAGGATTTCTTGCTTGATAGTATGTTCAAGATAGAGCTTACAAAGTTGGAAAATATCCCTCTTAGCTCATCAACTTCAAATTTAGTCTAGGGTTTTTAATTATATTTCTTTACAACGACGCTAGATCAAACGTTAGCAGAGGGTTTACTAACGCTGTCTTTCCTTTTTTTGGCCGTGAGATGTCTCATTATGAAACAAGCAGCCCCTATATTAAAACAATATTACAAATTCATGACTCGCTGGAAGTAGTATATCTAGATTTTGCGAAGGCCTTCGAGTGGACCACGGGCTTTTTCTATAGCGTTGAGTTTTAACTGGTGTTCACACAAAAATGTTAAATTTCATAAAAGGGCTTTCATAGAGGAGAGAAGTAACTGCAATTACAATTCTGTTTAATGTATCCAATGAGACATGCTTCTCGCAATAAAGAGTTTTTGTAAAAAAGCGTAAACAATATATTAGAGTGAGTAAAACGCTAAGTAACGTGTCAAATGTACTACCGGGCGTACCACATGGCGGCATCCTTGGGCCTATAGATCGCCACTATAGCATCTAGACACCGGGGGAAACCCAATTTAGGAAGTTGCGTTAGTAAAAGATCTTGGGGTGATTATTCAGGATACCGGTAAATTTGATGAGCACATTGAAATCAAGGTGGCGAAGACCTTTCAAACATGCGGATGCGAACATGTAAATCCCGCGATTCAACCACCATGCTGACTCCTTTCAAATCTATTGTCCAACCCATGAACGACGTATTTGACGCCGCCAAGTGTGCCCGAATAGAATAACGGAAAATTTGAAACAATTTAACTGAGCCTCTCGACCAGAAATTGAAAAAAAGGTCACCGATCCAATGTAAGGCCTAAATCATCGTTTTAACCCGTTTTCTTAATGAGATCAAAACCTAACGGGTATCCAACGACAATTGGAAAGACCTCCAGTTAAATTGCTACCTCAATGCCCAACTCCATCTGGAGTATGTATCTTCTGTTAAAAGAATAGAGAAGGCCCGTAGTATATCTGACAGCATAACCTCTTCTATTGGGAGTACTAAAAAGGTGTTTTTTTAGTATTCAACGAAGAAATGATAAAATATCCTATCTTATATACTTTTAAATCCATCCGCAAACGATGCCCGAATTCGGGATTTTTATAAAATTTCTTCTGATGAAAATGTGATTCTTGGAGGACGGGGGAACGATTTTAAGAAGACACAAAGAGTGACCCTTCATTTTTCTGCCCAGAACAGGACATTCTATATGATGGCTTTTAGGCAGTTTTCTCTAAAAACCGAAGGATCAAAATATTTATTTTCATCTCGTATTTGTTATGATTCAATTTTTAACAAACTCCTTTACTTTGATCATCTGCTCCCTTAGAATGCATGCATTGATTGGCATTGATAGGGAGCTCAAGGTGTATTTTACTTGTTCTATGAACTATAACGTGAGTTTTTTGTATCGAATTGCCCTCGATTCGCACAGAATGATGGTATTAATTTTAGAGACAATACTATATTTCTGAGCCCTAAGAGAAAGAAGATCGTGAAAAAAAACTAATCAAGCAATTTGTGCCTCAAAGCCACCACAAAACATGAATAACCAAACAACTAAAAAATATCATCTCTTTTCAACTTATTTTCACGTTTTCACAGCTTATCTTGGCTGATCTTCATAACCCCAAAAAATATTTTGACCAAAATCACAAACTAATTTTCCGACCCCTACTTATGATGAAAGTAATATTTGAACTTGCCAATGTCATTTTCATCATGACTGTTAGTTCAATGCTAGATTCTAGACTCAGAGGATCATTTTACCGAGAGGAACCAAGGAGGAGATTGACCAAGATGGCTAAAAAGAATCATTCTGTGGGAAAGAATGCCCTCTCCTCCATCAGCTTTGGAGTCTCAAATACCCAAAAGTGTGGGCAAAAATTGAAAACGTGTCTGTGGTCGATTACCGTGGAACCAGTTGTTGCTCTTTGGTGGTTTGGCTTGGCTATCCAAATGGTGGTTACACCCCAGCTTTATTACGAAAAAGTGTGCAATTTGGGATCCATCGTTTTTGGCAATGGTACAGCATATCCTGAAGACGTGTGTAGCCATCTTGATAACGGAAATTATGGCGAAATTCAGGATGAAGTTCAGAAAACTGTTTCTAGGATGAATTTTATCATGATGTTTGTGAGCAGTGTCCCTTCGATTATTTTTGTGCTTTTCGTGGGCCCTTGGTCAGATCGAGCTGGTCGAAAAATGTTGTTCTTAATTCCATTGGTGGGATTCATTCTAAATGACCTGAGCCTCTTATTCAACAGCGTGTTCTTTGATGAGTTGCCCACTGAAGTACTCATGTTGGAGGTATTGAAAGATTGGTTTGGTGGCTCGAGTTGCCTCTTTTTAGGTATTTACAGCTACATTGCAGACGTATCAAGTTCAGAGGACCGAACTGCGCGATTGGCCCTAATTGATTGCGTCTATTTCATCACAATGACCATTGCCAGTTTTGCTTCAGGAAGAATTTACGTCTCTCTTGGTTACGCAACCATCTACGGTATGTCGACTGGATTTCATCTTCTGGCATTCTTCTATGTTTTGTTGATCCTTCAAGAGCCGCGAGACCTGATCCAAAGAAAACTTGAAAGTAAAGGATTGCTACCTCCAGCGCCATTGGGACATGGGAACAAACAGAAAGAAGAGCTTCAAAGTCAGTCTTGTTTGAGCATGTTTAGCTTGAGGAGTGTGTCTAAGAGCTTTATTGTAGCATTCCGAAAGCGGAGAGGTCATATGAGGCATGTGGTTGTGCTACTGATTGCCATGTTTGCAGTGAATGGTATTGCCATGCATGGCACCAACTCAATTAGCAACAGCTACGTTCGCAAGAAATTTGAATGGGCTAGTACTGACGAATTCAACGTGTGGTGGTCTCAGCTCTCCGGCATTTCGTCTATATTCAGTATAATTGCGGTTGGTATTGTTATACCATTGGTCACCAAAGTCTTTCATTTACGGGATATGATGATCGCCATCTTGTCCATAAGCAGCCTTCTGTTGGGTAACATCATGTACTTGTTAGCTTGGAACCCCAATGCTTTATACCTTGCCAATTTATTGAAAATGTTCAGCGATGCGACAACAGTCGCAATTCGAGCCACTTTGACCAAGATTGTGGGCACATTGGACGTTGGAAAAGTGTTTGCGTGCGTAGCAGCTGTTCAAGCGCTTTCAGATTTGGCTTCGCCGCTTTACAACATTGTTTACATTGCTTCGATTGATTGGCACTTGGGTATGTCTTTTTGCATTTCGGCTACTTTGCTTCTGGTAATGCTGGTCGTATGTATCTACGCGAACTTCTTTCTTAAGCAATATGAGCAAAAATATGGACCGTTTTCCACCACGACACACAAGAACAACCAAGCAAATATGGATGTGGATGTTTCTAAGTGGGACGACAAGAACGAAGAGATCCAAAAGTTTTAATTGTGTTATTGTGTTCCCTCGGAAATCAATCAGATAACGATAGTGCATTGCAATGTTAATTTTTCATACAGGAAAACCCCCTCAGATCGATCTCAAAGGCCAAGCTCAGGATCGACATTAACTCTAAAATGAAGACAGTCCATGCATCGGTCAACTCACGTAACCCATAGGCTCTTGAAGACTTCCCTCCACCGTTGCCCGTAATACGTAAACCATGTGTTACCATTTGTACCCTTGGTTGAACGATTCAAGTACGTTCCTTGGGGCAAACATTGTAAGACACACACGGATCCCATGAAAATTTGCCCCTTCCTTCAATATATCCCTTTCTGACCCACTCTTTTGAAAACGCCTGCACTCATCCCTGAGCAAGGTGATGCCTGATTGTTTGTGGTCTTGTGTCTCCATCAACCTTCAATCAAGCCAAGACCAAGAGGAGATATTGACGGATGGATATCATCCGCATTCAATGTGGCTTCTTACCTGCTTGTGTTCAGATCGGAATGTCCTGCTTGAATGGTTTGTGTTCAATGAAAGTATGAGTCCGACAGCTCAGGAATATTCTATTATTAACGGCATATTATGCTTTTCATGTGCTTGTTTAATCCCGGTTAATAAGAAAATCTGAGCTTGATTCATGATCGAACTTAATATATGAGTATGTGGCCAACGATCCTATTTGGACTCCATTTCTATTGTACGATAAAAGTTTAATCTTTGTCCATTTATTTCAGGTCAGTCAAGTGATGTCTTTATTTTCTTCTATGGGATTCAGACACTGTTGAGTGAGGAAAGGTGGGCGTCATACTTGTAATACTAAACGTTGATTTATATTCGTTATTTTTTTTTCAAAATTCGACAACGTATTAGGTTTGGGTCAAACAGCTTGCGATACAGTACATTTTCAACCTGGTTCTGGCTTGTGCAATGCCAAACAAGGTGCTTGTGTTTATTTCATGCTTGCACAGTTCAATTAAGGTTCGGTGCTCGGTCAAAAATTCTAGATGTGCGTGGTTCAATACAGAGATTAGAACAATTAGTAAGGCTTCCTAGTTTGATAAAACAGCATTCAGTAGGCCACCTCATCAAATTTGCTGAGTGGATTGACACCCCAAGGGTTGAATGGTCCAAAGTTACTGTTGCTTTCTCAAGCCTCATCAGGCAAATGAGGCACGTGGTTTCGTGAAGGCAAATTTTGAAATGCGACAGTACTAAAGTGTACCCAGTCGCATTTCAAAATGTGCGTTCACGAAACTATCTGATGCTCGCAGTAGGTGCAACTGGGTACAAATGGCATCTCAAAATATGCACTCACGAAACCATGCGGGGGTGCCCCATTGGTGTTTGATCGCTGAAAAAGTTAGTTCCACCCCTTCGAGAGGGACAATGAGCATGAAGGTTATGAATGATATTGGTTGAGATCTGCTCTTCATTTCCAAGAGTGAAGGCAGGCACATGATCAGGCCGGCGTTGGTGATGCTCAGGGAGATTGAATAACAGGATGAAAATATTTGGATCAAGCCAATTCTAAAGCTGTTCGTTCCACAATGGGCCTTGTCGGGTAAGTGAATGCGACTGCTTTGAAGGTAAATGGAAAACACCAAGCTATCACTAAGAGTGAGGAGGCTGTTTAACGGCAGATAAATTTGCAGGCGGCCCTGTTTTATGTGAAATGACACCATTGTCGTCAGCCACACCTCGGGTCACACCTGGGCAGGGTCAATGAATCCACTTCATAACCTCTCAAAACACGTTCATGGATTTCTAATGTGGCCAAAGCTTTCAAGTTCGCTACAGTTGACTGAAGCCTGGATTGCCTTCATAATAGAGTTGATTTGGATCCTGAGCTTGGCCTTTGAGATCGATCTGAGAGGCTTTTCAAGCTCAACAGGACCCAAAGTAAGGTCACTTCGTTGATATCTGAGGTCCCCCAATCAATAGCTAAACGTTCTGGCTCCAATCCACGGGCTATTCGCTCTGTTTGGAGGTCAAACCTTTCCCGGATGGCGTGGGAGAAATCGTATGGTCGTTAAAAATGAACTCTGAGATGACAGCTCGGCAGCTTGCATACATTAGAGGTTGCGTTGGTTGCCTTTCATGCATGAGGTAGCGTATTGTAACTTTTTAAGATTTTCTTGGTTGGAATAAAAAATGTTGAGGGTTCGAATCCACAGAAACCGTTTATCTACAGGGTTGTGCAGGTAAATTGGGACAAACTTCAACTTCATCAAGATCTATAAGGAGTGCAAGTAGACCAATTTTTATTACATATATATTGTAGAGGAGACAGTCTACTATACAATCACTCTATATGGCCTCTGTTGGCGGCAAGCATGGCCTTGATACGGCCTTGGAAGGCTTTGCAGGCTTTGATGATGTCCGCGGGGAAGACCTTGGCCCACTCCTTCTTGATGGAGGCCTTCAGGCTGTTGATGCTGTTGTGGTGAGTCTTGCAGACCTTCCTCTCCAACTCTCCCTAGAAGAAGTAGTCCAGGGGGTTCATGTCAGGCGAGTTGGAGGACCAGGTCTTGGTGTCCCAAAAAGTGACGTTCTCCAACTTGAGCAAGTCCATTGTCTTCTTGGCCTTGTGGGCTGGTGCCGAGTCCTGCTGGAAGGTGAACTCAGTCTCCCCGGCCACCTCCTTCATCCATGGGATCACAAATTTGGCCAACACGTTGCAATACCTCTCTGCCCCCACCCTCTCCTTGGGCTTGAAAAACACCGGGGGCATGATGGCCCCGTTGCTGCAGATGACCCCCAGGGTCATGATGGAGGCCGGGAACTTAGTGGTGAAGATGTGGGGGACTTTAGACCTGTCAGTGGCCAAGTGCCTGTCATTCTGGACATTGTAGGTCCTGTCAACAGTCCAGCTTTTCTCGTTGGAGAAGAAGACCAACCGGCTGCTGTTGGACTTCATGTTGTTGAGCAACTTGGTCCCATTTTCGACTCTGACAGCCTTCATCTTCTCTGTTAAGATGTGCCTCTTATACAACTTGTACGCGGTCATCTTGAGGTCCTTGTTGGTGGCCCTGGAGATGGTCGACCTGTCCACATTGCGCTTCTTGGCAAGCACGGACATGGGGGTGCCTGGCGAGGCCTTGATCGACCTGTTCAAGCCAGCCAAGAACATGGGCTTTCGCTTTTTGTCATTTCTAGGCTTGTGGGTTGTCCGGGAGACTTTGTTCTTGGCCATGAAGCTGTTGTAGACCCTGTAGACGGTGCTGCTGGGGTACTTCAGGGCCTTGGCAATGGTGGCAGGACCGTTGCCCGCGCAGGCCAACTCAATGATCACGGATTGTTTTGTTTGTTCCATAGTTGTCCGGGATAATTTAACCCAAATAATGAACAGCTGAATAGCTGAATGTAGTCACGCAACCTTTATAAAAAAAATACTTTGGTCTACTTGCACTCCTTATAGATCTTGATCAAGTTGAAGTTTGTCCCAATTTACCTGCACGACCCTGTATTAAGCTGATTTTATGATACACTAAGTGTTGGGAATTGATCTAGGAGGGCAAGTTGGTGTATGCCAAATTGTAAGATCCATTCATCTTACCCTCACAAAAAAGGACTTCAGCAATAATGGTTCAATGCAATAATTTTAGCTGGGCTGGGTTGGAAAGGGCTCAGCCAATCTCTAAACACACAAAAAAGCCCGAATGTAGGTATAAATCCATGTAGCATTCATACTGGTGCAACAAGCAAAAAACGAAAATGGACTCCATGATTAATAAAAGCATCCCACACTACTACTGGCTTCCTAAAAGTCTTTTAAATCCAAAATCGTATTATCTAACCCGTTTGGACATTAATTAATCACACAATAATTGGATACAAACTGCCAAATCGGCCCCAGACAGGTTCATGAGAGATGATGAGAGACTTGTGCCCTGAACAAGCGCGCCCAATTGTCTTTGCTCTAAAGCCCCCATGAATAACGCTAGAGTTTGTAGAGTAGCTTGACAGCGGTCATCTCAAAGTTCACTTTTTAACGACCATAGAGAAATCGGTTTGTTTTCATTACTGAGCTGAGGCACATTTCAGCCACCAGGGAGCGCTAGTGTTTCTATGTCTTGCCCATAGATTCTGAAAGGAAAAACCAGACGACGGCAACCTTCTAATAACACTGGCTGCTAGTAAAGATTCTCAAGGGAAAGATGTGTGAAGAGAAGAAAAACCGAGGTTTAGAGTGTATGTGCAGTTGACCCGAGAGTTGGCCCTCATGACCAACCTAAACTAATAGCTTGTGCTCAGATATGAACCTAAGACGAGCAAAAAAGACACATAAGAAAAAAGCCCCGGCAACCAGTGAGTGAGTGAGACGAGATCCCGAACAAAGCGCACATGTGTGTAGTGTTATTCCTTATTTAGGTTATCACGGCTTACGCCATGCTTATGCATCATGCTCTCTCGTTCTTCATATATGCTCTCTGTGTATATACGATCTCTTGTATCCATGCCCCAACTACCGTTCAAT
>NC_081447.1:9013155-9023335 GCF_007210705.1 Tigriopus californicus | reverse complement strand
TCTCCAATTTTCCTTTACGGCCTTCACCTTTGGCTTCCGAACTCCGTCCAATCCGCAATTTTACATTGACATGGCCAAGAGTCTCAAGAAAGTTTACTTATTTATTTAAAATATGCGATCACGAAACCACGTGGGGGTACCTTATAGCCCTCTTACGCTGCATAAAATATGGTTACGATCTGCACTTCAGAGGGCGCTTTGTGAGCCAGCCTTTACCAAATATTGGGCTGGTTCCTCTTTTTTTGAATTTTTTGGGGGGGGGTTGTTTTTTCACGGGCTTATCTTACGGCTACAGGGAATGTAATCCCCACTACTAATAAAATAAAAGGTCATAATTCGTCTATTTATTACCCCTCAATATTGGTCTACCAACGAATTTGAGTTAGTCCTTGAATGTAGGGTTGATCTGAAATGCTTTCTAAAAATTTGTCCAAGTCGGACTTGAAAGATGCTACCAGATCAACAAGGCCTACGTATTCCCTACGAATATGAGAGGGAAGCAAATTAAACCATGAAGGAGCCCAAGAAAGAAGAGACGTGGACTTCATTGTTCGAACTAGCCTGGATTCTCGAGGGCTTGAAGGTGCTCTCAAAATGCACATTAAGCCTCGACGGTCACTACAATTGACCATAAATCCTGGGTTGGGACAGAGCTCATGGATGCTTTTGAAGACACACAGAATCAGATACCTTTCGTACCTTCTCTGAACACTGAGCAGTCCCAACTTTTTTAGTCTCTCCCACTACGAGAGCTCTCTCATTCCTGTGATGTTCCTAGTGAAACATCTTTGGACTTATTCGACGTTTTGCAAACCTGCTGAACTCAGTGGAGCTCAAATGGGTAAAGCATAATCAAGATGTGGCTGGACAATCGACTTGTACAGAGTTAGCACCGTGATGCTATCTCTGGACTTAAACGTGCGATATATCCAACCACACATTTGAAAAATTTTACGCACCTTCTTTACCTCCATTATCTACGAGTGGAGTATTTAAAGGAGTTGACTCAAACGTCATTGAATTATAATGTGTTTGTTTTGTTTTTGGCCAATTGTATCAAAATCTTACGTTTAATTAGTGACCTGGGTCACATAATGTCCGGCAAAGAATTCGTTGTCATGCCATGTCACGAGTAGTTTATTTAGCAATCTTCCGTGGCTCCTTCCATTTTGGTTGGGCTGTCTGACGTTGCAAATAAGGGCCCTTATTGTTGAGGGAGCACGGGTTTGTCGTCGTGAGTTTGGTGTTGAATTTTTGCCTGTCTTGCCTGAGAGGGAGACAGTCGAAATGTGCTCACTCTTTTAACAGTTGCTTAGCAAGTTTCGAGGTCCAGATCGACACAGGAGTAGATAGATGCTTGTTGATCAGGGATTCTCATATTTTCAAATCCAGAAGTACTGTATGTGGTAAGCACGAAAGATTTCGACCCAACAATGGAGATCGGCAGGGGTGCGGTCCCTACTCAACACACAAGGTTAGAGGGTGTCTTTAGCTCGGCAATATGACTGTTGACCTCTAGGGGATTGTCTAGTTGCTGGCTGGGTAACGAGAGCGGGTGCGGGTAGGGTACCAGCATTGGCTATGGCCCGTATCAAGTCATCACTAAGTGCGGCAAACTCAGTGTGAAGGACTGTCAATCGGGCCTCACATTGTTGGAAAATGACCTGAGACGAGTTTTTTAAACCCTCGTACCTCTGAGTTAAGGCTTGAACTTTAATCAGAATGGACATTCGCTCACCACTTTGGCGAATGTAGTTTCTTAACGGTTAACGTCCAAGTGCCTAACTCCGAGGTAAGAGCTTTAAAAAACTGGACTCTGGTTGTTTGTCTCTTCCTGGAGTTGAACGAAGAGTGCCTTGGCTTTGTCTCTTTCTCGGAGAAGATTCTGTTACTCCGGCTCATCTAGTAAGGTGTCCTTTCTGTGCACGGATTAACCTCGTGTCGGCCTTTGTAGCCTTTCCGCGATTGTCTGTTCAGCCTCGACATGTGGACCAATCACCTGTAGTGGTGGGGATCTGTAAGCGTTTAGCACTGTGTTCGCACTAGTGAGATGTAAAAGTGACAAATGTTTAATCAATCACAGAGCACTGTTTTATGTTCCGCGATGTATCTTAATTCCATTGTTTGTCTTTGAACTGCCACTTTCACTGTAAGTTACTTTTACACTTTTTTTGTAATCAGAATAAAAACAATCCACACATATCTTGGAAACCGGCGAGCTAGAGGAGTCAATGTTCTCCGTCTTCTTCGTCTTCTCTCTTGTGCAATCAACGGAAAGTAATCGGGAGTGAGTTCAACTACCAACTGCGCTATGTAATGATTTGATAAGACTCCTTTATTCAGTAGAAGGAGGAAAGAGCAAACACTGAGGTAAATAGCGTTTACGTTGACATGAATACAACAATAACCCTTCAACCTTCACCATTTACTTCCTATGAATGAAGCTTCTTAACCAATGCCTTGGATCCCAAAGTTATGAGCCTATTCAATAAAAGGCCATAATCAACTTTTTTTAAAGGCTTGGCAAAATCAAGATTGAGGCCCTCTACTGACTCATGTCTCTCTAGCTCCTCAATAATCTGCTCCATATGCTCAATTGGTTGAGTAACCGTACTAAAATGCACTCGGAACCCATCTTGACTAAGAGGAAGGACATCATGGACTTCAAGAAACTCTTCAAGTTTGAACTTCATGATCTTCTCAAACACCTTTGCAATATTAGAAGCGAGAGAAATCGGCCCATGATCACTGAGGAGTGACATATTGGAACAACGTGAGCTAACTTTAATCAAGAGGTAAAATTGCCCTGATCCAAAATGCAACGTATCTAGTACAAGAAAACAAAAGCAAGAACCAGTGAGCGTCTCATCAGAAACTGAGATGTCATACCATCAGGACCAGGAGAACTCAAAAGCCTCAAGTGCCCGATGGCCTTTAAAGTATCTTGATATGTAACTACAAGATCATGAAATTGCTCAATTTGACTAATCAATTAGTCAATTTCGCCAATCTCAATAGACTCATCATTATTTTCATTTTCATCATTGCGTACGAATTTTAACACGGTTACCCAACTGGTTGAGTATGTGGACCTGGTCATTGAGAGACTAAAGGGTCGTGAGTAGGGCCGGCCAAAATTGCAAATAAATATGGTCTTTATTGACTTCTGCAAAAAAATAACCTAAATTTACATCAAAATTTGAAAATAAGCCTGTCAAAACATAAGCACTGATTCTTTCGGGAGGGCTGTAAATGTTATTTTTACCTTTCAAATCAAGCAATAGTCAATGAAAATAATAGTTCTAGCATAACCTCAGCATCATAATTTGAACCTATTGTACTTGTGGAGAATAGGCTAGGTGTGGTATCGTAGTGATTGAGCATCTGCTCTCCAATTTGGAAATCCTGGTTTGATCCCTGGTTAGCCAAGTTCAAGCTTCCTTGTAGTATCTAAATTACAGCCTAAGTTGCTACTTGGACAACCAAAATGGGCAAAACTGCGGTCCTTCCCCAGGGTGAGGTAATGATTAATGATAGTTGTGGTGACAAAGCCGGAATATCTCTCAATTGGGACACCCAACCTTAGGCATACTCTTCATCAGATGGCAGGCCAAGCAAGAGACTGGCTTTTTAACAAACAAAAAAAAACTCTTGCATTGTTCACGCTGCCCCTCAGACCAATCAGCATCGTGTATCTATTGCATATTTTTATTACAGGATATCTGAGTTCAGTAACAGGGTATTCGGGCATTTAGGCAAGCGCTGGTACCAGCAAACAAACTTGCCTGCCAATGCCAGTGATGCAAAATTGGCGTTTCGAACTGGTTTTAACGAAGCTGACCTTTCCTCATATAGCCATGTGAAAGAAGAGTCAGCTTCTCAAAAACATGTTTGAAGCTCCAAACTTGCATCGCTGACACTGGTACCAACAAACAAAGGAACCTGCCAGAGCTTGCCTAAACGTCCCCATTGATAATGTCACAGTGAAACTACTACACAATAATTTTGTTATTACGATTAACTTTCATTACATGTTAGAGATACGATTACACTGTTTTCAAGTTTCTTAAAAATGTTGGCTTGTCAATTCTGTCCAAATTAATCATCCATTTCCCTGCCATTTACTGATACTCCATGGAAACATGTAATAACATGTGTCTGATTTTTAGAAATAATGTATGTCGGACAAACACACTGAGTCCCAACCTTTAACAAAGGGTATCTCCAAAAATTGTAATGATAAAGAGACAGAGCTATTTAAAATGGATAGATGGAAATCATCAGCAAATAAAAAAAACAAAAAAAATCACAGGGCAGAAACATTGATAGTTTTGTGCTGAAGTGGTTGAAAATGCATAATATATTGCAGAAAAGTATCAAATATCGCTGATAAAATTGCCAAGTTGTAGATGCAGATTTGCAGAAAATTCTGGGATAGGCAGGATTCTTGCAAGATTTGTACAACTTGTAGGATGCAAGTTTTGGCTGACCTTAGTCATGAGTCAGTTGATATATAGTTTTTCTTGGCTTTGCCAAGGCCTTTGCTCATTTGGAATAACTCTTGATTAAAAGGCTCTACGAGATAGGGATCCAAGGTAATCTTCTCAACATCTTCTCAACAGTTTAAGAATTTTCATTTGTGATAGGTAGCAATTGGGTAAGGTCGACAGCTCCTCTAGGTACATGCATGATGTCAAGTCAGGTTATCCACAAGGCTCGATGGTCTCTCCTTTTCAAAAAGCTTTGTGTCACTGCCACTATCTCTTCTTTTGCTGGCTTTGCGAAGTTCGATTCTTGCAGGAATGGCCACGAACTTCTAGAAAAATGGATTGTGAATGAGTTTCCCGCCAAATCGGCCTCTGCTTGGTCATAGCAATAGCAAACATCATAGATATCTTCAATTACAGAAAGGTCATTTTTATACCTCTTACTAGTGCTAGGGTGATTCCTCTTCTTCTTTGACTTTTTGTCGCACTTGAGTCTTTTGCTAGAGTCACGTCAAGTAAAAAGACTCGTCTTGCAAAATTCTAAGAAAAATGAATATTTTATGGGGGACAATCCAGACTCGAGTCCCTTCTAAAAAACAAGAGGTCGGCCAATTTCTCCAAACTGCCCCCAGCACTACTATTTACTTATAAAATGGTTCATTTCAAAGTAATGTTGTCAAAAGCTGATGTAGCTGACCAAGAGCAGGCAACCCTGGTTTGATCGAAGAAAACTCAGGGTTACTTTTTATGACAAACTAAGGGGTTTCCAATATTCTGCTGATGATACCATATGCTCCTGAAAATGTAAATTGGTAGCCCTAGTCGCAACCTCACGTGATTATTCATTTGATCCTATCAATACTCCACACAGTTATAACAGAGAGCAATTGAACTTTTTATGGGTTTTTAACCGATGCTTCGGAATGAGTTCCCAGCAAGTCATGTCATAGTTGGAAAAATAAATATTCTAGTTTTGATGACCAAGCACTCACTCCTCACCGTCCATGGATGTGGAATTCGGAAATTCGGAACAAATTCATCTCATTATTTTTGGTTGAAATAGGTTATTGTGTTGCTTAACGATACTGTCACTCGAAAACACGTATTTGGCCAATGTTTGTCAGCTAATTTTGTGCTCGAATTTCGTGGTTCTAAATGACCGCGGTATATATAGGAAGGGACGTTTATCTGATTGACATTCCGCACTCTCAGGTGTTTTCTACTACTTGCATTACTCCACCCATGGCTGGTATTTGTAAAATTAAAACGGGCGAAGATCAATTTGTTGGCATTATTGATAGGTTCCCCAACTTCGCTATTTCACGTTTTCACGAGCTCTCAGCGACATCACATGGATTGCAGCGCTAACCTCCACTTCCGAACCTTTCATTTTTGCCCAAATACGCCAATTATCTAAAACTGAAAAAGGCTTACAACTACAATTTCAAGCTTGAAAAGTGAGGAAATTAGGCATTACTTGTATCTCCAGGTCTCCATGGGCGTTGCCTGTTCATGTGGTTATAAAAGCAGACGGATCTTGGCGACCATGGGGCAATTTCCAGCCACTATATGTGGTAAAAAATGATGCCCAGAAAGTAATAATCCCTATTGGGGATTTTAACGTCAATCCTTTGGGGAAGGGCAAATTTCTAAAATTTATTTAGCAAGAGGCTCTCATTAAATTCCAATGGCCGAGGAGGACATGCCAATGACCGTGGTAATTACAACAATTGGCTTTCATAATTTTTTGCGAATGCCTACTAGCTTTCCAACATGTCATCGAGATGACGCATGTCTCCTTTGAGAATCTTCACCCTGAACGTAAGGTTGGTCAGGTATTGATTGCAGAATCGATCAAGCTCACGTTTAAAACCTAATAAAGGGTCATCTAAAATCGTAAAATTATAGGAGAGCTACGGGCAAAAGGTTATAGAGGACAGGGCCTTTGTTCAAGACAAAGGAGGCCTTAAGATTCCTTAAGAGCTCGTTGCCCACATCTTGTATGGTACAACCAATTTGTCTATCGTTAAAAGTTCAACAACGTTCTTGCATCAACTATCTCCTTTTCCTTTCTTTACTGCGATGTGGTTCAGATACTTTCTATTGCTATCAGCCTTGCCTGGATTAAAAAATATGGCTGTGAGTCGATAACAAATGCAAAAGGTCTTGACTGGTCGTTTTGTTTTTTCAAAGCTGTATTTTCAAGGATAAATGAAATGTAATACTGAAGTGCACATGAACGAAAATAAAGGTTGAACACGTAAAAATCCGGACATAGAAGAGTCGTCATAACGTTTGAAGTAGACAAGAAAAAATTATGGATACTCTTTTGAAATATCGTGTTGTTCATTGGTGACAAATGTCCTATACTAAAAAAGAGGTTTTTTTTTAAAGAATTGAGACACTGCAGGCTTCAGAAGAACATCGCCGAAATCTCATTCTGCACGAATTCCTTGAAAATAAGGATGCCAGTCTACCTTCCGACAAAAGTTGATTTGACAAAATCAATGGTATAAAGCGTATAAAACTGCTTCATGAACAACCGAAGTATGGAGAAAACCATGGAATTGATAAAAATGATGATCCATTCGATCCCAATTGTGATGCCAAAGTTATTTGTTATTTATAAAACAAATCCACCAATTTTCAAGCAGAGGTGTGGCCATGAGAATCAGAAATCTTAATCTTTTGCTCAAAAGGTCAAAGAACGGTTAGAGTTAAGCTGCTAGAAAGCTCAAGTTGACCAGATCGCATCAATCAAGAAAACTTAATGTAGTGGTGGTGTGATTGCATGCTCATGCTCGCACCTATCAATCTAGTCAATGTGTTTATAAACCAGATCTAGTCAAATAATAAAATGGTCATCTCAATACGCTCCCAATGAGAACATGACAAGTGGCATTGTTTTGACCCAACTGGCAAGTTGTCACTATGCTAAGGCAGAATGGAATGGTAAGAACAAAATTAAATCAATATTTCAGCCAAATAATGGAACCCAGAAATACGACCAATCGAAGAAACTTGGTCATTTGTGGAAGGAGTATTGAAGAAAACATACTTGACCATAAAATCTAAACACGAATGCAATATTAAATGGTTATGAGCAGTCAGGAAGGTCAATTCTGACCCGTGCAGAAGTTGATGGTTAGGGTCAGGAGCAAAGTAAGGTCTCTGTCCCTTATGTATGGTTTGATATTATTGAAGTTTCTAAAAATAAGCTGCACACGCTGTAAAAGTCACCATTTTTCATGTTCGGATTTTTACGTGTTCAACCTTTAGTTACCAGATTATGGGAAACCTAAGCTTGAATCGAATGCAATCACGTTTGGTTTTTCACGGCTCTTTGGTAAGACGTAATTACTTTAAAACCTAATAAGTTTATTGCTCATATATGTTTAGCTTTAGCACTTTCTCTCTGATTTGTAGAATCTCTAATTCCAAATCGTTAACTGTAGCTCTTTAGTTTGATTGTATTGGTCCTTGACAATTAGAATTTATTGTTCATTAGTGTATTGATTTTATTTTGTGTTAGATCTGTTTGTGGAGCTTATTTCTGTGTTTTTGTGTTGTTTTCCTAGCTTATAGGTGTTCTTGATTCCTTGCTTTTCTCTGTCCCTTACTTCTTGTTTACTCTCTTCATCTTAGATTTGTATGTTAAGTTTGATTTGAAGTAGTTCATTCCTATTTTGCTTCATTGTCCTGCATCTCAGGACAAGATTGCATTGCCTTTTAGCTTTCTTCTTTTTCTTGGTCTCTTAATTTTGCTGCTCATTGATAGTTCCTATGCATTCATGATGGAAATTATTTGTGGAAAAGTCAGCAAAGAGGCTAGAAAATGTTTGGACTTGGTCTTAGCAGGGAAAAATCCTTCCGTGGTCAATAAGACGTTTAGCTGTTTGGGTCAATGAAACCAGGGTTCTGCTTGAAGAACAGGCTCACCCAGTAGTTGAGAAGTCGACTGATTTGACCAATGTAGAGGTTTCGACTGATTTGACCAATGTAGAGGTTGAAGTAGTATCTCCTCTTGAAATAGAGCACGAAAAGACAGTTGTAGAGAAAACAGTCTGTCCTGATGAAGTAAGCAGCCATGTCCTGAAGAAGGAAAAGGCTGTAAGTTTGACCACCCTAAATGGTGTCAAAAACTTCTCAAGTTCGGCCTTGAGAAATACAATAGGAAGAAGGGATTTTCGAAGGTAGCTTGTCCTTTTTCCACCCGTACATGTGCCATCAGTCAATGGGACTTAAGACGAGAAATAGGATAGCTCAGTTTCGTGGTTTTAGAGCTGACCTATTTTAAACCTAATCCCACTCCGCCCCCTTTCTTTTACCCATTTAGCTTCCTCCCTCCCTCTCCTTCTACCTCCCACTCTCTCTCCCACTTCCCTCCTCTTCCCTCAAATTCCCAATCCACCCCTATTCCTATAAACACTCTCCTCCCTAATATTCCTTGCCCACCCCTATTCCCAAAATACGTTCCTCTTCTCATGTAGCTGCCCAACCCATTTCCCAAACCCAACCATCCCCATTAGCTCATGCTTTGCCTCCAGTAGAACGTAGCTTTGTTGATAAGCGGTATTTTTTACAGTTTGAGAGGATGGTCCAAGACCTTGTGAATTGATCCGTCGAAAGAAAGGCTCGTAAAGGGGCTATATTTGAACGTACATTGTCTGACTTCTAAAAAATACAGCACAAGAGTTAAGATCTTAGAAGAACTAGCCGTTGAGATAGATATTTCATTCATCTCTATTACAGAAACCTGGCTTTGGCTTCGGTCTTAGATGAAGAACTAACCGTAGTTGGTTTCAACTTAGTTCGTTGTGATAGGGTACGTCCTGATAATCCCATATTCACATGCTATATGTTAGGAATGATTTGCTCATTAGTCATGTACAAATGTCGACTGGAGAGGTAGAGGTCTTAGTTTTTCATATCCGAGGGCTTGATATGTCTATTGTAACAATGTGTAGGCCCCTTCTTGTTCTGTAAGCTCTTATATGTCAGCTCTCCAATTCACTGGAAATGAGTTGGATAAGGCAGTTTGCTCGAAAGTTTTCTTTGTAGGGGGCTTTTATTTTCTGGCTAGCGCCGATGAGCATAGTCCCATATCGAAATCAACATCTCAGTCGTTCGAAAAGCTGGAAGAATTTGCAATCTTGCGCAATTTCTCTCAGCATGTTGGTGTAGCCACCAGAGCAAATAACGTTCTGGACTTGATCTTTTCCAATGACCCACATCTGATCCAGTATGTCCATGTGACGCCTAGTAATCTGTCAAATCATCATGTTCTTGAGATAGGGTCGACCATAACTCAAAAGCCGGCATGCTCTAGAGTAAGACCGGCCAAAAAGGTCGGTCTGGCTAAGTTAAGTTCAAAGATGAACATTGGCCGTTGATTATAGAAAGGTTAGGAGAACTGGACCTGGTTTCAATTCTGAAACAGGAATCGTCCATAGATGCAGCCATTGACGAACTAGTTTCAGTTTTTGAGGAAGTTCACATCTGATCCAGTATGTCCATGTAACGCCTAGTAATCTGTCAAATCATCATGTTCTTGAGATAGGGTCGACCATAACTCAAAAGCCGGCATGCTCTAGAGTAAGACCGGCCAAAAAGGTCGGTCTGGCTAAGTTAAGTTCAAAGATGAACATTGGCCGTTGATTATAGAAAGGTTAGGAGAACTGGACCTGGTTTCA
>NC_081447.1:9011961-9012780 GCF_007210705.1 Tigriopus californicus | reverse complement strand
TGTTTGAGAAGATCATGAAGTTCAAACTTGTTGAATTTCTTGATATTCATGAAGTCCTTCCTCCTAGCCAGCATGGGTTCCGAGCACATTTTAGCACGGTTACCCAACTGATTGAGCATTTAGAGCAGGTCATTGAGGGACTGGAAAGGCACGAGTCAGTTGATTTCGTCTATCTTGATTTTGCCAAGCCCTTTCATAAAGTAGATCATGACCTTGTGCCTAACAGATCCAAGACAAGGTTCTCAATTTGATAAAAAGCGACATTCATGATAGGAAGTAAATTGTTTAGGTCGAGGGATCCCTTAGTGACATTCATGATGTCAAGTTGGGTGTTCCCCAGGGTTCCATCCTGGGGCCTCTCCTTTTTATAATACTCGTTGCCCCACTTAAAAAGCTTAGTATTACTGCCAGTCTCTCTTCTTATGCTGACGATACAAAGTTAGTTTCTGGTAGGAATGGCCAAGATTCCACTAACCTTGTAAAGGACCTAGAAGGAATCTACTCTTGGATTACTGAGAGTAATATGGCCATGAACGGAATGAAATTCCCCTCATGACCTTCGGTCAACTCCTCCAACTCAAGCTGTTTAAATGTGTGGTTGGATATATCGCACGTTTAAGTCCAGAGATAGCATCACGGTGCTGTACGTGTCGATTGTTCAGCCACATCTTGAATGTCTTCATCTTCACCCATTTGGGCTCCAATGAGTTCAGCAGGTTTGCAAAAGTTCGTAAGATTTTGATACAATTGGCCAAAAACAAAACAAACACATTATAATTCAATGACGTTTGAGTCAACTCCTTTAAATACTCCACTCGT
>NC_081447.1:9011811-9011928 GCF_007210705.1 Tigriopus californicus | reverse complement strand
GCAGGTTTGCAAAAGTTCGTAAGATTTTGATACAATTGGCCAAAAACAAAACAAACACATTATAATTCAATGACGTTTGAGTCGCCCAATCAGCCCTTTATTTGGCAGAGGCTGAAT
>NC_081447.1:9011436-9011775 GCF_007210705.1 Tigriopus californicus | reverse complement strand
GTCAGGCTATGGCAAACACGCTTGGAGATCAGCTCCCTAGTGTGTTTTCAGCCCACTAGGTTTAGAAGCAACAGCTTCTTGTTCTAACGACGAGTCTATTGAGATTGATGAGGTTGCTCAAATTGAGCAATTTGATGATCTCATAGTTAAATTTCAAGATGCTTTAGCGGCCATCAAGGACTTGAGGCTTTCAAGTCTCCTGGTCCTGATGGTGTGACATCTCAGTTTCTGATGAGATGATTACTGGTTCTTGTTCCTGTGTTCTCGTACTTGATGCCTTGCATCTTGGATCAGGGTAAGTTTCCATTTTCACTAAAGTTAGCTCATGTTGTTCCATTT
>NC_081447.1:8994407-9011400 GCF_007210705.1 Tigriopus californicus | reverse complement strand
TACACGAGTCAGTTGATGTTGTTTATCTTGATTTTGCCAAGCCCTTTCATAAAGTAGATCATGACCTTGTGCCTAACAGATCCAAGACAAGGTTCTCAATTTGATAAAAAGCGACATTCATGATAGGAAGCTTCTTCTTTGATCTTGTTTGCATGGTCGCACGTGAGTCTTGTTGCTAGATCACGTCAATGTAGGTACATAAGAACTCGTCTTGCAAAATTCTAAGAAAAGATGAGATATTTATTGGGGGACATCCAGACTCGAGTCCTAGTCTAAGAAACAAGAGGTCGGCCAATTTCTCCAAACTGTCCCCCAGCACTACTATTATACTTATAAATGGTTTCATTTCAACAGTTAATGTGTCAAAAAGCTGATGTAGCTGACCCAAGAGCAGGCACCCCTGGTTTCGAGTCGGAAGAACAAACTCAGGGTTACTTTTTATGCACAACACTAGGGGTTTCCGAATATTCTGCTGATGATACCATATGCTCCTAAAATGTAAATTGGTAGCCGCCTAGTCGCAACTCAACGTGATTATTCATTTGATCCTATCAATACTCACACAGTTATAACAGAGAGGCAATTGAACTTGGTAATATGGGGTTTTTAACCGATGCGTCGGATGAGCTTCCTCGGCAAGTCGTGGTCGATAGTTGGAAAAATAAATATTGCTAGTTTGATGACCAAGCACTCGCGACTCCTCAACCGGTCCACTGGATGTGGAATTCGGAAAATTCGGAACAAATTCATCTCATTATTTGGTGTGGAATAGGTTATTGTGTTGCTTTAACGAATACTGTCAGCTCGAAAACAGCGTATTTGGCCAAATGTTTCAGCAATTTTGTGCTCGAATTTCGTGTTCTAAATGACCGGCGGTATCATATAGGAAGGGGACGTTTATCTGATCTGACTTCCGCCAGCTCTCAGGTGTTATCTACTACTTTGCATTCTCCACCCATGGGCTGGTATTGTAAAAATTAACGGGCGAAGATCAAATTTGTTGGCATTATTGATAGGTTCCCAACGTTCGCTATTTCACGTTTCACGAGCTCTCAGCGACATCAATGGATTGCAGCGCTAACCTCCACTTCCGACCTTTCATTTTTTGCCCAAATACGCCAATTATCTAAACTGGAAAAAGGCTTTACACTACAATTTCAAGCTTGAAAAGTGAGAAGATTAGGACATATACTTGTAGATCTCCAGGGTCTCCTGGGCCGTTGCCTGATTCATGTGGTTATAAACAGACGATCTTGGCACCCATGGGGCAATTTCCAGCCACCTATATGTGGTAATAAATGATGCCCAGAAAAGTAATAATCCCTTTGCGGGGATTCTTAACGTCAATCCGCTTGGGGAAGGGCAAATTTCTAAAATTTATTTAGCAAGAGGCTCTCATTAAAATTCAATGCCGGAGGAGGACGATGCCAATGGACCGTGGTAAATTAGACAAATTTGGCTTTCCATATGTTTTTTGCGAATGCCCTACTAGCTTGTCCATACATGTCACGAGCATGACGCATGTTCTCCTTTGAGTAATCTTCGACCCTGAAACGTAAGTTGGTACGGTATTGATTGCAGAATCGATCAGCGTCACGTGTTAAAAACCTAATAAACGGGTCATCTAAAATTCGTAAAACTTCATAGAGAGCGCTACGCGGCAAAGGGGTTATAGAGGAAGGCGACTTTGTTCAAGAGCGGGAAAGGACCTTTAAGATTCCTTTAAGAGTCCTCGTTGCCTCAGCATCTTGATATGGTACAAGGTCCATTTGGTCTATCGTGCAAAAGCTTCAAACGTTCTTGAGTCAACTATCTCCACGTTTTCCTTTCTTTACTAGCGAATGTGGTTTCCAGATACTTTCTATTGCTATAGTCCTTGCCTGGATTAAAAATATGGCTGTGATGTGACGATAACAAATGCAAAAGGTCTTGACTGGTCGTTTTGTTTTGTTCAAAGCTGTATTTTAAAGGATAAAGGTAAATGTAAATACTGAGAGTGCACATGAACAAAGTAAAACGGCTTGAACAGTAAAATCGGACATAAGAGAAGAGCGTCATAACCGAAGAATAGACAAGAAAAAATGTATGGATACTCTTTTTGAAATATCGTGTTGTTCATTGGCTGACAAAATGCCTAGCTCTAAAAAAGAGGTTTTTTTTTTTAAAGAATTGAGACACTGCAGGCTTCAGAAGAACATCGGCCGAAATCTCATTCTGCCACGACATTCCTTGAAAAAAGGAGTGGCCAGTCTACTTTCCGACAAAAGTGATTTGACAACATCAATGCGTATAAAGCGTAAAATACTGCTTCATGACCCAACAACCGAAGTATGAGAAACCAGTGGAATTGATAAAAAAGATGATCATTCGATCCCAATTGTGATGCCAAATTATTTGTTATTTATAAAACAATCCACCAATTTTCAAGCAAGTGTGTCTTGGCCATGAAATCAGAAAATCTTAAATCTTTTGCTCAAAAAGGTCAAGAACGGTTAGAGTTAAGCTGCTAGAAAGATCAAGTTGACCAGATCGATCAATGCAGGAAAACTTAATGAGTGGTGGTGTGATTGATGCTCATCACGCTCGCACCTTCAATCTAGTCAATGTGTTTATAAACCAGCATCTAGTCAAATAATAAAATGGTCATGCGTCAATACGCTCCCAATGAGAACATACAAGTGCATTGTTTTTGACCCAACTGGCAAGTTGTCACTATGCTAAGCAGAATGGAATGGTTAAGAACAAAAATTAAATCACATTATTACAGCCAAATAATGGAACCCAAGAAAATACGACCCAATCGAGAGAAACTTGGTCATTTGTGGAAGGAAGCTTATTGAACGAATAACATACTTGACCAGAAAATCTAAACACGAATCGCAATATTAAATTGGTTTATGCACAGTCAGGAAGGTTCAATTCTGAACCCGTGCAAAGTTGATGGTTAGGAGTCAGGAGCACAAGTAAGGTTCTCTTCCCTTATGATGGTTATATTATCTGAGTTTCTACAAAATAAGCTGCACACGCTGTAAAAGGTCAACCATTTTTGCATGTTCGGATTTTGTACGTGTTTCAACCTTTAGTTACCAGAGTTATGGGAAACCTAAGCTTGAATCGAATGCAATCACGTTTGGTTTTTCACGGCTCTTTTGGTAAGAACTAATTACTTTAAAACCTAATAGCTTATTGCTCATATATGTTTAGGCTTTAGGCACTTTCTCTCTGATTTGTAAGAATCTCTAATTCCAAATCGTAACTGTGCTCTTAGTTTGATTGTATGGTCTTGACTTAGAATTTATTGTTCATTAGTGTATTGATTTTATTTGTGTTAGATCTGTTTGTGGAGCTTATTTCTGTGTTTTTGTGTTGTTTCCTAGCTTATAGGTGTTCTTGATTCCTTGCTTTTTCTCTGTCCTTACTTTCTTGTTTACTCTCTTCATCTTAGATTTGTATGTTAAGTTTGATTTGAAGTAGTTCATTCCTATTTTGCTTCATTGTCCTGCTATCTCAGGACAAGATTGCATTGCTTTTAGCTTTCTTCTTTTTCTTGGTCTCTTAATTTTGCTGCTCATTGATAGTTCTATGCATTCATGATGGAAACTATTTTGTGAAAAGTCAGCAAAGAGGCTAGAAAATGTTTGGACTTGGTCTTAGCAGGGAAAAATCCTTCGTGGCCAATAAGACGTTTAGCTGTTTGGGTCAATGAAACCAGGGTTCTGCTTGAAGAACAGGCTCACCCAGTAGTTGAGAAGTCGACTGATTTGACAATGTAGAGGTTTCGATTGAATGACCAATGTAGAGGTTGAAGTAGTATCTCTCTTGAAATAGAGCACGAAAAGACAGTTGTAGAGAAAACAGTCTGTCCTGATGAAGTACAGGCCAGATAGACAATGTCTGAAGAAGAAAAGGCTGTAAGTTTGACCACCCTAAATGGTGTCAAAAACTTCTCAAGTTCGGCTTGAGAAATACAATAGGGAAGAAGGGATTTTCGAAGGTAGCTTGTCTTTTTTCCACCGTACATGTGCCATCAGTCAATGGGACTTAAGACGAGAAATAGGATAGCTCAGTTTCTGTTTTAGAGCTGACCTATTTTAAACCTAATCCCACTCCGCCCCTTTCTTTTACCCATTTAGCTTCCTCCTCCCTCTCCTTCTACCTCCACTCTCTCTCCCACTTCCCTCCTCTTCCCTCAAATTCCCAATCCACCCTATTCCTATAAACACTCTCCTCCTAATATTCCTTGCCCACCCCTATTCCAAAATACTCGTCTCCTCTTCTCATGTAGCTGCCCAACCCATTTCCCAAACCCAACCATCCCATTAGCTCATGCTTTGCCTCCAGTAGAACGTAGCTTTGTTGATAAGCGTATTTTTTACAGTTTGAGAGGATGGTCCAAGACCTTGTGATTGATCCGTCGAAAGAAAGGCTCGTAAAGGGGCTATATTTGAACGTACATTGTCTGACTTCTAAAAAATACAGCACAAGAGTTAAGATCTTAGAAGAACTAGCCGTTGAGATAGATATTTCATTCATCTCTATTACAGAAACCTGCTTTGGCTTCGGTCTTAGATGAAGAACTAACCGTAGTTGGTTTCACTTAGTTCGTTGTGATAGGGTACGTCTGATAATCCATATTCACATGCTATATTGTAGGAATGATTTGCTCATTAGTCATGTACAAATGTCGACTGGAGAGGTAGAGCTCTTAGTTTTTCATATCCGAGGGCTTGATATGTCTATTGTAACAATGTTAGGCCCCTTCTTGTTCTGTAAGCTCTTATATGTCAGCTCTCCAATTCACTGGAAATGAGTTGGATAAGGCAGTTTGCTCGAAAGTTTTCTTGTAGGGGGCTTTTATTTTCTGGCTAGCGCCGATGAGCATAGTCCAATATCGAAATCAACATCTCAGTCGTTCGAAAAGCTGGAAGAATTTGCAATCTTGGCGCATTTCTCTCAGCATGTTGGTGTAGCCACCAGAGCAAATAACGTTCGGACTTGATCTTTTCCAATGACCCAATCTGATCCGTATGTCCATGTGACGCCTAGTAATCTGTCAAATCATCATGTTCTTGAGATAGGGTCGACCATAACTCAAAAGCCGGCATCTCTAGAGTAAGACCGGCCAAAAGGTCGTCTGGCTAAGTTAAGTTCAAAGATGAACATTGGCGTTGATATATAGAAAGGTTAGGAGACTGGACCTGGTTTTCAATTCTGAAAACAGGAATCGTCCATAGATGCAGCCATGACGAACTAGTTTCAGTTTTGAGGAAGTTCACATCTGATCCAGTATGTCCATGTAACGCCTAGTAATCTGTCAAATCATCATGTTTGAGATAGGGATCGACCAATAACTCAAACGCGCGCATGCTACAGAGTAAGACCGGCCAAAAGGTCGGTCTGGCTAAGTTAAGTTCAAAGATGAACATTGGCCGTTATTATATAAAGGTAGAGGAGAACTGGACCTGTTTCAATCTCGAAACAGAAGTCGTCCATAGATGCATGGCATAGCAACTAGTTTCAGTTTTTGAGGATTTGCTCTATTGAGCAATACTGAATGTGTTTCCGGTGGGACACGGACAAAATTCCAACATAGGAAGACTTTGTTCAAAAAGAGTTGCAAATTAGCAAAAAGGCTGAAGAGCACTTCGAATCCAGTAATTGTGTTGAGCATCCAAAAGTTGGATGTAGTTCAGGGTAAGATTAAGGCCTCCATCGAATATGACGAGTTACAAACTGAGAGTCAGGTGGTTCAGGAGTCAGGTCAGGGCAAACACGCTTGGAGATCAGCTCCCTAGTGTGTTTTCAGCCCACTAGGTTTGAGAAGCAACAGCTTCTTTGTCTAACGACGAGTCTATTGAGATTGATGAAGGTTGCTCAAATTGAGCAATTTGATGATCTCATAGTTAAATTTCAAGATGCTTTAGCGGCCATCAAGGACTTGAGGCTTTCAAGTCTCCTGGTCCTGATGGTGTGACATCTCAGTTTTCTGATGAGATGATTACTGGTTCTTGTTCCTGTTTTCTCGTACTTGATGCCTTGCATCTTGGATCAGGGTAAGTTTCCATTTTCACTAAAGTTAGCTCATGTTGTTCCAATTTTTAAAGGGGGAGATAAGTCGCTCCCCAGTAACTACAGGCCGATTTCTCTCACTTCGAATATTGCGAAGGTGTTTGAGAAGATCATGAAGTTCAAACTTGTTGAATTCTTGATATTCATGAAGTCCTTCCTCCTAGCCAGCATGGGTTCCGAGCACATTTTAGCACGGTTACCCAACTGATTGAGCATTTAGAGCAGGTCATTGAGGGACTGGAAAGGCACGAGTCAGTTGATTCGTCTATCTTGATTTTGCCAAGCCCTTTCATAAAGTAGATCATGACCTTGTGCCTAACAGATCCAAGACAAGGTTCTCAATTTGATAAAAAGCGACATTCATGATAGGAAGTAAATTGTTTAGGTCGAGGATCCCTTAGTGACATTCATGATGTCAAGTTGGGTGTTCCCAGGGTTCCATCCTGGGGCTCTCCTTTTTATATACTCGTTGCCACACTTAAAAAGCTTAGTATTACTGCCAGTCTCTCTTCTTATGCTGACGATACAAAGTTAGTTTGTGTAGGAATGGCCAAGATTCCACTAACCTTGTAAAGGACCTAGAAGGAATCTACTCTTGGATTACTGGAGATAATATGGCCATGAACGGAATGAAATTCCCTCCATGACCTTCGGTCAACTCCTCCAACTCAAGCTGTTTAAATGTGTGGTTGGATATATCGCACGTTTAAGTCCAGAGATAGCATCACGGTGCTGTACGTGTCGATTGTTCAGCCACATCTTGAATGTCTTCATCTTCACCCATTTGGGCTCCAATGAGTTCAGCAGGTTTGCAAAAGTTCGTAAGATTTTGATACAATTGGCCAAAACAACAAACACATTAAATTCAATGACGTTTGAGTCAACTCCTTTAAATACTCCACTCGTAGATAATGGAGGTAAAGAAGGTGCGTAAAATTTTTCAAATGTGTGGTTGGATATATCGCACGTTTAAGTCCAGAGATAGCATCACGGTGCTAACTCTGTACAAGTCGATTGTCCAGCCACATCTTGATTATGCTTTACCCATTTGAGCTCCACTGAGTTCAGCAGGTTTGCAAAACGTCGAATAAGTCCAAAGATGTTTCACTAGGAACATCACAGGAATGAGAGAGCTCTCGTAGTGGGGAGACTAAAAAAGTTGGGACTGCTCAGTGTTCAGAGAGGTGCGAAAGATATCTGATTCTGTGTGTCTTCAAAAGCATCCATGAGCTCTGTCCCAACCCAGGATTTATGGTCAATTCTAGCGACCGTCGAGGCTCAATGTGCGTTTTGAGAGTACCTTCAAGCACTCGAGAATCCAGGTTATTTCGAACAATGAGCCCACATCTCTACTTTCTCGGGCTCCTTCATGGTTTAATTTGCTTCCCTCTCACATTCGTAGAGAAAACGTAGACCTTGTTGATCTGGTAGCATCTTTCAAGTCCGACTTGGACAAATTTTTAGAAAGCATTCCAGATCAACCCTACATTCAAGGACTAACTCGATCTGCCAACTCAAATTCGTTGGTAGACCAAATATCATGTAAAGATTGAAAGGTAATAAATAGACGAATTATAACCTTTCATTTTAATAGTACTGGGGATTACATTCCCTGTAGCGGTTAGAAAAGCACGTGAAAAACCAAACAAAAACCAGAAAAAAATATTTGACTGTTCACTGGTAAGGTCATTGGGATTGGTGCTGACGTACGGAAATTAGTGAATGAGATTTCGACTAGAACAAAAGCTCGAATCATTCAAACTATTTTGGCTCGCTGACTTGATTTTAGTTCATTGTAATTGTTGGCTGCCTATTACCATTACTACACGTACATTGCAACCATTACTGGTCATCCCAAACGATGCAAACATGGCTGACAGAAACACTTAAAGAGTGTTCAACGATTATTCTTGCATTTTCGTGGACTTGAGAATCGTGCCAATGAACTATACTCGTTTGTTTGGGGTTCATGGCTGCAGTATGGTAGCAGGTAACCAATAATGTTAAAAGGTCATCTGTTATGATTTGATTTGTTCAGTGGCATCTTTTGCAGCAGTCGATAGGAAAATGTGAATTAGATATTCTTCAAACGGCTTCTTTGTCTCCAAGAAGTTTGTCTTAACTGGAATTGGAAGAAATTATCGTGATGTTAATTAAAGCTCACCAGGACCTTGATATGTTAGATGCAGCTACATTCATTTATAAGGTGAAGTTAAACTAGCCTGCGTCAATTTTAAGTGACCGTGGGTGCCTTTGAGCAAACACGCTTTACTAACTAGTAGCGCCCAAAGAAAAGAATAAAGCCAAACTTATGATGTCACTTTTAAGATGGGATTTTAAGAACTCGATCCAACTCAATGGAATGGAACAACGTCAGTCATTTTCATTACAACGCCATGAGATGGTTGTCTGGGCAAATCTTGAAGTTTATTTATTCAGAGACGAATGTATCTAATTTACATAATATCCAATAAGGAGTATCATGTCCCAACTACGCACGGAATAGATGGTAAGAGCTCAATTGGGGGAGGACCTATTGTCATATATACATACCCTGCATCGTTTTTCATTTGTGTTATGGTTCTGAGAGCAAGGCAAGGAGTACCATTGCGTGCTTAATAGGTCGTACAGAAAGCGGAGGGAGAAGAGGCGCTCAAAGATTGTTGTTGGAATTGCTTGTTAGAAATATTGTAGGGTGCCAAATCTATGACTCTAATATTAAGTTATGACCGCATCTGCGATATGCGAGGATACCATGAACAAAGTCAATCTAAATTCGTCTTAAAATGGTGAAAAAATATTTTCTCAAAGCCTTCAATCCTTATTTTTTTCAATCATTGTCTTCCCAGTCATCCGAGAAGTAACTTAACTCATTTTTTGATCGAATGTGAAAGGTGTCAAACCATCTGGAATTTAATCTACTTGGTCAATTTCCCGTTCATTCATACGCTCTTTTCAAACGATGAGACATTCTCCGTACAACGGCAGCTCACCCTCGCCAAACGAAGGAAGGAGAGCTCGGTATTCAGCCTGTGGTCACATTCATCTCACTCGACACATATTCGCAATCTTGCCATCAAGAGCGTCATAAATTGAGTTTACAGGAAATTGAACCAGACATTGGTATTGATCTCAAAGCATTGACCATCTCGTTGCATTCTATGAACACTCGAATTAGTTTTGTCCCAAGCAACCTCAGTACCTTGGTTTAAACATCAACTCTGTTTGAAGTAAACAGAAAAAGTGGTAAATCGTGGGATATCATTTCAAAAATCTGGTATGCTTTACAGATCTGGCATGTTTTCAAGTTATGTGGCTATTATGCCGCAAACCCTCGAATTTCCTCACAAATCTGTTTCATATCGTTTTTTTTCTAAAATAATTAGCCTGCCAATTAGAAGGAAATTGACATTTCACAAGAATTTAACAACCATACTTTCTAATCAGCAAATGTTATCAAATTTGAAAACAATGGAAGGAGTGTGGACAAGCTTGAAAAATACTTTTTATTACTTGATACAAACATTTATTTTTCTGCTGTAAGCAGGGGGATCAGACTCGGCTCTCCGTTTGAATTTCGCGCACTTTTTCGTGATGTCAGTCTGCATATGATGTTCCGGATACACAAAGCCTAATGATACAGTTTTTGGAAACATTGACGTCAATTTTGTTGATGAAGGTTTGATAATCAACTTGCCATGAAAGGGCCAAAAGGACTACCAATTTTATGTCTGTCTTAGTCAATTTAAATGCCAAGAATATTTATAACTTTATGACATGTTCCTTGAAACATGTGGTTGTGAGGGAATGCACCAACTTCAAATAGCAAATCCGTATTCCCATGTATGACCTTATTGGTCATTTTAAGTAAAGTATTTTTTATTATAGTGTAATAAAGTCAAAAACTTTGATGGTTTTGGCAGGTCTGTGGTCTAATACTATTATTTTTCGATTTTTCAACTTAAAAACCCAAGAATATTAAGTATTGAACTTGACCAAACTAATAAGAACTAAATTCTGACATCATTATAAGTGATTTTGCTATTGGCACTTTTTCCCTTAGATTTGATAAAATGACAAGAATTTGCCTCACAGAGTAAAAGAATTCGTTACTCTGTTAGAGTAGATTAATTTTAGCTCTTTCATTTTTCAAGACTGCCCATAGAAGAGTTTTGAGTATTCACTGGCAAAAAAAGTCAACATTCATTTTGATTTAATGGAAGAAATTTAATATGTTTATTCAAGCCTTGCAGACACGAAGATTTACTTACAAACATATCTTTGGATCCCCTGTCAGCATAAGTTTTCTAACATTTTCCAAAACAGCGAGTCATAGTAGAGCTATAGGGCATGTCAAGCAAAGGAAATTCGAGGAAATATTTGGGCCGGCACCCTGATTTTGGACATTTTAGGGAGGGAGAATCAAGACAAACATAACAGCCAACTCGCACTATCCGTCCATTGAATTTTCAATAATTGAGTGATTTTGATTGAGCTGTTACAAAACCCAACAAAATGAACATGTCTGGTGTTTATTGGTGAACGCACTATCAAATTGGCTCAATACCACAATGCTATTTGCATAGACAAGCATGTAAAATGAAGTAAATGTCAAAATTCATTGCATGCGCAGTGCGGTTTGGCTGGGCATGTTGTCTTTGATTTGACTCCTTGGAACAACGTCAGTTGTTCGTGAACGCGTTCACTTGACAAGCTCTATAGGCCTAGTTGTGACGTGTGTTTTATGTAACTGTCCATGTACTTCTCCTCTCTCTTGAGACGCAGAGTGGCGTCACAGCTGGTAGCAGTGGGCAGCCACGTTGTTACTACATTGCCATCCTGGTGACACTCATGTAAAAGACACGCCATCTGCTTTTGTCTGGTGTTCGCTGATTGGTTGAGAGCCGTCGCGAGACAACAGCTGATCATGGGGGATGAAAAAAACTCCAAACAAAAGCGTTGTTTGGAACCAGGGTGACCAACGGTGGTCGGTTTTGAATTGTATTGGTCGGCAAAAATTCGTCGTGGTCGGTGGTCGGAAGCCTGGTCGTTTTCTCAGGGTGGTCAGTCTCTAATAGGATATATATTTGTCAAACAAAAGCTTATTTCAACTTCACAAATTTTGAATTTACTCCCTTTTTCAAAATAAGTTTGTTTTGGGTTTGGTTTTTTTCTCGCCCTGAACAATCCAATCTCTTTCCGTTCTGCCATTCACAATCGTGAAAATGAAAGTGTCTCCTCCTAAGGTCAGCGATTGCTAGTCCCTGTTCTTCAGTCAAGATATTGTTAGTCTATCCATTTTGGAGGGACAACTGCGACAGATCCCAAGCTCGATCCATAAAGCTGACACAACGAATTCATTCTGGATCAGAATGAGGTATCTTGAAGTGGCTGGTAAAAGGAAGACGTTAGAACTTGCAGATGGAGTGACGAACATGTTGAGCCTTCCAATGAGCAATGCAGGTCCAGAACCCACTTTCTCTGCCGCAATTTATGACATATGGTCGATTTTTTTATATGGACGATTTATGGCCGCTCCCGGATGAACATTAAGTTCATTGAAAACATTTTATTTTGTAAATTTGGGATTCAGTGGATGGATTCCAGCATTTCGTTTTATATTCCCCCAATTGAACTCATTTGTAAAGCTCTGGAGTTTTCAAGAAAAGGTTATCAGTAAAAAAGATGTTCCTTGTGGTATTAAAAATGTATACCTAACTTTCCGGTGGTCTGCAAAGTGGTCGGTAGAATTTTTTTAATTTAGAAAGTGGTCGGAAAGTGGTCGTTTTGGCCTGGTTTTGTGGTCTTCGGCCAGAATTTTTGTTGGTCACCCTGTTTGGAACACTCACTCTTGACTCACTGTAGTGACTGTACGCAAGGCAATCATTACGTTGAGCCTCTAGATGATTTTGTGAGTAAAAATTACTTTCATCTCTTAGTGGACTTCACGTGGTAAGAAGCACATTCTGCCATAGAATGTACAAATGGGATCAAACTATCAGCCAGATAGCTCCTTTTTCCCACAACCCACCCACCCTGACTGGCCAATGCCGACCAATATTCCAGTTAGAAGGTTCTTCTCAAAGCATTTTGATAGATCTGTGGCACAACTAACCTCATTCATTGTGAACCCCTGGACATGTCTGAACTCTGAGAATCAAAGTCCAATCCACTCACTCTCCGGTGTTCACGAGTGAACGTGACTTTCTGTAGATATTTTTTCTACAATAGGTAGAATTTAAAAAAAAAGTAAGTAGAATTTAAGTATTTAAGCAGGCGGCAATTCTAAGCAAAAGCATTTACATTTCATTTTGATCGTTGTACTTATTTATAAAGGGTTAAATTGTTGTATGGTTTGTTTTTAAATGCTTCTATCATAAGCATTTCAAGCCGTTTGTAAATAGAAGGAAAAAATCAACATATGTCAAATTTGACTTGATAATGAATGAAAACTTTTACGTAGTTTTTTCTCAAATAAATGTCGAAAAGAAAACTCACATTATTAATTAATTAAGCTTCAACAGGTACTAATGAATAATTTTTAAAACATGCTTTTTGGAATTTGGTCACCTACAAAAACAGGTGTTTAATTCTAAATTGTTAATTGACAACTAACTCTTTTTCACTTGAGATTAGTGGAAAAGGGAGTGTTATTTTTTATTATTGGAATAATGACGTATATTATACTTTTAAAATGCTAAACCACAATACAATTTGCTATGAAATCATAGCATTTGCTACTTTGATGTATAGTGCCATATCTTTTGGCCAAATCTACAATTACCAAAAGCTCATGAGTATTGGACAAACATAACAAAGCAAAAAGTATTGATTATCCAGCAACAAATTGATGTTTCATTAACAATACTCACCACAGTATCTTTGCAACATCTAGAAACAGATTTTGCCTTTGAAGATGGTGTTAATCTTTTAATTTCTGTTTGATAGTGATAGTTGTCTTTGAGCCAATCAGAACCAGATATTAAAAAAATAAGCACTTAAATTTGTTGAAAAACGAGGGTTTTGGTAACATCTTTGTAAGCCTTTGAAAAAAAAACATGGCATAAAATTGCGAGTATTGATTGAAATGCGTGGTTCTTCCCTGGTGCTTCATTATTACGAAAAAAAAAGAAAAGGAAGCTTAACTTGGTGATTGTTGGATAAGCTTGATCTTGTGTTGCAGAGTTCATGTGTTGTAATGCCATTCTTTTTCTTTTACTAATTTACAAAGGTTAATCTATAATTTTCATTAAAAGACATGCTTTACATGTGCGAGAGTGCAGTAGTCTCTTTTTTGAGCCTTTCACGGCGCAAGTAATGTGAGAGGTTGCCGAAAGTCAGCTGACGCGTAACACCCTAAATAGGGACTGCTTGTTTCATGATGAGACATCTCGCGGCAAGAAAAGGAAAGATATCGTTAGTAAACCCTCTGCTAACGTTTGTTCTTGCGGCGTTGTAAAGTAAGAGAATTAACAACCCTAGACAACAATTGATGGTAATACGTTAACACTGCTGTTTTCCAACTCTGCAAGCTCTATCCTGAACAAGTTATCAAACAAGACATCGTGGTAAATTAACATTTAGTAACATCAAAAATCCAAAAAGACATGGATTATTAATACCATCAAATAAATAATCACAGAAGGATGTTCCTTGAGTTGTTATCTTTCCAATGAAATCACATTAGTAACAGCCTGTTGGGAAAATATCACCCTGAATATTCTCGCATCAAACTAAGGCAATCTTTTTGACTGATAATAACTCAATACTTGGAAATTAACTATTGTCTTTTCTTTCCAAGATTTCTGGTACCCTTCATTTAATTTTGATAATCACTTGATCCCATAAGTCCAATTCCGAACCTCTTTAATCAGTCTTGCCGACATTGCCAAATTGGCATGGAGTGAATTTCAACCAGGAAATGATATTTTTGAGTTTGAAAGCATATTAGGGTCAGTAAATACATTTGCGTGATGATTAAACTCTATATTTTGCAATATACAGTATGGTAAAGGCACGAATCTAACTTTAAAAAATAGCAAAAATGTGAACATTTGTTAACCGACATTGATCTAACTCATAAATTAATTGACTTACGACAATCAAGAATTTCTTACTCATTCCCGTGAAGGCTCATTGCTCAAAATGTCACGCTTGAAGCCACCCTCCAAGAAATAATGCGATAGTAAAATGCCACTAAGATGATTTTAACAGCCCTGTTGCTACTGATATACCACCGTCAGAGTTTCGAAATCTCGAGTTTTTATGTAAGTTTTGCGCTTTTGCCCAGAGCTTTTACTGGAATTTTCTTCACCAGCTGTTATAACTCATTGATCGTTTGTGTCTGACTCCAATCAACTAGCGCTTTTCCAGAAAACTGTTTAGAGACACTGTTTTCTCCCCAATTGAATGCTTTCGATAAACGTTATTCTCCACCGATTAGTTGGCGGTGCTCATTTTCAAATTTGTGACAAACTGTTAGAAAGGTTTGGAGAGAGACTTTAAGGGCTATTAATATCGTGTTAGGTTAGGTTGGGTTAGGTTAGGTAAGGTTAGGTTAGGTTTGATAAGGTTAGGTTGAGTTTAAAAAAGTAGCACCGCCAACTAATCGGTGGAGAATAACGTTTACCAATGTTTTCCCCAACCCTACCAAATGTGCTTGCCTCACAAACTTGTGGAGCATGAGAAAAGAGCACAATTAAACATTTCAGCGTCTTTAAATAAAAAATACATTAGAAGAATCATCTAGTGAGTTACCCTACCATTGGTACAGGCCTATCATTGGTCACGCATTCTGACAATATTCCGTATTTGGCTTGCGAGCTAAATTGGGAATCTGGTCACCTTCAAGTCCTCAGGCTAACTCCTCTCGACGTCAGGACAATTAAATGAAATTTTCCAGCATTTTAGATTAAAACTGAGCGTCTCTACTTTGCCAAATTAGCACCTAATGAATGAAGGGTAGTTGCTCTGAACAAAATAGTCCCATTTTTTTATTGCAAGCTCCATTTGACAAAGAAATTATGAGTAAGAATGTTGAGACTGACTCTGATCCTTATGTAGGTGACGTAAGAAAGAATTCTTCTTATGACTCCTAAAGAGATGTGTAAAGTACAGTATGGGATTTCAGATGTGTGAGCTTGTCAGACTGCGCCACAATCGCAGCAAGATCTATCATAATCTTAGCATATCCAGTGTTTCCAAATTTTCATTGACAAAATTATTCGCCATCTTAGGAAATCGTTTGATAAATATTTCAAACCATTTAAGTCCAACATTCATTCGATAAAGATGACATTACATGGCAAGTGACAAAAATATGCAGAAAATAAGAAAATGATATTTGGTGCCAACATTTTGTGATCTGTAAGAAGTGTGGTGGCACTCTCTTCATGGTAGAACCAGAGGGCCCACTAGTATGAAGTCCCAAAGCTTTACACTTCTCTATTGATGGTTCCATAGGGTGATAGGCTGCAACAACAATGCAAAAAAGGTTGTTTATTGTTTGAATAGCTCATACATCAAGTTTGATGATAAAGAGTATGGGTTAAAAAGTTGGACTAGATTCCTTGGAAAGAAATCAATTCAGTGGCGGCATTACTATTAACTGCTAAATCAGAACTCTCATCACTAGAGACACTGAAAATGTCTTCTGGTGAATTATAGAAATAATATTTGCTTTAAAAAATGCAAAATATTAAAAAACAGGCGCAATAATGAAAAAAATGAAAATATTTGATTCGCAGATATTATAAATTGTTATGGTTTTTTAAGCAATATTAAGTATGAAATTTGAGACCATGTACACCACTGAGTTTTTATGATTAATTTTCAATGGAACAAAACAGTTACTAAATAATCAAGTATACAATACATTATCACACTTGTCAACTATCAATAGCTTACTGAAGTTAAAAGGAAGGCCAGTTATGTTGAAAATAGTCTGTACTAAAGGGATTATTTTCTTTGCACTTTTATTTTGATGTACTTGTGTCACAAAAACTTTTTTCAAAGATGGTATTTTTATATCTCAGTCTTTAACATATTGCAGCCAAACTAAACATCGAGTGTACCAAATTTTGCTGCTTGCACATACAAATTCTAGAACATACATTTTTCAGTCACTTTTCAAGAGTTTCAATTCATTAATAATATAAGTTCTGACTACATGACATATTAAAAAGTGATGTTATAAGCCATTTAATGTCATTTTTATATGGTTATATGGTACATGAAGATAAAAAGTGAAGAAATTGGCAAAAATGTTAAGAAGAAAGTAACAAAAAAGTCTCCCTATTTCAACAATTAACCTTCGATAGTTATGGTTCCAAAAAGTAAGGCGTCATAATTATATAATTTTGTCGTTGATCATCAAAAATTGCATTGTTAGCATTGGAAGTTTGAGCATAACTGGCAAGGCTGTAGTCGTTACATAACGATCATATTTAGTCATTTACAGTCATGTTACAGTTACATTCTACAGTATGTATCAGTATAATCGTTAAGCATTATCTTTCCATAACATTTGGTGACGTCCCTGGATGGAGCAATGAACCTAGGACAGCTTCATGCCGTATTGTAACCGTAAGAAGAGAGAGGGTAGAAAATTGAGATGAGCTTCCTTACTCGTCTGTTTGAGACGAGTGAGGAGCTTCATTTCACTATGAAATGAGATCAGAATAGAATAAGAGGAACCATTTTTCCAACAGTTTATTATCTTGTCATCTCTGATCCTTGACTCACCATACTAGCCTGACTGATGCACTGGGTCGTTAATGCGATGAAAAAACGAAGAAGAATCCCTACTCCGACAAAACACAGAGGGGTAGTGCAAAACAAGATGACACACGGACTGGGTAATAAGCTCAATTTATGGAGAGGGTGGAATAACGTAATAAAACGACGAGAATGAAATGCACAGGGT
>NC_081447.1:8978638-8994371 GCF_007210705.1 Tigriopus californicus | reverse complement strand
GAGAATAAATGCTTATACATTTCTTGAATGGAATTTTGAAGTTACTTTGTGTTACTATAATGTTAATAACAAATATTGAAGATATGTAAGACAAACATTGATTCGAAGTGAACAATCCTAGTTCACATCCATTTAGCTTCTGCCGTCAGCACCACAAAAAGAATAGAATGGCCAGTACAAATGACAAGCATGTTTAAACTGACATCGAATCTTGACCAACACAGCCTCATTGAATCTCTCTTCACTTCATGAATTAAGAGGATATAACATTACAAGTTTTCATTTCTATCAAATTTTGCAACAGCTCTGTTATCAAAAGTAGTTTCAGTGGCTTTATAACAAAAGAGGACATTGAAATTATTGCTATTCTAAAAATGTTGAAACGGCAAAAGAAAAAGTTTTAAGGCAGATAGATCAACACAATAAAAGAGACATTTACTTTTCCTTGAGCCCCACTAATGTGGTTACAACGATTTAGTTAGTGATTAGTGTTTCCAAGCCAAATGCCTAAATGTTAGGCTGTCTTGGTTGATATGCACTTCTTTTAACCAAATATTTGGTTTGTGTTGTTTTTGCTATTTTGACAATGTGAGAGAAAAGAACATCTAACATATATTTAAAAAAAAAGAAGTGATAATATGAACAATAGAGTGCGAAAACTATAAAACTATATCGATCTCGGGATGTTGCCATTTTTTGTACATTAAATTTTGCTATTTTTTGTAAAATATTCGATGCTAAAGAGTTATGTCGCAAAAATTGCTGTTAATTGAGTTCCAAGCCAAGGAAAATGCATTGAGTTTTGCTGAAGCATATACAAAGGGTACGCCATAGTTTTAAAATTGGTCCCCGATGACGAAGTATCTTGATCTGTGACTACAAGATCATTTAATAGCTCAACTTGGCTAGCCTATTCAGTCTCAACAGACTCATCTTTACAGCAATGAGCTGTTGCTCCTAAATTGTGTTGAGTTGAAAACACACTAGAGAACTGATCTCCAAGCACGTTTGCAATGACCTCTATATTGCCAATGGCTTCACCATCGACCTCAAAGGGTCTTATAGGGTGTTTCATTTTCCTCATAGAGTTTACATGATAGAAAAAAGCCTTTGGATTTAAACCTGACCGCCTAGACAACTTTAATTTCCTTTCTAATTTAATTATTCTCATCGGAGACCTGAGTTCTACCTTGATCAAATCCGATTTCTTTGAAGGCTTGCCTCAGCTACTGGATTCGAATTACTTATGACTGGACCTCGGAAAAAGGTAGAAAAAATCAGCAAAAAGATGACTATAAGGTGAAAAATTTTGACAAAAAAGGTAGAAAAGGGGTAACACAATCAGTCATAAAAAGGTGAAAAAACCAAAAGCTGTCAAAAAAAGTTGTTATGACTTATGAGCTTTTTCGCTAGTTTACAGCTCGTTTTGAGCAAATTCTGCCTGAACCTCGGAATCTTAAGGAGTTCCACCTGCCGGGACACATTTAGAGATAGCTAGAGGTGAGCAAACTTTCTCTAAAACTAAAATTAATTCATCTATGGCGGCATCCATGGACGTTTCTTGATCCAGCATTGAAACCTACTCTCCTAATCTTTCTTACAATCAATCGACAATGTTCATCTTTAAACTTGATATCTAGAGCACACCTGCTTTTTGAGTAATGGTTAGTGCTGGAGCGAGTCAGGCAAAAGTCGGACTCGTACGAGTTCTATGATTTTTTTACTTTTGCCGGACGGTTTACCAGATGAAAATGCTTTTTTATCCTTGGAAATGCCATTCAAATGCTATCTCTGAGAGCAGTATTCATTCAATATCATTCAATATCATTAATCATCAACTTGCGAGAGCAGAGTAGTGCAAGGGAGGCAAAATGGCTAGAAATAAGAAAATGCGAAGCCGATAAAAAATCAATGGGCTCCAAAGTTGCATCTCCCAGTATTTACAATTGACCAACACTGGCCTGCTATTCAATGGTAAAGACTTGTCAAAAAATAATGTCTTGTGGTGCACAAGGAAAAATCGGCGCAATTTTTCTCATTTCAAATGTCTCCACAGAACTGGAGAAAAATTCATTATTTTGCTGTGAGATCAAACCGACCTTTGGGTGGGTTTCAACCCAATTGGCACGACGCAGATGACAAAATCGAAAGTTTTGGGTTTACTTAGACTTTTGCCGAGGTTTTTGGCAAAGCAGGCCTCAAACCATTGCCGAAAAGATCATTATTTCGATTGCTGATTTCTAAATCACAGGAAAGCTTCGAACCCTTGACGGCTGTTCACCAAATTTGTTTCAAACTCATTTGGATCAATATTCGTCCAAAATTCCCATAATGTCCTTTTATTGGGGGTTGATTGGATCGGGTAAAACCAATTACCAAATATCGTATTGTTATAGACCACGTTTATTTTCAATGCTCAAAGACGACACATTTTTTCCTTCTTGGTAAGCGAGATAGGTCATCATCGCCCGACCTTATTCATTGAAACTTCCAGGCTCGAAATCCCCGACAATGAGTAGAGCACTAGTCTGACACTGAACATTGACAAGGTCTATCACAAAAATCGGATAATGAAATGCCCATCTTTGCTATGCATCTTTGCATGTGAGCTTCTCACATATTCTCACTACGATCCAACATCGACGAATAATAGAAAATGAATAACTTTCCTTGGAACGGTATAAAGGGATACCTGGAAAGAAAATGTACTATCAATTTTGTGCGGCGCTCTATCAGTATTTCAAGCTCTATTCCGACGCTTGTTATCAACTTGGCTTTTGAAATGCAAACTGAAGATCATACGATTTTTAAGATTACAAGCGAGATAAAAGAGCTAGTTAGTGCAATCAAAAATTGCAAAGGAAGCCGTTTCTGCAACAGAAGTTTAGCCTGGTTAAACGAAACGGTCATTGGTCCTTCGTTAGTGGGCAAACTTCCTGCGAAAAGATGAATAATTATTCGTCCCAGCTTACATGGGTCACAATTGTGGCATTCATGGCTTTTGAAGACTTGCCATTTCAAATCAATTATGGTTATGGTGTTGGATTAGTTATAATAAAACTGCAAAGAATTTGGCCCTTTACTAGATATCCCCGCTAGGCGGAATAGTTCAAGACAAAAGGTGTTATTCCAGAATGCTAGCCACATTTTTGTGTTCAGTTTGAATGTGTCTCATAAAAAGGGAATATTTGGATATTGTTTACAATTGCTTGTTGCATATATGTACAAGATTTCAATTCGGTTTCATGTTTTGAAACCGTCGTATAGAGCAATTCAGTGGGTTGAACAACTCCCTCTGCCTCCTCTACATAAATAGGTGCGGACTAATAACCTTGATGAGCTGAGAGCGTAGTAATGAAGGACTCTGGCATTTAAACCCTAATATTATTCATGAAATGTAATAGATAGTCCAAGATAGTCCAAAACTGATATGAATTGGGAAAAATCCAAATAATAGAATTAATAAATCAAGTTTTTGCGTGCTTTAGTAACACCCTTGGTTAAACCAGAATTGCAGTATGTACAAAGTATTCTAGAAACGTGTTTGATCGACGTTCTTCTTGTTCAGCTTGGAATTTATTGGAAAAATATCAACATTAACTTCTTTTCTCCGTCATCTAGGGTGAGTAGCAATTTTTTTTTAAATCTCCATTTCTGAAGCCTTTTCTTGCTAGAGTCTATGACCAATAAGAATTTCTGTTTACACTATGACCGTAAAGTTTTCGCACCATTGAAGTCCAGCGGCATTCTATATTTCTCGTTTCATATGCATTTGGGCACGTGCTAGATATGATCAACATTGAAGAGGAAAATTCCAATTACACAAAGGTACAGTCGCTGTTTTGGCCGAGGTGTATTAATTGCCGAAGAATCACTTCTCTGGGAAAAATCAAATACCGCCTAGCACCAAAGACGCCCTCAGAGTAACTTTTGTTTGGTATGATTGAGGCTGGAATGACTGAATTAGCTAATTCTAAGACCTTGGGAATCTCATTGTGAAGTGTTAACTTTGGCGGGCTCGCCGCTGGGCTGATAAAAGCCTCCAAGGCAAAAACCTCGATCCAGTTGACAGGAGTGATCAAGCATATGCTAAAACCTGAACTTGGGAAAGAGGAACAAGAGCACTTAAACACTGTCAGCTAGGCTAACCAAAAAGGATTATCGGTGGGTAGGGAGCCCCAGATTTGAAGCATTACTAGGCGTGCCTATAAGCATCAAACAAAACCCCTCCTTACTGAAACGATGAAAAAGATCACGTTAACCTTCGTCAAGACTAAAAATAGTGGACTTCAGAAGATTGGAAGTGAATAATAGGGTCGGAGGAATCCCCTTTCCAATTATTCCCTCCTCCAAACTCAAAGCCCATTGACCCAAAAGAAACTCATCTCCCAACTTCAACAGTAATTTTTATGCCAGATGGTGTTCCACATCAAACAGTCAAAAGCCCCGTAAACTGTTTGGAAACGAAGGTTTATCACTTATGGAGGAAACAGGTGTGGCTGGCCTGGCGATTCACCTGAACCTAATTCCATCTAGAATTTATGAACAGCTAGTCCTTAAAATGACGGTCAGTTCGATGGGACCGGACCGGCCTCTTCCACCAATCACCTTGAGAAGCAGCTTCAAGAAGCATTATGGTCTGGGATTGAGCTAAATATCTTTTAGTCCTTAGTTGCGTCTACATATAACAGAGTAAAATGAAAAAGGTTGTTGAATTGAAAGGTGATTAGTGGTTACACTGGGTGCTAAATGAAATAAGTTACTTAGTCTGTTCATCAGTTTTACTAGTTTTCTCAAGGGGCAAGAATTTTACGGTCAAAGTGTATTTTGCAATCGATTCCGAATGTCGTGAAATTTGAGAAAATCAAGAAATACAACTGAAAATTGTGTGAGTTGAGCTCTTGTTACTAAGGGATAATGGTAGTATTGGATCAAAGTCGATCAAGTACGATTATGGTATACAGAATGAGAAGACCTGTTGGGTTCTTGAGACTAGGTGGGGTTGTGATTTGTGGTTCTGTGACAACAACTTGAAAAAAGCAAAGAGGGATATTCAAATTATGCGGACAATGTCATTGTGAAGGTTTTTTGTGGGATGTTTTCATCAATGCAATTGTCACAAAATTTTCCTTTTGAAATCCAATGGTCAAAACTCAAGAACTGGTAGCTCCTGAAGGTTTATAACAGTACGTCTATGTCTAGTCTAGTGTCTATGTCTACCCAAAAATCACAAATAAAATTTCCATACCAAGCAAACAAAAAGGTATCGTTTATCTAATATCAAAGAGACATTGTCTGGTGAATAATTCTAGTTAAAAAGTTGCAGTCTAATTGCGTTCATTTACGGTTATCATGTACGTTTCTATAAATCCTTGTACGAGAACATACTGTCAATCTGCTGAAATTAAACCCCACAAAACTGGATTTTCATTTTTATTTATGCCGATTCGTTTTTACCCTGGAATATCTTGAGAGTTTCTTTTGCATTTCATAAGCGTAATATTTAGCTTTTTAGCAACAAAAAAAGGTGAAACTGCCAGTTCTTCACTACGCTCTGAGGTATTTACTACTGTTTTTCTGCAGCTAGATGAGGCAGAGGGCGCTGTTCAACGCGCTGAAAAGCTCCTTACAAAATGTTTCTTGTGGCTGATGCTTCTTTTCTGTTTATTCTAATCAGCAATACCATATCTTTAATCTATGTGGAAGACTTTTAACTCTAAAACATGGTACATTCTCAATACTTTCAATCCATACACTTGCATTGATCAAAAAGCGTGGAATCAGAGGATTTTAAACGCTTGAAGAACGAACTTGTTCTTTGACATGAAGGAGATCCAGAGAAAACTATTAAGAAATATGATGGCTGGCTTTGCTGGCTTAACAATTACACATGCAGCCCATTCAAAGACCATAATATCTGGTCGAACATTCAGATATATCTCTTTCCTAAAATCCTTGGTCTTTGCACCGTCAGTCAAATCCTGATTCAAATTACATTTGAGACCTTTGCCAAATTTTCGGTTACATTTTCTGTCACTAGTGAGATTAGAGCCCGATTCTTTGCTTTAGCGGCGAAAAGACCCGCACATGTCATTTTTTGACTCGTTTTTAAGACTTAATTCATCCAAACAGAATCGGCACAGACTTTGGACAAGCTTGATTCAGAGATGAATATTAGCCTCATAGACTGAGCTTGAAAGCCCTAGCTGCTTTTCATAAGATCCGAACAGTTCCATGGTCTACCTGCCCTTGAATTGGACGATCGACCCCCTGCGGGTCATATGCTATCGAGCAACACAAAAAAATGTGGTATGCTGCTTGATGTAGTCCAGACGCTGAACTGAACTATCTTCATGTTAAGGTGTCTGGCGAAACAGCCTACAACCAAAAAAGACGGGAACTCGATGGGCAGCCAAAATCGAAGTCAGAGATAGCCCTAAGGTGAAACTGAATGGATCCACTAGTCTACCTTGAAGAGCCACAAACTCAATCTTGAACTCAGATTAACAACAGCTTTTTGTTCTCGAGACGAGATGTTGGATGAGTTTTGAGTTCTCTTTTTCAGCTTCCCAAGTAGATTCAACCTGAACATTTTCAATTGTTCTTAATTGGGGTAACTCGGTTTTTATCCTACAGCACACGACCAGAGCTGGTGGTTCATCAAACGACAACAAGTTATTAATCATTTACCTCATTTCATCTTACCGTTTGGTGAACCGTCAACTCAGTTGGTGTGTTGTCGGACAAACCACGGTGTTACCCTAATTAATGTGCAAGGACAAAAATAACTTAAGCATTTGTCAGGAACTCTGATGTTGTATGTACGTATGCGAGGGGAGTATGAACTTGGCAAACTCATCAGTAGACCTTGAAAAAAAGTTTCATTTCTTGCCAAAACAATTCTTTTAAATTTTGAAAAATGCGAAAAAAAGTTAAGGCAATGTGAAAAAGTTGTGAAAATGCACTAAAAACGTTTGAAAGTGCAAGAATTTGTAAATGCAAAAATAATAGTTGCAATTGGAAAAATGTCGTTGTACGCACCTTTTAGCCTCGTTCATGCATTTTTATGTTACCCACTGTTAGGCACACAACTGCATACATTAGTTATCCATTGAGTTTTTCGCTTTTTATCCATGGCGAGTCTTCGAGAACAGGTTTGCACAAGAGGTCTGCTTTAGATCAAAATTTTAGCCCCTTGTCTCTAGCATTTGATGCTGTGTTGTGATTTTTTAACAATCTTGATTTGAGTAAGACAAAGCGCAGATTCAAAAAATGTCATCCGAAAATGTAGTTGTAGTTAGAAATTAAATGGTTTTATATGACTACAAACCTTTAGCTAGTATTGATACCGAAGCCATTATCTTTCATCTCTGCATTCGATCCATCAAAGTATGGAAGGTAGTTGATAAAAAATAATTATTTAACAGTTGTCTTCAAAGAAGAGCTTCATATCTGTGCCGCCAACGATATTTCTTTTCAACTGCTAAATTACTGCTTTCTTCTTGTCTGTCTGTCTCTCTCTTTCCATCTATTTGAAGGAGACCAGGCCTGCTGGCTGGTGGCAGCTCTCGGGTCAGCAGCATCGTGTACCACCATGTAGGCTGGCTCGGCCGTGGGCTAATGGCTGAGAGGGCTTTCATTAACCAAACTAAGATCTCGTGAATAAAAGGGGGAGGAAGAGAGAGCGCGCAAGAGACCATATGTATTCATGCGCAATCGGCCGCCTGAAGAGCCAAAACCCCTTTGGCGGCGCCTTCCCCCTCTTCTCTATTCCAGCACCCAGTAGCGCATCTTGAACGCCCTCGCTCCCCTGTCTTTAGCGTGTCTGCCGAAAAAGTTGATCCGTCCTTTGCTAAGCCACTAACCGACAGATTTCAATTCAGGCGGCGTATTTTTTTCATCTACTTAGGGATACTTTCATCGGGTTGTGGTGCTCAATCCGAACTAGTTTGACGTTGAAAGGTATTTTGCTCGGAAATGAAACGGGTATTAGTTCTACTCATCGCATCCTAAACTCCTTCAACAACCCGAACTTCAAGAATGGGAAAACTAGAGCACAATCTTGATCACCAACTGTAACAGTGCAATCTCAGTTTCAAGGGAGCTCCAATTAGTATCTATTTGAGAAAGTCCTTAGCGCCAGCCATTTGCATTTCATCGCTTGCAGAACCCAAGGAACGATGCCTTTCTCAATAAGGAGCATCGTGGTTTGGCGTCCCTTCCCTACCAGAATTCTAAACGAGGTGATCAAGCTTTAACGAAAGTGAATTCAAGTTTCATCATTTTAAGAAATGACCTCTGATTTTATCCGGGTAAGTCTAACTCTTTTGGCTAACAGGAACAAACAACAGTAGTTGAGAGAGGTAACATTCAGCAACATGGCCCGATTGCAATGTGCAGAGAAGGATCTGTAGTTTGGAAAATGAACGAAATTTCATTCTTCAAAGGAACGAAATTAAGACGAACGATTTCATTCATCAAGCAGGATAATACACCGCGTTATCGAGTCACAAATGTCAAAAATATTGTTATCTTTGGAGGTTGGCGAAAAAAAACCAGTAACTGCACATTATTTATTGCCAGTGTGAATTTCTTGTTCCAAGAAAAACACCACCAGTTTTCAAAGCAATCCATAGAATTTAACTCATTTGGTTGAAGTTGTGCACAGTCCAAGAGTTCAGAATCTGAAGCCGCCCATAACATCCGTATCCAGCCAAATTCAGAAAATATCTCACCATATTATGGATGATAACGAATGCCTTCGTCAAATCCCGCGTGACCTTGTCCAGCACCTACAGTACAATGCAAATCGCTCATCAAGAACCGAATGATTGCGTAATACTCGAGAGCGGTTTCTTGGATGAATGGACGCTCCAAGAAATTGCACTTGGGAATGATTTGATGTCAGCTGACAGGGAACTGAAACCTGTTTACCAGTGCGATCCCAATCAGTGTGTGTAGTTTCTTACGTGATATCATCCTGAAAAGGGTATTCCTGGACCTTTAAGTTGTTTGAAAAACCAATTTCTTCGTTGCCTCCGCCTCTTTCAAGTCAATCTAAACTGGTCCTCGTTCGAGGACAAGTCCTGACCGCACCCTTAGAATGTACCTCCTAAACCTTCACTGTCACTCGAATGAACGTGCCACAAAAAGACAGCCAGGCATCAATTTTGTTTGAACGCGGTTCTCTCTAAATGATGACTAAAAGGTCTAATTATGGTTCGACCTTGATGAGTCTGAAAATTTGGTGTCGACAAGTTTAGTGATGCAAAAAAAATCCCACACTCGTCACATTTTTTTCGAATACTGTACGCTGTTAATATTTTCGACAAAGTGTAAAAAAAAAAAATGAAATGCGAGGAAATGCCTGATGTAATCATATTATTTCACAGTTATCCATTGGGCGGTTGGTGGAGAGAATCTAGAATTGATTTTAAGAACACCTTCACAGTTCACGGGGGCAGTACAGCAGCATCAAAAATGTTCGCTATCACTTCTGTTATTTCTTATCCTCTCTTACCACTCATGTCAAAGCGATAGGTTGCGGTTGGCAGAGAGAGCATCAGTGACAAAAACCGCGACCAAAATAAACGAGGCCGTAACATGCAATAATTCGCTTAAGTCTTTCTCGACAAAATTGAAGACACCGCTTGGAAGATGGACATTTGGTCTCGCTGTGGAAGTTATTGCCGTTGTTACATTGTTGGAGTTGGTAGAGGTGCTTGTAGCTCAGGTTAAAACAGATCTTCTTCTCTCCCTTCTTATTGCTTTGTAAGACGCTCTTGGTGGTTAGAACGTTCTCCAAATTGTGGGTATGCACCACTGTAGAAACAAGCTAGGAATGAGCGTCAGTGAGGTATTCAGTCATCGATCCCTCCATCGAAAGATGAATGAACTCGTACACACTAAAACAGAAATTCATTCCAGTTGGTTTTCAAATGCACTACATTTCAAATGGTTGGTTACCACTAGACCCGCTGTCTCCCTGAATTCGGAACTTAATTTTGAAAAAGACGTTATCAAACAGGTTCAATGTCAATCAATTCCCTTCGCACACATCAATGAAACCCAAAAAATGTCGGTGTCATTTCTCTGATTAGCCCTCTGGTTACCACTAGTCACCATTAGTTACCACATGGAGCCGCCTTTCTTCTCAATGTGAAAGGTATGGTGGCCAAGAACTTGAGTATTTCTGACTTCAGGCTTGGCAAATCTTCTCAAGCTTGTTCTTCGCAAAGTGTTGCATTAATTTTGCCACAGATTATCAAAAACATAAATTCGGGGAACATCCACATTTACCCTCTTCTTCCTTAAGGATGAAAAAGGTATCAAGCTATTTGTTAAAGGCTGCCAATGTCACTTGGCCTACATCAGGAAAAAAAGGCTTTTCTTTTTCAACCTGCAAATTTGACATCAGAAAAGAACGTATTTCGTGGTCTGGTTAAAAAAATAAGAACCATAGTTTCAGAATGGTTTTGACGCACCTAAGACCACGTAAAAGTTGTTTTCAGTTATGCATGTTTCTGCACACTTAATGTAACGCTAACAAGAGTTTCAATCTCAAGTGGAACGAATTTCTGTGTCAGGGTGCAAACGCACACTCTTTGCATAGCTATAGGTCAGGGATGAATACGTAGGTACACACAGACCGTTATGACACAAACGCCTGGGTTCAACCTGGCAATTACAGTTTTGTAGCCTTGGTATCTTTTATTTGGCCTTGACCTATTAACACTTCAACCTCAAATACATGTACTGCCTTAACCCTCAATTGAAGCATTAACACGGAGCCTGAGCCTGACCCAAGTCTTCAAAATAGTGTTGGGCGAGTCCTCTGATTTTTTGACTTTTTGCCATACTCACAGAGTCCGGACTCGAGTCCGGCAATGGATTTGATTCGCATTTTTACTAAGCTAAACAAGACTAATGAAATGATGATGCAAGGGCTGCTTGCAGAGCCATTTCATGAGTGACGGAATAAAGTCCATTATTGACAAAATTTGAAGCAAAAAAAAAGAATATTTTTTTGACGAATCCGGACTCGAGTCAGGAGTAGACTCGGACTTGAGTCCGGACTCACTCCAGCACGCACTAATTCTAAGTCACATGGACAAAGGGGGCAGCTCCTCACAACGTTGACTTGAGTTCAATGTAGATCGGAATAGCTTGCTGAAGATTAGCGAAAAACTTCGCTTATGGTTATGGTTACTAAAAGCACTCAGTCATCATTTTCAATATGATAACAAAGCATATCTTGTTGGATGGTAGAAGAAAAATTATTCGAATGCATATAGCATTACCGAGCACATGAGCAGGAAAGAAGAAGCAATAACAGGCCCATTCTCATATGTGTGCGTCTGTTCAGGTTTATTCATATCATTCAAATTAAAAAAGTAACAGACTTTCCAAAATAACTGCTTAAGTGGATATTGAAAATTTCGAAGTACCTTCCCTCTTTTCGTTAGCATTAAGACAGAATTATGTAAAGAGGGGAGATTAGCTTAAAGACAAAAAACAAAATAAAAGCAAAAAATGCAAGCTTGAGAAGCTTGGAGTTTTCCAGCATCCTTGGATGGAAGGAGCTGGTCCGTTAGATGGGGACCATTTTCCCTAGCTTCTTAGAAATCGTCTTTGTTATTCTCGGGTTGGCACACGTAGCTCAGGTGAGGCACTCCAGTTTACAACTGCCGATGTTATCAAGGGGGCGGTGCCTCCCAGGGTTGTTGGCCTCAGCAACTGGTCGGCAAGCAGCCTGCTACATGAGGGCTTGTTCTTGCTGACTATTTCTTTGTGTAGGACATTCGAAAGGGAGTTTTCTGTCCAAGTAACCATGGCTGCTGTTTGGACACGTGTACCATTGACTGTTATGATGCCGGCCCTGTCCAGAAGCACATTAATAGGTTTTCTCTGAAGGCAGGATTCGAACCCATTTGGAACCGTGTCGTGCCTCTATAAGGTGCGTTAGACCATTCGGCTGCCATGGTTGTCCAACCTTCTTGACCTCGTGAGATTATCCTGGTTAAGTTTCAGAAAGACAATGCGCAGCCTCTTAGTTCCAACAATAATGTATGGTTACTAGAGACGCTCAAAGTATACATTATCCATTTTTTGGCATAAAACAGGTTTATTCGCATAGATTGCATAATTCGTGTTTTCATGCATATTTTGTTTTNAGAGACGCTCAAAGTATACATTATCCATTTTTTGGCATAAAACAGGTTTATTCGCATAGATTGCATAATTCGTGTTTTCATGCATATTTTGTTTTTTTTTTGCTCAGGCAAATTTGGTTTTGCCTATCAATGGCTTCTAACAAAGCCCATCAAGGCACCCCCCGTCCCGTCTCACTTGGGTCAAGCCTATCATGACGCGCCTCTATCCAGCAGTATCCCTGTTCCATCACGCCTATTTATACGTCTTCATCTGAACTCGCCGTTAAACAGGCACGCCCCTGTCCTACCTCTGGTCCAGCCTAATCCCACAACCAACAAATAACAAGTATGGCATTTGAAAAACAGGCAAATTTTGACAAAAGAAGCAAGTGAAGATGAAGAACATCAACCATTTTGATGGCAATGGCTTCTACAGTCATTCGAGCACAGATTGTTTTTTGCGCTTGATATTTGGGTAAGCCTCTTTGGTTGGGGGTGATAGGGTCGGAGGGTGCACCTCGCCCGGCCAGCGAAGCCAGCCATCGCATCATCCAAGTCCAAATTCCGATAGGCAGTTTCAAGTCCGGTATCAGTTTGGTTCTCCGTCTCTGGGTGTGGTTAGCGTCTAAAAGTTGCCTTGAGAAACGTCGGGGAGGAGAATCGAACCGGGGACCTCTCTCATGATAGGAAACTGCGCTAACCACTACACCACGTCTCCTCCCTCTTGGTGTCCTAAAAGGGAGAAATCTCATTTACAAATGGATTTGATGGAATTGAAATCAAATGCTTAAATACTTTTGAGTTAGGCAAAATGGGAAAAAAACAACGGAAATAACATGTGAACGTGGATGTATATGTGTCAGTGGCGTCATTATAGTCCAGAAGTCAGTAGTCTATGGATTATTCAATGGAGTTTTGGTTTGATGGAAGGAATACTAAACTGGTCTGGTACTGAGGCTTAAATAAACTTGAGTGATTGCAACACTGTAAGGCCAAATATAAGACCATGAAAAAGTGAGAACTACTTGCTATTCAGTGAAATTTGAGTTGTTTGGGCTCAACCTCCTTCTAAGCACTTAAGCCTCGGAGTTGTGAGGAAGTAGTTCCGACCAGAGTCAACTGAACGAAACGAACATGTCGGACCAGGTCAAATTATCCTCGAATAAATTGGCTGCCTAACAAAAACGGCTCAGGTAACTCTGTGTTCACTCACAGTATCCACATTCTTGGCATGGGAGCAGTAGGTCTCTGCTTCAATTGCCGCCCAAAGGCCAGTTTCTTAAAGCTCGTTCCTCGGAGTGATGGACTCGGACGTTAACCAGCATGAAACTACACTCGCCAAAGAGTTGCGTAAATGCTGATTCTGCAACTGGACAATGTTTGGCCTTAGCTTTAGTTTTGAAAACTCGCCTCAGGTGTGTAAATCTAACCATAGAAGAAGAAACATAGAAGAGTAAAAATCAAGTTTGTTGTGTTTTACTACTGCAGCTGAAACGGTAACCAATGGACAGTGCAACTCCAACTATAGTCCTTGTACATAACCATTTACGACAACTCTTTATTCACGTCTTAACCTAGCTTGAGGGATAGGTATTCTATTCTAATCTAATCTAACCTAACCTAACCTTTTGGTTGCAAGGGCCTGGGGCCGCCTAAGCAGCCGCGTAAGCCTGCGGGAGCTTGTTTGCAAGGGCCTGGGGACACCTAACCAAACCTAACCTTTCAGCTGCAAAGCTGCAAGGGCCCGGGGCGCCTAGGCAGCTCAGTTGCAAGGATCTGGGGCCGCTGATGGAACGGTCACGGAGCAGCTGCATATTATCTGCGTTAATATTTTGCTAAAATGGTAACACTGACTTTCTTGGCGTTGAAAACCTGATGTCAGCTAACGTAGCATACCTCTCTACTTCTCATTCGGTCATGCATAAGGACTTTAAACTCCAACAGATTGAAAGCAGCGCCTCCACAATCAGGAACTATGCCCTACCAGCGCTATCAGCCATTCAGCTGTCGCCCATTGGCTCTGAAAACGAGTCCGCTTGGCTAGTTCGCATGGCTCTCTCTAGGTTTTACTTCCTCTATGATCTATCGACGTCAGGCTTGACGAACTGGGGTACAAGAGGACATCACCGAGATTCGCTGATCCCAGATTCTACAAGGGATTTGACATCTCAGATACTTTTCCACAACAGTCCTTCAGGTAGCATTGTTGGTATTTGATCGGGTTGCTCGTCCTTGGGTTCTTGTTAATTGCCTTCTTGACGTCTAACATCAAGGCCCATAGAGTTTTAGAAGTCCTGTAAGTAAGGTTTCATAACCACCTGCTTTTTGAAAGTTAGGTCTAAGTAGGGTTGCAAATTAAAGGTTAGAGTCAAAGCTTTCCTTTCCTTTTGAAAAATCTTGCAAAATTACACAAATTATTTGTAACAGATAATTAACTAAGGTACAGTAAAAGCCGTTAACGTAGGGTAACCCTCTGACTTTTGGCCATCTAAAGACTGACTTGCCTATGAATGGTAATCTGCAAACTGCCATTTTATTGCTCTTTACCAATCACACTCAGACTAATATGCATTGTGCATTAATCAAAACTAAGATGTAAGAGTAAATTGGGCTACGATCACTTAGATTCACTATCAACTTCGCCTTTTGGCACAAAAATGTGTCGCTAGCAATCCTCCTCTCTCCTTGGTCCATGAATAATTGAACAAAAAAAGCCCTACCACCATCTTGTATTAATAAGTGTCGACAAACATTCATCATCACCAAATTGAGAACAACCATTCATTTTGTGTTCGGTCTCGCCTATCGCCTAGATGAAAAGTTTGAATTGTTTCAATTTCACGCATAGGATGAGTAGTGATCGTAGAGACAACATTTAGGTCAAATATTAAAGCATCTCCTTCCCACTTGGCAGCTTGACTTAAAAGTCAAGCTAAAGCATCGCTTCAGCTGATAGGTCAAATAAAACGGTGGAATATTAAAATCAGATGTAACGGAGAACTCGCTTAGCAATAAATTGTGAGAGTCCATCGGTGAGCCTTATTTATCAATAAAGCCATTGGCAAAAGATTCCTTGTGAGGTTATGTTAAGGAGAGATACTTGGATTCCCAGCGCTGCAGAGAAGGCGTTTGCTTTTCTTTTTACCCATAAGTGGTTACGAATGAAATGTAAAACAAACCATGTGTATATCTTTGATGTGGTAGACCACACTAAAAAGAATGAAGCTCAAGGAAACGATCAGTTCGTACATGAAATATGTAAACATGATCTTTGTTGTGCTTCATTTTCCATCCAAAATCGATCTATCTTTGTTGACGCAACTCAGGGTCCCTTTTCAAAATATAACAAAATAATAAGTTACTTAGATTGGTGGAACTGGAGACAAGTCACGTTTTTAACATTCTCTTGTTAGCTTTTGGATGCAAAAGTTATATGGTCAAAAGGAGATGTAGTTGACCCACAGAAGGTCGAAGATTCAACACGGTGCCCAAATCCATTAATTTAGAAAAATGGATGAGGGGAGCAAAATGGTATGTCGTATTGAATTCAGCAAGACCGGGGCTGTTAGAAGATAGTAAGC
>NC_081447.1:8932122-8978602 GCF_007210705.1 Tigriopus californicus | reverse complement strand
AAGCTGTCCCTTCACGGCTTATTTTTCAGACCGGCCATTTGAAACATCCTCCAAGATGTACTTTTAAGTGGCAATTGAAATAAGTTGACATGAGTTGTTTGATAGGCATGTTGCCTGGAAATGTAACTCCTATCCATAATATTTTGATCGCCATGGGTTGAACATGATTTATTCTTTACATCATTTCTGGATCAGTCACAATTGTGAGAGCTCGTTTTTTTACCTCAATGCATCCAAAGCGGCATAACTGGGCGACCTTGGAGATCGAGGAATAACAATCAACTAGTTAGATTTCCCTCTGAAGTTCGTGTTCAAAAATGTTCCTGTCGCCCATCCGTCTATTATACTTGCTTGCAGAGGTAATTCGGTTCGACCAACAACTGGGTGTAAAGACATTGTTGAACACAGCACGAACTTCAGATGGAAAATCTAACTAGTTGATTGTTGTTCCTCAATCTCCAAGGTCGCCCAGTTATGCCGCTTGGGGTACATTGAGGTCAAAAAACGAGCTCTCACAATTGTGACTGATCCAGAAATGATGTAAAGAATAAATCACGTCCAACCCATGGTGATGAAAATATCATGGATTAGGCTACATTTCAAGGCAACATACCGAACATGCCTATCAAACAACTCATGTCAACTTATTTCAATTGCCACTTAAAAGTACAGGATGTTTCAAATGGCGGGTCTGAAAAATAAGCTGAATAGGGACAGCTTGAGGAAGTCTGTCTTCCATTAGAAAATAGTAACTTTTCAAACATGAATGAAGCCCAAAAATGAACAGTTAAACAATTCCCGCTTACTATCTTCTAACAGCCCCGGTCTTGCTGAATTCAATACGACATACCATTTTGCTCCCCTCATCCATTTTTCTAAATTAATGGATTTGGGTACTGTGTCAACTTTTATCTCATTAATACTTTGATCAAGTTTACTACTCTCTCGCATTATTTCGGCGCATGAGCTTAGAGAATTACACTTATAAACATTCATAAAATAAATGAAGTTTGAAGATTGACATTTGGTTTTTGTGGGAAGTTCTTTAACGATTTTCGGCTCTCGTCAGAAAGTTTGTTTTTGCTGGAATTATGTTCTTTCATGTATATGGCCTTGACATGAGCTCGTATAAATAGATATTTTTCGAAGTAAAGCGAGCGTTTAGCTCCATAACAAAGCAACAAATTTGCATGGAACTTCAAGAAGATTTTGGCTCAACTGTTATCTTCAAATAATGTTGCGAACAAAAAACTCTAAACAAAATTATTCAAAAACAGATTCCATCTAAGAGATATAAAGTATACTATTATGCTTAGTGGCTTTTTTTCGTTCGAACAATCATTCTGTTATTAATAGCTGCTATAAATGAACCTGGTCATTTTTAAGCAAAAATAGACAAACAAATGAGTAAGTTTTGATTCAGGAATCATTATCCTTCATGATTGATAATCGCTTTGATTTGAAGGATTGTTACAACCCACTCAAGGCATGGGGTTTATAATACGATCCCGCGAAGAATTTAGGTGTGAACTATTGGAACAGTTTTTCTACTTCTATCCCTTTAGCACAGGCCCACATTCTCAACACCTTTACGCATAATTGTCTTCAATAGAGTTGTCTGAGATGATTAATTAATGACGAATTAGCTGCTGTTTTGTAAAGAAAGGCATGAGCTGACGGTAAGTCTGATTCTGAAGGCAGTTCACTCGAAAAGGTTGTAGTTGTGAAAGATTAAGAATCGGAGCGTTCGCTACAAAATTAGACCTGGGTTGGAGGCTGGTTTGGGAAAATCTTTTCAGGTTCTGTCCACCCAGCTCGCGCAATGAATACTGTGCGCTATGTGGCTGAACGAGTCGAAACGATGGTGAAATGATGACAATGACGACAACGAACCAACGACCGAATCAACCTGCCAACGAACGAAGGAGGCAACCAACGATTGCAGACAACATCACCACCACCACCACCACGACCAACAACAACAACAGCAACAACATATTGTTCGATTCTTGGAAGGCAAAACAAACCTTGATGAAGCTGGGGCCTCTTGTGGGTACGTTAATCTAGCTTTGCGGGGCCGGCTTCGCTCGGTAATTGCCGTTTGAGAGGGGAAGACTCGGCTCCGCCTTACATCCGCTCACGTTTTACAACAAACAGTGTCATTGGCTCCCAGGAGCACTCTTTTATTGAACCATTTGATACGCCAATATCAAGCCTTGACGTTAAGAACTTCTGCTTGGAACGGTATCTACTATGTATGAGCAAACTGCAAGTAAATTCATCTCTATACCTGAGAAGTGTTATGACTATGAATACTCCTTGACAGTAACGGATCTGACCTGGGGTTATTGAGATTTTCTTAAGCTTCCAACAGGGGAAAGTATTTAGAACTAATGGGGATAATATTCCCAAGAGCGATTAACAAGTCCGTAAAAAAAGGTTTGTAACCCTGCACATCTGGATTTGATTGTAAAAACTCAAGATATCTAGGTACCAATGTAAACAGTTTGCATGAATCAGTATCTGGCATGTGTCCAGCTGTCTCATGAATCCGACCATTCCGGAGGTGATGCCCGGGCCTGGTCCACTGGACTGGCTTTTACCCTTAAAACTGCCAATAAAATATCATTGAAACAAAGGTCTAGTGACTGCCAGATCATTTTTTTTTTCTCTTGATATGGTTGCAATTTGGCTTAGGGCTTTCGCCTGGTGGTTTTGGTGGTGTCATGCAGCGTAAATTCAAACAAGAAGACGACGGTGAATATGAAATGATCCAATGGTCCTCCATTATTGTGCAAAGCAGAAATGGGCAAAACTACACCGATGTGCTTCGTCAAGAGATGAAATCAAGGTGCGGTTGTTAACAAGACTAACCTGCATGTTTGTCGATGCCAGGCTTGAGCTTTTATTTGAACACAAGCACTATTATGTATCTGAAAGACAAAATGGTGTGCGACTTCCAGTGGGCAAGAGCTTACTGTCACAGTCCACTACTGTACCCGTATGTAAGCAAAAGGTCTACGAATTGATCAATACTTCCTTAGCTTCTGGAAGGAAATTTTTCGCCAATCTTATGAAAGCGCATCAGCGAGGACGCTTTAATTTCAATATCATACAAATACAAATCATGTTGTTCCGGTTGTGATAAGCTCTTGAATTCGAGGCATAATAATATCACTACAGACATAATGTTTAGAGAATGGACTCATTCCTCGATGAGTTAGTTACGTTAGATGGGTTAAGACCGCTCGGCTGTTCAACTCTAGTTCCTTGTTCAGCATGGGCCTTTGATTAGAATTGTTAATCAAGACAAAAGCAGTGCCACTCTCGACTGAATACCTCGACAATTGAGAAGACCATCTCAGGAGTACCCGTTAATGACTTGGTCTCTAGCGAGGTATAGAGTTCCTACGAATTTGGTTCATTCATACCCAGTAGGAACTTCATACCGTGCTCTTGACTGGGCTCATAGAGATCATCGACAGGATGTCCAAGCTTGAGCTAGGTGGTTTGAGGCCAGTCATCGTCCCAGGATAGCAGGGTTAGAGTTGTGCTTGGGAACAGACAGGCCCTCAAAATCCGATCTGAAGTAATGCCTTTGTAATTCGAACGGGATATAAAAGATCACGCAATCCCATACCAATTCAAGAAAGTTAATATCACTCTGATCATGATTTTCGCTGAGTTCCATCTATTTCGAAAAAAATCGCCATATCTAAACTAGCTTCAAAAAATAAATACTTGTGTTGTGTTTTGTTGTGTCGTGTTAGGGGGTGGGGGGAATATGTGCTTAAAATTCATGATTTAAGATCTTTCTTCTCATCTTTGGATGTGCGATTGTTTTTGGATGATTTGATATCAATTTGGCCGGGTAGATAGCGATAAAAACATTTTAGAATTCGTAAAACTCGTAGCTACGGCTGTTTTTTCTACACATGATGAGATTAGCACTTTGTTACTCGCTTGCTGGTAGATTTCTATAAAGAAACTTGTAGCTTAATATCTTTACCTGCACGGTTTGTAACCTTGTGTGCTTTGGTTTGCAACCATTAACATCTCTAAACCGGTGAAGTTATGTGTCGAAGGGCAGCATGACCTTTGCAATGATATCCAAATCATCGTCACCAGCAGTAAGCATTCTCCTCCCCGACCTCTTTGATGGAAATTTGTATACGTTGTCCATACTCACAGATTGAAGAACCAATCCGATGTGAACACAACATTGTCAGTCTGAAACATTGTAGAATGTTGCTAAAACTTTTGTACAAACGGTTGTTTCGACATGAATTACTTCGGCAGTTTTTGGAGTGTGTTTGTATTGTCCCTCTGGAGCATTATTAACATCTTGTTTTCGATACTTCTCATTTTGAGTGGTTCGCAATCTTCCTTTCAGATTTTCACAAATATCTTTAGGATCCTTATCCTTTCATCCCTCTCCCTTTTCTAGAGCAATTTCAAGTTTTACATTGTAAATTTTCGTCGCATTGTTTTTCCGTTTTCTTTTACGAATATGGACTATTACTATGGTACCGCTATGACCAGATGGTCTAGATTATTCACTCAAAATAAGTCATGAACTCTCGTTACTACAATTTAAGGTGCCTTTATCCTTGCTCCCAAAGTACCTTGGGTCAATATTAGAAGACCATGTCTTAATCTGACATGCTACTCTTTTTGGTTCCTTCTTTAAACAGACTCGTTTGAAATGCACTTTTTAATCTCTGTTCTCGTTTTTGCACCGCTAACAGGCTGACACAGTTTTACTAGATTTGAGTATGATGTTATGAGAGCCTCACTGATGGGATTCATGTGACGACCCAACGAGTCAGGTTTACTCCTGTCAAAGATAATTGCCACCTTCTCCATCCACTGTAGCCTAAATAGTTACATGAACTGACCTCTCGACTGACTCCTGTGTTCAAATAAACAGGGAGTTTTATTCGCTATTAATGCGAAATTGTAACCAAAGAGACTGGAGCTGGATTAGTTTGCTTTCAAATAGAGAGTCAAGATAGGTTGTCTAAAAAAGTGACTAAAACCATAACAAAAAATGAGGTCCTTCGTTAACATGTAGAATGTGGATATTTTGGATCTCGGCTCTCATATATTGTTGTTCATTCGTCTTCCTTCTTTGAGTACCAAACAAAACGCAGGAAACTTATTTGTAAATATCTGCCTGGATTTGTTTTATAAGCATTTAATTAACTTTTTCTGACTGCTGTTTTCAATTGATAGGCGTTCGTTGGCTCGTATGTTTGGTACATGTACGCTCGGAGTGACTTGTTCCACAAATTCTGGTCAGCTTGTGATGGTTCGAAGTAAAATTCTAATTCAAAGCAATCCCATTGGGGGATGGGCAACTCGGAAATGTTTTCAAGCTGTAGCTGTACGTACTCGTAGTAGGGAGGGTACCAAAATCCAGCACATTTTCCATGACTGTCGCCTCTCGAGAAATCGATATCCAGCAGTCGCCGTTCGGATGGAGTAACGATTTACCGCCCTATCGTCATATTGGTAGACATGCTATCTCGTGGGTTGGGGAGGAATGATTGGGGACAGAACAAGGATCACGTCCATGGAGTTCCTCAGTCGTCACATCAGTGGTGCTATTTGTGGCAGTAGCGGCTTCGTAGATTTTGTAGTCGTACGACTGCTAAAGCACCATTGAGCGGAGCAGATGTTTTTTTCTGATTTGATGTTAAAAGCGGGAGTAACTGAATAAGCTGCGCCAAGTTTGATGGTAGGTAAGCTGATGTCATTGCAACCATTTGGCGGGGTTGTTAAAGCGTTGTGTCCCTGGAGGATGGACTTCCCTCTCTGTCTCCGTAGGTTCCACCGCCAAAAGGGCAGGAGGCAAGGGTGGGGGGATGAGAGAGGGAGGGTATGAGTTGCCGCTGACACTGAACCCAGCCAGAACTGAGGCACAATAGGAGGGAGAGCAGACCAGAGATTGGCGGAAAAACCATTCAAACATTTGCCCAAATCTATCGAGCTATTGTTGAGGATCGTGAAGTATTGGTAGAATCCGATTGGTCCAAGTTTGGGGGGTAAAATGGTGTCGCTCCGCTAAGAACTTGTCAATTGACAAATGAGGACGACCCCTAGCCGCCCCTTTTCCCCCTCTGGTAAATTCGAAGTCAACTTATAATTTGGTATGCTTCAATGATCAATGAAGAATCATGTTACTCCGACAATGATTTGGGATAGGAATGTCAGGTGTGAAATGAGCTAACCTTGGATTGAATCAACACTACCTAATCATCGTAATCACTACTTCCCTTTTTTCAATCAATATTGGTTCTTTCACACGCACGGGGAGACGAAGGCGAGGAGATACTGAACTCACTCACAAGTAAACGAACAATGTTACATTATCTGTAGAACCAATATGATTTGTGAACATTTTTTTTTTTTGTAATTATCCTCAAGAAAAAAGTTGAGCATAAATGACTTTTTCGGAACATACGTTTCAATTTTCAACAGACGAGGATTCCTGCAAAGTTTTACATTAGTAGCTTCAGGTTGCATGCTTGGCCAAATGGAACAATTTTTTGGACTTATTAACCGCTACTGAGAATGTTCTCCAGTAGAAAGAAACAATCACATATTTCTATTTTTTTGCAAAATTGATAACATAGAAGAACTCTCGACTACTGTATGGTGCTCTCTAAAGACTTCTTAGGTGTTCCTGGTGAAGCACTTTCGAACTTACTCGATCTTTTGTAAACTTACGCAACTTAGTGGAGCTAGCTTCTGCGAAGCGTATTTAAACAATCAGCAAGTGTAGAGTAATCTTTGAAAGGCTTTATTCACTTTCAATTCATTATTTGCAAGTGGATTGATAATAGAAATCTAATTTAATTCCTTGACAAAGAACTATTCAGCTCAAAAGTACGAGTGACCTCTAAAGAATTGATGGTGATGTCATCTTCCTTTCCTGATTCAATGTTCCAATTGCATCAGGTTAAAGCCTTCTGCGGTCACTTTTTGGCATGTAAATATAACAGTAACGGTCTTCTCAGCAATCGTTTAGAATTGTGTGCTAGACAGTGCTGTCAAGTCTTAGGGCTCCATGCCAGATTACCTCTCAAAACGTGCCAGAATATACCACAACATGCCAGAATATACCACAACATGCCGGAATATGCCATAACATGCCACAATATGCCACAACATGCCAGATATTGACCAACACATGCCTGAAATCATGCCAGAAAGCAAATCAACAAACTGTTTCAAATTTCTTCTCCTAAACAAGTCAAATTTTAAGAAACTGATTTTTCGAAATAATTCCATCAAAATATTTAGATAAGTAAAGAATCAATTTACTAGTCAAGATTATTTTTCAATTATACAAATACTACATATGATGCTATTAACTTGCATGGAAACGTCCCAACTTCTTTAAAAAAACGGACATTTGGACAGTATAAACTAAATCACAGACCACTTCGTGGAGATATATTAGTGTTTTTAAAACAAATTTCCTTCAAAGACCGATCAGAAAGAGGCGCTAGTGTAGCCAAGAAGTCTAAGAGGCAGCAAAAAGAAGGTAAGACTCCTTGCCCTAGGTGGTGTGGGTTCAAACCTTGGTCTCCTTTTGGAGAAAGGTTAAGGAAGGGGATGGAACCTCTCCCTTGAAAGACAACTGCGCTAACCAATGCACTACATCCCCTCCACTTAAAATATAACTCTCCATTTGGTTTCGATTTGGTTGTAATTAAAATCTTTTATTACAGTATTCAATGATTCAATAAAGATTAGAGAACCATGATTTTAGCATGTAATAGTTGCCTCAGACAAAAAGAGGTGAATACCAAAAATCGATGTCTAGGGGAAATATCGCACCTCTAGCAAGCATGTCAAGGCAACAAGAAGGGAATGTCTAATTGGCCATTTAGTAACAATAGTAAAGTTTTAAAAGTCTTGATGGTAGACTCAGAAACATGTCACAAAGTCGTTTAATATGATTCCCTCCTAAAAGAAGGAACATAGCGAGAAGGGTTAATATCAAGTTTGTTATGTTTTTTATAGCAGCTATATCGGTAACTGGAATAGTGCACTTGCAGCCAATTGAAAGCAGCGTCTCTACAATTAGGAACCATACCCTATTAGCCATTCAGCTGTCACCCATTTGCTCTGAAAACGAGTCCACCTGGTCAACTCACATCATACTCTCTAGGCCTTGCTTCCTCTATGATTCTCCTGAAGCGGGTCTTTCAGGGTTGAATATATTTTTATTGAAAGATATAACTTCGTAAGCGGTATTTTTAAACCTTCAATTTTCAATAAAATAGCTAAATATATATATTTTTGCGTTAAAAATACGTTGTTAGGCTTCCATTTATAGTCTTGATTGGTGCTTTTGATATCATGATTGACCTTGTTATCAAGCTTCGTAGGCCACTTAGCTACATAGGCTAAAGAGAGTGTCATTAACCTAGGCCAGTGCTATCAGATGGTTGAGAAGAAAAAGGGCCAAAAAATTGAATGAATGTGTAAGATATGGAAGCACTGACGCACTAGGTACAGACATGGAACGGTACAGACTAGAGGGCTACCGAACAAGTACAGACTGAAGATTCTGAAAGGAAAAATTGCGTCATCTCGATGCTGGCGACTTAAGCAAGGCGACAGTGAAACGATGAACCCGAAAAAAACCAAGAAGCAGTATTTCTCCTTCAAACAAACCAAGTTATCGAAATGGTTTTTTTACCAATTCAGACAAGCCCTACATTCAAAATGACGAAAGATGCTCGATTAAATTCAAATCTCAACTCTACTTGTGTTTTAACAAATTGAATGGTGGTCAAAAACTATTTTCAAGCAATTGAAATCATATGATCAATCCCACTTGTCCTTAGTGGCCAATGTATCAGTTACGTAGAGATCCATCCTCTCATTGACTTATCGATGGTTCCTAGTTCCTACTCATGTTTTTTCATCAATCAGCTGCAAAGGTCGACGACTCTCACGGTACCTAACCAAAAATAGACTTTTTAACCCAAGTCCGATTACGTATTATCTTCTTAAACTACTTCAACAAACACTCGTCTAGCCGAGATGTTATGCCCGAGAACAATCAACTCTGACACGTCCAATAAGCAATTTATTGGCTTAAAAAAACGCCACAGCATCTTGGAAACCTTGAAAATTTTTGTCTGAGAAGCTTTAAATGGTTGGGGAGCGGAAGAGCTGGCTATCCGAGAGTAGCGTCCAAGTACACAAATAAGAAAGGCAGTCTATGAAGTATGCCATACATTACACGTTGAAAAGTTAGTAGGCATTCGCAAAAAGTTGTAAAGGCCAAATGATGGGATTACTATGGTCATTGGCACGCCCTCCTCGGCCATTGGTATTTGATCATTTTTTAGAAATATGCCCTTCCCCAAAGAATTGACGTTAAAATCCCCAATGGGGATCATTACTTACTGGGCATTATTGGTTGCCACATTGAGTGGCTGGAAATTGCCACATGGTAACCAAGATCCGTCTGATTTTATAAGCACATGAACAGGCAACGCCCATGGAGACTTGGAGATAGAAATAATGTCTAATTTCTCCCCTTTTCAAACTTCATTTTGGTATCTGCAAGCTTTTTCTTGAGATAATTGGCGTATTTGGGCAAAAATGGAAGGTGCGGTGGTTAGTGCTGCACCGCATGTGATGTTGCTGAAAGCTCATGAAAACGCTAAATAGTTATGTTGGGGAACACATCAATAATGCTAGCAAATTGATCTTCCCCTTGTTTAATTCTACAAACACCAGCAGTGGATGGAGTAGCAGAAGTAGTACGTAGAAAACACCTGAGAGTGAGCGAGGTCAATCAGATAACGCCCCTTCATACCTATAAAGCGGTTATTTAACACCAAGAAATTTGAGCACAAAATAAGCTGACAAAGATTGGCAAAATACGTGTTTTCGAATGACAGTTTCAATAAGCAATACAATAAACAAAGTGATAGTGTTTAGTCTTTATCAACCAGAAATAATGAGATGGCTTTGTTCCTAATTTCCGGATTCGACATAGACAGGAGTGAGCGTTTGGGCATCAAAACCAGACGACTGTAAGCTTCTAACAGCAATGGCTGTTATTACATCCTCTCAGAATTATTCGATAAACGTTATTCTCCACCGATTAGTTGGCGGTGCTCGTAACTAAATTTGTGGCAAAATGTTAAAAGGTTTAGATAGAGGCTTTTGGGGTTATTAATATCGTGTTAGATTATGTTGGGTTGGATTAGGTTAGGTTAAGTTTAAAAAAGTAGCTCTGCCAACTAATAGGTGAAGAATAACATTTACCGAATTATTCTTGTATCCATTGCATTGGCAACTTTTGCCAGGCTCAGCATATGACAAAGAGGATTGCTTCCTATGGCTGGTCGAATTGAAGAAGAAAGGCGATTTGAAGCTTGCAATTTTTTCACTCGGGTCAACAATACAATCTTGCATTTTCCTTGATAGAGCAATGGACGGGACTTTGATCCTCCGAGTTCAGACATGTCCAGGGGTTCACAACTAATGAAATTGTGCCTCAGTGTCATTGGATGCTTATTTTTAAAGGTTTTGTTAGGAAATGCTTATTTTGGAATTTTCTGTTTCAGAATTTCTACCCAGTCGCCTGTCAAATAACCTTCTTTTTCTTTAAAAGAAAGAGTAATCAGAGTAATTCTTGAATTTACGTCATTCATTCACATGCTTCCTAAGCTACACTAACTATGATTTACGTTCTACACTTTAAGGGGAGATTTGTGAGTTAGCCTCTATCAAATATAGAGTCAATTGGGCCGGTTACTCTTTATTGAATTGTAATGCGTTTGAGTTGTTCTTTGCTAATTCTATCAAAATCTTAGATAAAATTAGTGACCCAGGTCGCACAATATGTGGAAAAGGTTATGCCATAGTTTATTTTTATTTAGTAATCTACCGTGCCATTTCATTTGGGCTGTTTGACGTAGGAAATAAAGGCCCCCATAATGTAGCTTTTCCTTTTTTAATCTTGATGACAAACTAGACCTAAAAGTTATTCGATCAACTATAAAGGCGAAAAAGTGCCAATTTTAACCAAAAACGTTTTTGAACTGAAGATGGAAAATAAAAGTGAAAAGGTGCAAACAAAGACGCCTAAGTGACAAAAATTCATTTAAAAAAAACCATATTTTATACTTCCTTACTCATTAGAGTTGCTGTAACATAATCCATCAGAAAAAGCAGATATTGGTTACACGTGTCGTGCAAGGGAGTGTATTGGGCCCTATTCTATTTCTGATCTATATCTCAGACATGCCTTCCGTCATCAGCCAATCCTCGTTCCTTGGAACCTATGCAGATGGCATAAAGTTAGGACGAGTCATCCGTCCCGGCGAAATTACAAAAGGACATTCATTCAATGACCAAGTGGGCAAAAAGGAATGGGATGAGCTTTAATATCTAAAAATGCAAAGTTATGCACTTTGGTCAGAGGAACAAGAGATACGGGTATGAGGTCGACGGAGTCCCCCTTGAGGCTGTCAAGATCCATAGAGAATTAGGTATTACGATTCAGGCCAACCTGATGCCTTCAGTCCACGTGGCATCCATAGCCAAAAGAAGCCAACGCAAGTCTGGGTCAGGTGAGGACAATTTCCTTGCAAACAGGGCGAACGTTGCTCGGTGTTTACAAAAAAATTGTGCGTCCTCAGCTCGAAGGCTCAGTACCGGTATGGAACCCTTGGCTTACTAAAGTTGTGAAGCTCCTAGAAGGAGTGCAAAAACGTATGGTACAAATGATCCACGGGCTTGAAGGCTCATATGAGGATAAGCTCAAGGAATTGGGCCTGCCGACCTTGCAGGATCAGCGCAATACAAATGTTCAAAATGATGAAAGGGGTTGACAACATTGATTGCCGCAGATTTTTCAAGCCCCTCAAACATGACCTCAACACTCGAGCGTTGGCTGCAGGAAATCTTGTATCTCCGCAGGCTAAACTCGACATCAGGATATATTCATTTGTTCCAAGGGCTGTACGAATTTGGAACAAAATGCCTCAGGAGGGACGTAACAGCTCTACGGTAAATCACATTCACATTCGCAAATCAAATGATAAAAATCACAACGAGAGCAAAATACTCATTAGTCGTAAGTTGAGGTTGGATTTGAATGTTTTTTGACACAAAACAGAGATAGTATCACGATGCTAACTCTGTACAAGTCAATTGTCCAGCCACATCTTGAATATGCTTCACCCATTTGGGCTACAATGAGTTCAGCAGGTTTTCAAAAGCTCGAGCAGATCTAAAGATGTTTTACTAAGAACATTGAGGATATGAGAGAGCTCTCGTATTGGAGAGACTAAAATAGTTGGTGCTGTACAGTGTTCAGAGAAGGTTCGAAAGGTATCTGATACTGTACGTTTTCAAAAGTATGCATAAGCTTTGTCCCAACCCAGGATTTAGGGTCAATTCTAGTGACTGTAGATGCTTAACGTGCGTCTTGAGAGCACCATCAAGCCCTCGAGAATCCAGGCTAGTTCGAACCACTTCTCTTCTTTTTTCTCGGGCTCCTTCATTATTTGATTTGCTTCCCTCAAATATTCGTAGGGAATACGTAGACCTTACTGATTCGGTAACATTTTTCAAGTCTGACTATGGCACAAGTTTTAGATAGTATTCCACATCAACCCTACAATTAAGGATTAGGTCGGTCTGCCAACTCAAGCAGATAGACCAAATATTTTATAAAGATTGAAAGGTAATAAATAGACAAAGTATAACCTTTCATTTTAGTAGTGTTGGGGATTACATTCCCTGTAGCGGTTAGAAAATCCCGTGAAAAACAAACAAAATATAGGTTGGAAGCATCCACGATCCTTTTTTTGAATCTTCAAAGAGTTTTGATTTTCCATGGGAATGAGAAATGAATGTAAGCCTAATTAAATTCAAGCTTCCAGGGCAAGAAACACTGTTAGCTTTTCAATGTTTTGATGACCAACACAATGTTTTCTTGTTGCAACCATAACTATCAAAGGCGAGTTGTATATTTAAGGCTTAAAAAACTTTTTCACTTCTTTCGCAACATTTTTGCCAATTTCTTCACTTTCTATCGTTATTTTGCTCACATTGAAATGATACTTTATGGCTCAAAGCATCACTTTTTCAAATCCGCTCATTTATTCCCAGTTTACGTGCTCTTGTTCCCATCAACTCAAAAATAGTTTTTTCATATATGAGAAATATTCAAGCTATTCTTCCTGGATGATATCAAGTACAAAGTCATTCGTCCTTAATCAGAGTTGGTTGAGGACGGTTGTTAGACAATTCAGCTAGACTAAAAATAATTCAAGCGAGAATAAGGTTTCTCAAGCTCTGTAGCTGATAAGTACGTAAGAGTGAGAGAGGGTGATTCATTTAGAATTTGCATCTCAACTCATTTTCGTTCCCACTGTAATGCTGCATCCAAATGGGAGGATATTCTTGGGTATGTGGTGAATATTCAAGCCTTGTCGTCCAACTAAGTTGGTGTGGAGACTACAACCACCACTACCACTACCATAATAATATTCGCCACCAAAGCTGTCGTCGTCGTCGTCGTCATCACCATCCTCATCACCATCCTCATCATCATAAACTGTCGGCCGTCAGATCCGAAGGGGACGGATGTGCTTTTTCTCACTCCCCTTGACATAGGTAGCTTGGAATGTGTAGCCCTGAAGAGCCATTCTTCTCGAAGGGGATCACAAAAAAACTCATTTAGCAAATGTACCGGTTCAAGTAGGTACGCAGTAGCCCATTATAATAAACCTCGCACTAGCGGTTGTTGAGTGATGGAAAGCAGTAGCAACTAATATGCAAAGGAAGGGTCGGATCGAGGATTAGGGTGGGTCAGAAATAATCATCTTTTTTGCCCATGTCATCTGCTAAGTTGGCTTGTTCTCAAGCAAAGCATGACAGAAGGTTGGAAGGAAGGCATGAGAACATCCCTTCATGATACATAGGGTGAGTCGAGGACTCACTCTCCTTGGGGAGTCAAAGAATTTTCCCAAGTGGACTCAAGTAACCATCATGTCTAATGTCCGATGGTGGTGAGCTGCTGCTCAAGTGCGCAGAGTTGACTAATAGCAACTCAGTCAAGGGGAGTTAACGTTTCATCCATGCTACGTTGGAGGGAGCCAGCTAGCCAACTAGCCAAAAAGGCACCCTTTTCCAAGTGGTCCTTCCTTCAGGTTATTAGTCTACCAAAGAACATCCAACCAATTTATGATGGGAGAGGTGAGTGGAGAGCAGATGACGATGGGGAAGATCATCGTTCGTCCGAGTTCTCATTATAATCATTATCTTCGTGATGGCCAACGGTTGCACCCGGCGATTTTTCGCTCTTTTGCGGTTGTTCTGGGGTGTGTGCTCTTATTCAATTATGCTATTCTTCCTCTAACTCTGTACGTCAAAACTGCGTCCGGCCAAGATTGGGTCGCAGCCTTGGTCAGCCATTGGCTTTGCCTTGGACTTCTCGCTTTTATGCATATCCTGCAACTATGCATTCATTCTCGTTTCGAATCTCAGATTTTATTCATTCAAAATCTGATTTCATTCTCATCATTCTCATCATACCCCGGCTGGATTAGACTCAATTGAGCTCAGTTTTATAGTCGAAAGTCTGCATTTGAATACTGGTGCTGTCTGTGGGTGCTTTCTTCGATTTGGTCACACATGATCCTTTGACTATATGTACAGTATGTATGCAGCAGATTGCACGAATACAACTGATGCCACAACTGCGACAACAACAGCATCATCACCAGTAACAGCAACTAACTGCAGAACTGATGTCAATTCCAGGTTGAAAGCTCTACCGTGTCACTGCTCAAGGCATATGGAGGACTGCGAATCCCTGGGAAAATCGGGTTGGTTCAATGTGTCTATTTCGTGCATAACTAATTCCATATGTAAATGTGCATCAAATGCTTTAATGATAGATAGTGAGATATGGTCTGGGTCGAATGGTTGAAGGGCTCCCAAGCTTCCGAAAGCGCTCCTCGTACTCGCTGTTGGTGTTATTGGTGTTGTTGGTGTTGCCTGTGCCTTTTAGTTCTTTCTCTCTGGCCCCTTCCATGCCCCTTTCCTCTCTCCTCCTTTCTCCTTTTCTCCTCTTCCCCTGCCATCTTTGGCCTCATCGTCTTATTCGTGGACGACGATCACCGCGGAGCACTAAGAGGACTACGAGAACAACGTGGACGAGAACGGCGACGGCGGCGGCGGCGGCGTCGTCATGATGATGATGATGATGATGATAAAATAAGCTTGAAATGAAAAGAGAGGGGTTAGATTACCAGCGGACTTTTCTCGAGCTTCCTTCGTTCCTTGCCTGCTTGCTTGCTTGCCTGCCTGGTTGGTTGCCTGCTTACCAGCTTGATGACTAGACTGACTGACTGACTGACTGACTGACTGTATACCATGGCCAGCCATTGACTCGCCATGAAACGAGAACGAAAACCAAACCGACCCAAAGCTGGGAGCAGAATTGAATATGTAAATGAACAAATCCAAGTACAATGCCTTTGTTCTCCAATTTCTGACGATGTCAACGGCGAACAAGGACCTGGGAGGATAATTCGATGCAACAAAAATGAGGCTATCATAAAAGGGGAATGAGTCGAAAGCACCGAAAATGCAGACTAAACTTCCCAATCTGTTAGCGCGTATTTGCTCTTAGTTTCATGAGCTTGCTAGGGTTATAGCGATGATTAAACCCTACTTCTCATTCCAGCAACATGTTCAATTCCACGCCAAAGCCCGTCTGTGTACAATATCATGGGGGTTCACTTTTACTCAGATTATTGCTAAAAGTATCACTTAGACTGTTTTGCCTATTAATTTTACCTATTTATCTATTCCTCTACGGCCAACATTTCCACTCTCCATTGAAATATGTCAAAGTCATGGCATATCTTATTCGTTCCTTTCTTGACCTCTTAATGAAAACATCCTGCGTCAAAAAGATCTTCAGCTATAATCAACCGTTTTTTCCTCTGACACATGATAACGAGACGTTTTCTCTCATTTTGACAGAACTTATGTTCTTCACCAAAAACGGTAACCGTCTTTCGGTTTTGCGTATTTTCCCAAACCAATAATTGTTTTCATCATGTGTTTTTTTGATGCAATCAGGATTATGTGCCACTCTGTGCAATCACTTTTATGTTTTGGTCAGAGATTCGAATTGTCTCTAATGAGGTATTATTCTTATTGCAACATATGCTTTCAATTACTATTCAGATTTTTGGATTCAAATTGCTCAGCAGCCTTTTTGCTAGTTTGCAACTCTTTTTAACAAAGTCTTCCTATGATTCGATCTTTTTGTCCATTTTCCATCTTTTGGAACGCATATAGGAATAGCTAGAGTAGAGGATTCCATCTCTAAACCTCAAACTAATTCATTTGTGGCAGATTTTTGTTTCAAAATTTAAATCAGTTTTATAACCTTTTTTCCAGTAGAGGCCGGTGTTCTTCTTTGAACTTGAACTTCGCCAGGCCGACCTTTCTGGCCAATCGTACTAAACACACCGGCATTTGAGTAATGGTCGACCCTATCTCGAGAACATGAAGATCTGACTGATTACTGGGTGGGAAAAGGAAATTTTGGATCAGATCAGGTTGATTAGACATGCGGGAGAGATTACGCAAGATATTTAAGTCCTCCAGCTTTTCCAACGACTGAGATGTCGATTTCCAAATTGGGACTAGCCTCCCACTCTACGACGCTTAATGGAAAATCAAAATCCCCTACAAAGAAACCGGTCGATTAAAACTACTCGATTCAATTTATTTCCTATGAATTCGAGAGCGGCAAAGAATGAACTTATTGAACTAGAGAGGCGCCTATACATTGCTACAATGAGCAGATGATGAATGATAATGAGTAGACCTTGGAGGTGACAAAATCAGACATCTACTTCTTCTTTGCACATGTAAACATGACTAATTTGCAGATCATTCCTAACATATGGCATACTCTCCCATGAGGGAATATGGGATTATTGGGACGTACCATATCACAACGAACTAAGTTGAAACCAACTATGGTTAGTTCTTCATCTAAGACCCCTGGCCGAAGCCAGGTTTCTGTTTATAGAGATGAAAGAAATCTCACTCTCAACGGCTAGTTCTTCTAAGATCTTAACTTTTGTGCTGCCTTTTCTCGAAATCAGACAATGCACGTTCAAATATAGCCCCTTTACTGGCCTCTCTTTTGACGGACCAAGTTCACAAGATCTTGGACCATCCTCTCCAACCGTAAAAAAATCCCGCTTATCAACAAAGCTACGTTCTACTTAAGGCAAAGCATGAACTAATAGGGATGGTTGGGTTTGAGGAATAAGGGCCCTTATTTGCAACGTCACACGGGCCAAAGAAAACGGGAAAAGGTACGGTAGATTGCTAAAGAGACTGATCTTACCTTGCCTTGAACGTAATTTCTTTTCCCGACATTTTGTGACCCGGGTCATTAATTGTAAATAAGATTTTGATAGAATTAGCCAAAAACAACACAAACGCATTATAACTCAATAAAGAGGAATCGGCCCAATCAGCCGTTTCTTTGGCAGAGGCTGAATCACAAAGCGCCCTCTGAAGTGCAGAACGTAAAACATATTTCGTGCAGCGTAACAGGGCTATGGTTTGGGCAGCTACATTAGAATAGGAACGTACTTTGGGATTTGGGATTTAAGCACCATGGTCTGGTTGAGCCAAACAGCTAAAGCCTCAATGAAAAATTGTTTATTGATTATGGAAGGATGCTTCCCTGCCAAAACCAATCCAAGCGTTGTCTGGTCTCTTTATTGACTTTTCCAAAGATAGATTCCATCATTAATGCAAAGACACTATCAATTGAATACACAATTGTCAGGGACATCAAGAGAACAAGAAAAAGAAAGAGGAAACTAAAAAGGTTATAATAAAGTTGTCTTGAGACACAGTAGTAATCAAGAAACAAAAGACAAAGCAAAACACGTAATCAAGGAACCAAACCTAGTTAAGCAACACAAAACACACAAATAAACTCAATGAACTGATCTAAGGATTATACAATCAATAAACTAATGAACAGTAATATTTAACTATCGATGAGCAATACAATAAAATTAACCAACCAACTATGACCTCTACACCAAAAAATTAATCTTAGAATAAATATTCAGCATTGTGAAATCAAAGAAAAACTGTTAAAGCTAAACATGCAGTACGCATAAATACAGAAATGAGATAGTAGAATTTTACTATTTTAGTGTAAGTCTCGAAGAAGACAGATGAGGACAGGAGGGACAAAATTACACCGAGCGAATCTAGAGAATTTGGTTCTTTTTTCGAAAAAAGAGCCACAATGCCATAACATTGTTTTAATGTATTCTGAATAGGGAAGATCAGGGCTCAACGTTGTGTTTGCTCTTAGTGACAAAAAAGAACTGATTATCTCTCTCTGAGGAACCATTTTGACTTTGTGACTGTTCTCTTCATTTCTTGGAGTGAGCACGTCGTTTCCGCCGCATGCCATTTCCGTCATTTTGACTGACGATTTTTGAACCAACATTTAATAATACATTTAATACATTTACATAGTTAACATGTACTTAATAAAATACGATTGGACAAGAGTACCTTCTTCTGAGGGAACTTGTCCAGTGTAGTCTGGCAGGAAATCTTCCGTGGATTGAGTAAGGTTCGTCAAATTTCTCAATCTTCCACATCTCCATGACTTACGTTTGCACAGATTACTACAGAGGAAGATCTATATATCTTTGGCATTCTTTGATGCTGTTTTTTTCATTATGAATTTTTGAGCTCTTGTTACATACCTTCAGCAAACAGAAACAATAAATATGAGTAAAGTAGATTACTCCTTTTCGTTATTTTGAAAAATTTTGCCCTATGGGTTTCATTTGAACTACGTACGAACGTATATTGGCCATATTTTGGTAAAGACTGCCCATTTTAGTTCCCAGATAGGTTAAAGTGTGGCCATCATGAGGTAATAGTTCTGAAATATTGGCCATTTCGATTTGACAAAAAGTAGTCTCAATGCTATTACATTTGTTGACGAGGAATGACGAGTAATCAATCACTCAATTTGGTCGAAGGAACGGGAACAGCAATCAGTTCCTGTTATGGTAAAAATGATTTGAGTTCTAGACAAGTTTAAGTGTTAAATGGATAAACAAGGGTCTTATTTTGTCTTCGTCAAAGTTTTGATCCACCCGTTGAAACCATCTTGCTCTGAAAGCTCGTCCTTGTCAGCTCTTGAATTCATAGGAAAAGAGGTGGATCGGACAATTTGCTTGAAAGTTGTCTTTGTAAGGAATACAAAAATCCTGGGCCTCAAGGATGAACTTTTCCAAATGATTCATCTTTGAGGTCGGGACAGGAGGCAGGTCAGTGCCCATATTTCAAAGTGAGCCCTCACTGGTGCATTCCAGACGAGCGAGAGAGATTGGTACTGCTGTTATCATTTTCTCATAGAGGGCTGCTAGTCTCTAGAATTTTAGTTTCTCCAATGTCTGCCCCGGTTATTAACAATTGAGGCGGTCATTGTGAAGACTATTGAAACAAAGTTGAGTGTGAATATGTCTCACCAGCCTTTCGTTCAAAATTTCATTTTGATAACTTGTGTGCTGTTACAATTTCAAGTACTTTCCTCTATTCCAGTATGTACTAGTCACCGTGTAGACGTTTACTCATTGGCATTTTTTCTTGGCGGTCTTTTGCTTACTTGTTTTCTTCTCTTGCATGGTAACAGGAGCGGCTAGCCAGGTTGAACAAATGAAAATGATCTAAAATTTTGATACACATAAGTATGCCGTTCATAAACTATTATAAATTATTCACCATCTTTACTGTATCGATTATCTTTGAATATTGAAATTTTGATGCTAATATCAGCTTGGCTGGTCAAATGCGTTAGAATTTCTCGAGCACCAGAACCCTGCATCAAATCACCTGGAAGGCTTGTAATTGGTCGTTGTACTGGTGGTAAGGCAAGCTCTTGGATTTACAACAATGACGCTATATACGTGGTAGCTGGTTGGGCTGGAGCCGTCTGACTACTAAGAAAGGCTTCTTCTTAACTGGTGATGAGAAAGAAGCCAGTAAAGATGAGACAAGAAAAAAACCTGACGTTGTTGATGATAAGCTGGAATATCTGATTCTGAACATGACTCAGCACCTCACCAAAACTCTCCAACTAATATTGCGAGTCATTCTGATGGGCTGAGAAGAGAATTAAAGGTGGCTAAGCCTCTTGGAATATCGCTTTAGCACCCTGAAATTCAAGGCACAGAATAGTCCGACGCCACGAATACATTTTACAATCATTTCAAAACACGACTCAATTGAGAATTCCTTGCTTTTGACAGAAGACTTGTAACTAGGGCTCTTGAATGATAAACTAGGTTTTGAGGGTACTTCTTGGTGAGATATTAAGCCATGAGTGGTGGATTAGATTTACAAAATTGCATTGTAAATTTGTGATGGTCCTGGCCTACTAGTTCAGCGAGGATTTGCTCCATTTGAAGACAACTTTCGTTCCCGGTCTGACAGTTAGGAGTAATTTATGACTATGATCTGGCAGATCTAGAGACAATCTCATCAAAAAGTAAGATGATTTTGTTTGATTTTGAATTTTGGCTTGCCTTTTACAATTAATGTGCAATTTTCATCATATGTATATGCTGTTCTAATCTGATCCTTTTGATCATTGACATGACCTCATCCACAAAAGGAAAGAAATCTCCTTGAAGTCATGTCTTTCAGATTCATAACGTGGGCCTTAGGCCAACGACTTTTCTTCCGAGTTTGGACCCCGCCGGCCCAGAGACTCGTTTAGAGTCCAAGCCGGTCTTGGGTTCGTCCTGATTAGAGCTCCACAATGTAGGTATAGTACTTGCATATAAATGTATAAAGAGTAAAGTAAATGTATAGATAGTGTTGATATTCGATTGACTCCTCCGTATGGTCCCCTCACATGGATCCATCAAAGAATTGAGTTATAGGCAGTCTCTCTCCATCCTGGGTGTCTTTGAACGAGCGTTGTGGTTTAATTAATGGTAAGGTCACGTGATCTTCGTCGTGTTTACATCAGTTCCGATTCCAGCAACAATTTGTTTTGTCTAGACATCTCCGAATGAACACATCAACGCCTTGTAAACACACGCACCCGTCTTCATGTTTGGGGAGTACTACGAGCGAGAGAACAGACGGCTAACAAAACCAACGTCTGATCCCTTCCAGATTGTACCAACCCAATTGTCACCTGACTAATGGAAAGCGATGCACAAGCCCATTGAGACTTTTTACTTATCTATAGTCAACGGCGTTAAAACAACAGCAACAACAACAACAACATCAATGGCAGCTGCTTTCGTCTTTCTCGCCAAACATTATCCAAGAAATAATGGCCCTCTCAATCAAAGTACATTTTTGCTCCCTAAAATATATCAAAATCAGTCAAACAAATCAAAATCATATGACTAACGAACCAGCTTCTCATGTCATTGGATGCTGGACATTGGATTAGTGGACTCCATCCACTAAGAATCAAAAGCATGGCATTTAAGCGAATCAGTAACCGCCGCAAAGGTCTTTTTTAAATCTGGTTAGTCGTTAATTAATGAAAAGCCTGCCAAGCAAGGGTTCCGAATACTATTCAACAGCGAGCCCCTGATTTTCGAAAACACTTACAAATCGACGTTTTCAACTTGGTGTCATTAATTTGAAAATCAATTTGCATCTTCCGTTCTTCATGAGAAATGGCTTGTTTGAACAGCCAAAATTGGTGGTATTTTGTACAAAATTGGTTATTATATATATATTTTGCAACCCTAAAATTACTTAAAATGGAAGAGATTTTTGGATAAAAGTTTAAAAAAAAAATGGATATTGAAATGCAAAATTGTGAAAATTTCCATTCTGAAATGATTGTTTTGAAAATATTTCTGCCCTGGAAAAAAGAAACTAAGTGTGCTTTAGTTTGCTTGTGAGGTCATTTATTTTACTACACTTTACTTCTCAGTGGTTATGTTTTGTCAAGTATGAATATGAAATTGAAGGCAAAGTTTACATTTTCTATGAATTTTGCCCTTCGTTTTGTGTACATTAGTTTCGCAGATCCTCTCAAAATGGTTTCACTGATTTTTTATTCCATCCATTGAATTTGTCCTAGATTTGGGATTGAAAGACGCTTCGAAATGTGAACCTAAACTTTGAGAAAACATAAATGCTTGTTTCTTTTTTCGCTAATCTGAAGGCACGATAAATATTTGTTTTCCTCAATCTCATGAGCTAAATTCCAATAAAAAATATTCAGCAAAATGTTGTCTTGTAAAGTCACCAAAGTACGAAAATAAAAAAATCAAATCACAACTTCACCTTGTTATAGCATATTTCTACTTTTATAACTTGTTTTACACAACTTGTGGAATCAAAAAGTGGTTAAGCTAGCATAGGATTGAATTATCTCTTTTGGGATTTTTCTTGACATTAACATTTTACGGTCAATTGGGATCCTATTCAAGGACTCTGGCAAACGCAAAGTCAGTGTCTGGTTTCCATTAAGAATGAACCAATTTTCATTTTCATCATAATTTTGCCACGATGTTTGACAGAGACGATTTAAGAAACTACCTAAAAGTGTAAGTGTGATTGAATTACGTGCATGCTAGGCCAATCTTCCTTCTCTTTGATTTACACTTATGGCGAGAGTGGCTTCAACGACAGAACGAAGCAGTAGCACAAAATCTATTGTCCCTCACCTCCCCGCTTGCTATGTTCTACTCTATCCCGTGTGATTCTTTTGCCACGGTCTTAGAGAGAAGTCAAGTTTATTTGACGTCTACGTATGATGCAGGGCTCCTCTCAGAGTTCGTGCGTGTTCAAGCCACTCACCTAAAGAGGTTGGTGGAGGTTGGTGGCCCCATACCTACCTCTTGCCCAAGCCAACAACAACAAAACCAACAACTCGAGTCACAGCCGACAGTTCAGAATTGAAGTATGGACACAATGACCGCATTAAATCCTCGTTACAACTTACCTACCGGTATTTGAAGTTTAAGTCCTTAGAGATATACCGTAAAGGGTACTGGTTTCAATTCCATGACTGTTCTACTTTTTGAAAAAGATTAAGCACAAGCTCAAGGAAAATCTAAGATAAAAGAAGAGCTGACTCTATCTCAAGTTACTCTCCCTCCGTTCATATCATAACATCTCTGATGATGGCAACAACCTAGGAAGTCGAAAGAATTTGAAATGGTATATATTGAAAAATCCTGTTTGAAAGCCCAAGATGGCTATTTCTCTCTTAATAGACATGTCGGTTGGTGATGGGCGGCGCATATCACAAGGTTATAGACATTTGCAATTTCAACAACACTTGTTTCTTCCATCCTGAAAAGTTACCGCATGAACAGTTTTTGATCCGGAAATTTTCGTGAAACATTCAAGCCCATTATATTTCCAGCACCAAGCAATAAGCTACTCATTTCCTGACCTCTCCTTTTCATTTAGATTTTAGATGCTTTGGCATTTGTTGCACCTGGCATTATCCCAAAAAGTCAAATCTCACTTCAATTGCGTTTCACTCAAAACTTATCTTAAATTACGCTTGGATAGGTGTTGGATATAAACGTACACATCAATAAGAATATGATCCTTCCCTGGCACATTCAATGCAAGAATTTTGCTGTGATCCTTGAGAGTCGACGTTTCATGACAATCAGTGTCCAGCATTGGTTAAGGAGTTCGTTCCTCTCTCCTCTCTCCTCTCCTCTGCTCTGTTCAATTATGTTTTACGGTTGAGCGGTTTTTATCCGCCGTCCGAACCCTTACGGCTGCCATTACTATTACTATACCATGATGATCTCCACATTTCAAAAAGTAAGATTCTTTGTCATTGCCTTTGAAGGTACAGGCGCAAAACATGTGCTTAGACTTGGTCTCGGTGATGCGTAGGTTACGATGCATTCACGAACTTCCCCGCAAGTGTGTTAGCTGTGTGCTGCTGTTGTTGCTGCTGTTGGTGCTGCTGTTGCAGCTTGGACTGCCACAGGTGTCACTTTGATAAATGAAACAACCTAATGGGTCTATGAAGAACGACGCCCGATCGTAGCCCGTGAATCTGTCTAGTCAGGGGGTTTGTCTCGGCGGACAAATCTTGGCTGATACGTATGTACATCGTACTGCATTCTGGTGTACCGAATCACCGGGGACAAGCCAGACCGCTCAAGAAGGGTAGTTAAACTAGTTATAGATGATGATTCATGAACATCCATCCACTCTCCCTGTGTCGCGCAAAGTGCCTATGTATTTGGTACGTAGTAGTCTTGGAATCAATTATTGATTTACCAAAGAACATCTTCAATGGGCCCAAGAGGTTGTTTGTATTCTACATCTTCGGTAGGGGGCGATTTTCATGCAAATACACTCATTTCTTGTGCCTTGTTTGCCTTTTTTTCAAGTTATTTGTATTTTTTCTTTTGTAACAACCAATAATATCGCTGCGGTCTTTGTAGTGGAAGTCTAAAGTTTGGTGCTCTAGTCACTTTAGATGCGTTGTAGAAAGTTACACGCTAAGTAACATAAAAGGCACCGGTTCAGATTTCAGGATGAGATCAGTTACTTTTAGTATCCTGGGGATTCGACAGAGATTGTTCGTTGCTTCAAAAAGCAATGATGAAGATAGAGTCTTCAAGCACCTTGTTTTGAAAAATGTTGACAGGTCATGATTAATCAATATTGAGCAATTACTTGGCCAATTATCCTTTTAGTTCATGTAGCAGGTTGCATTCAACTCCAGGGGCCGGAGTTGACTCATCTAAAATCATTTCCTCTCCATACACATAATGATTGACGGGCTTACGCACCCTGACTCTGAAATTGCTTGACTTACTGGCCACTTGGCTGGCCCTCCCTTACACTCCAAAACTCAGAGATAATCATGATAGTCGAGAGGAAGATCCGACATTCAGGACTTGAACTGCTACACAAGGTTGAGGCGTTCTCCAGTAATACGTTTACGAAATCCGTGAAAAGAAGGCTCTGTATGGCTTAATTTCATTTATCAATTGAAGTCAGTTCAAGAGTAAAAGAAGTATTTCATGCATTCTAAAAACAATCCGTATGTTTTCCAATTCCGTCTTTAAACCCATAAAGTAAACTGGAATGATGCATTGTCGAAAAGATATCAAAAGATACTCAGACTTGGTATTTCGGTCGATGCCCTTGGGCCCCAAGAGTTAGAGGTAACGCCGTTGGACGAATCCACAACTCTCATGCCATTCCGCCATTGAGGCTCATGTCGGATGCATAGTGGCTATTACGACAAAATTAAGAGATTTTTCTTTTCAATAATAATAATAATAATAATAATAATAATAATAATAATAATAATAATAATAATAATAATAATAATAATAATAATAATAATAATAATAATAAAGTACAACATACTAGATAAACACCCAGGAATATTTGAGGGCAGCAAATTGAACAATGAAGGAGCCCAAAGAATTACGAGGAGAGGTGGACTTCATTGTTCTAACTAGCCTGGATTCTGGAGTGCTTGAAGGTGCTCTCAAGACCCACGTTAAACCTCTACGATCCCTAGAATTGACCCTAAATCCTGGGTTGGGACAAAGCTCATGGATACTTTTGAAAACGTACAGTATCAGATACCTTTCGTACCTTCTCTGAATACTGTACAATCCGAACCTTTCTAACCTCTCCTAATACCTATATGTCATGAGATATCATATATGTCACTAAAGGGATCCTTCAACCTTAACTAATTGCTTACAAACAGAAATGAAACTACTTAGTCAATTGAGAACTTCGCCTTGGATCCCAATCTCATGGAGCCAGTTAACTAAAAGGCCATGATCTACCTTGTCAAGGGCCTTAGCATAGTCAAGATAGACAACTTCGACTGACTCATGACTCTCTAGCCCCTCAATGACTTGTTCTATCACTTGAGTAACCGTGCTAAAATGTGCTCGCAACCCATGGTGGCTCGGAGGAAGGAATGACTACATGGATATCAAGAAATTTTACAAGCTTGAACTTAATCTTCTCAAACATCTTCGCTCTAGTCGAAGTAAGAGAAATTGGCCTATGATCTCTGGGGAGTGACTTATCTCCCCCTTAAAGATTGGAACAATGCAAGCTGACTTCGGAGAAGATACACAGAAAACAGGAGCAAGAACATGTGAGCATCTCATCAGAAACTGAGATGTCTCACCATCAGGGCCAGGAGAGCTTGAGAGTCTCAAGTCCATGATGGTCTCTAAAGCATTTTGATCTGTTACTACAAGATCTTTCAATAGCTCAACTTGACAAGCCTCGCCAATCTTAGGAGCTTTAGAGATATGAGCTGAGAATCTTAAATTCTGTGGAATTGAAAACCCACTAGAGAACTGATCTCCGAGCATGTTATCCATAATCTTTACTTTGTCTATGGCTTGATCATCGACCTCAAAGGGCCCTACAGGGTGTTTCATCTTTCGGATTCGACCTGACCTCCTGAACCACTCTACTCTCCTTTTTCAACTGGTCATTCTCATTGGAGGCCTTAATCCAACCTTGAATCAATTCCAACATTCTTTGGAGGCTGGCCACAACTACTGAATTCAAATTTCTCTGGGGGCTTTTTCCTAGTTGGCAACTCTTTTTGAACATTTGCTTCGAAACTTCGGAATTTTAGATTGTGTTCCACCTTTTGGAACACTTTCAGGGACTGCTAGAGTGGAGCAAACACCCTCAAAAACAATAATCATCTTGTCTAAGGCTATGTCTATGGACGATTCCTGTTTTAGCATTGAAACCAAGGCCATCTCCTGTAGCCTTTCAACAATCATGGAACAATGTTCATCTTGGAACTTCAACTTAGCCAGATTGACCTTTTTGACCGGTCTTACTTTACACCAAGCCGGCTTTTCGGCAACTTCAAAAATGTATCATTTTCCAAGGGTGACTATAATTGCTTTTGCCCAGTTCGTTACTAAAGTCATGCTTGTTGAATTACTATTTTTCAATTCTTTGTTCAAATTGAATTTCCCGCCTTTTCCGCCTTTGCATTTTGACGATAGAAGAAATAACATGGAAGAGTAAAAGTCGGGTGTACTGTGTTTTTTTTTACTGCAGCTGAATCGGTAAGCAGTGGACAGTGCAATTCCTGCCTGTTGAAAACAGCGCCTCTACAATCAGAAACTAAACCCTAGCAGCCGGTCAGCTGACATTCTTTGGCTCTGAAACCTAGTCCACCAGGTTAGCGCTCATCGCACTCTCTAGGAGTTGCTTCCTCTATGCTTTGACTGGGATGGCTTACTCTTTTGACTTTACCTGCCCTCACTTTCAACCAATGACAGACTTTGTTTACATTTTGCTTGCATTTTGTGACGTAAGGCCGCTGAGCCCTAATATATTAATATGGATGTAATGCGGCAAAGGATGCTACCACGCACTTTGGTCCAAGATATACCCGTAGAACCCATAGGACTGGAATTGGGTTAACCCTCTTTTGTATTGGTGAGTGCGAAGGAGTGAAACGTAGTGAAGTACATAAAAGCTATGAATACAACCGACAGCGTTGTCTGAGATGAGTTTGGTACCGACATTCTGAAGATATATTCGGATTTCTTGATTGTCCCCCTGACGTGCATGGTCAACACCTCCATACAGATGGAATGTAGGCCAATTCTTCTACTACTGATATACAAAACACAAAGCTCTAACGTGGTATTAGGAAATGTTCTTGCCTTGATGTTGTAATGTTGGATCTGACGACGGCGTTTGGCTGCTTGGATCAAGAGCCAAAAGCTGTTAATGTTAGAGTGATGGGTTTTGAGGAATCATAAATTACAACGCAAGTCGAAACCCAATCCCTACAAAACCTCTCAAACTGTCTCGGGGTTTTTTTTTACATCCCTTTGCGCCCAAGTGCCATCTTTTGGATATGTAGGGATGTGTCAAACGTAAAAATGACACCGCTTTTTCAACCAACAATTGAACCTCTGTCTTCAAACGAGCTTAAAGTTTTGTCTTTTCATCGTTTCTAGCACTATCCCATGTTTTTTTTGTGTAGCAGCTCCGTTTATTTCGACGCTATTGTTATAGCCAAAACTTCGACACTTCCCTACGTAAGTCAAAAAGGGGCGCTCAAGTTCAAAGGGGTAAACAACGACCCCAGTAAGCATGTCATATTCCCCTTGAGAAGTGAATGGACAACAAACGACTGACTTCATGCTTGGAGCAAAACTACCGACGACAAGAAAACCAGAAAAGCCTTGCCAAGCTTCACCGTGCATATACTTGATTCGTCATTTATTTCAATTTGCAGGCTTATTGTACGAAGAAGTTGTCTGATTTGACCCAATATTTTAGTTCTGGTTGATAAAATGATACCTATAATTTTCTACTGGCAATATTGTAGATAAATGTAGTTATTATTTTCAAAAAAAGCAAGATTTCCTTCCTCCATCAAGGAAAATAGAAGGGAACGACATAAAAAATATTGTCGACGCCAAGAGGAGACTCCGTTACCTTGTCAAACAGCTTTGGACTCAATTTCGACATGAGTGCGTGGATTCTCCCGAACCAAAAAAAACAAAATTGAGCCACAGACAAGCCATATTTGGTCATTAGAGAGATGGTACTGCTGAAGGATCTAATGACAATCAAGCAAGAAAACTTGTAGACTCCAGGACATAGTGGAAGATGCTAGTAGACTAATAGAATAATACTAAAAGCATTCAAATCCACAGTGGGAATAAACTGCATATAATCACAATTCGTTCTACGAAACTGCCTTGTGACAAAGTCAATTTTGTTGCACTTTCTGTGAGTCAGAGAACGCTTCGAGGACACAAGCCCGTCACCGCTTCCTGAGAAGTGCATATGAAGTTTCTCCATTCTCAATTCAGGGTGGGCAATTTTGGGAATCAGCCTGACTTTTAGACAAAAATGGACAAAAGTAGACAAAAGCAGATAAAAGAGAACAAACATGGGCACAAGGTGTTCAAAAGTAAGTACAATCGCCCAAAAGAGGGTAGACAAGCAATATTTTTTTAAAACGTAATTCATGCAAAATTTTACCTAATCTTTACGTTAACCAACAAATCGAATCATCAATTGATAAAATGTAAACTTTGTGAATATGCATGTACATTAAGTAACCAATAAACTTTGTAAAAAACTGACAAATCATTTCACTAATGTTTTTAATTTCCGAGAGATACAGTATAACTTGAGAATACTAATGAACTACCTTGATGAAATACAACATAGTAAAGTTAAACAAATATCATTTGTCCAAGTTAATAAGCGCATTAATGTATTTGAATGTAAAGAAGTTCAGTCTTAGCTACAAGCAGGGCAATTTGTAGCTGGACATTTTTTACTGAAACTAAGTCATGAAATTTGCAATGGCTTAGCACCTACTTATTATCATTGAATATAATATATCATGCGTCTATCATTTATGATTTATTTTGTTCTGTTAGAAAAAAATAATGCTCTTCATTATCTGACATCAAACACATCTTTAAAAGCCAAAAAACTTTGTAACAATAGTTATAGCTAATTGCTTATGAAAAACAAATCTGAAATCTGAAAAGTAGATCATTTTCAAACTTTAGCAATTGAGCAGGGTGTCCAATTTTTTGTATTACATCTTTTATTAGAGGAAATCCCAAAATACTCATGATTTTAATCAAAAATATCCTTACAAAAATACGTAACGATGTTGAAAAATCAAAGCTTCATAATTAGAATATAAAACTAATCTATCCTAGAGCTGGTGTAGCCGACCGGTCTAAGAAGCAGCGTGAATAAGGTGAGAATCCTCTCCCCAGGCGTCGTGGGTTCAAACCCCGTCCAGAAGTAAGCCTTAGTTCTTGGAAAGCTTTGCGCCAATCGTACACTAGTTGAAGGATGCTGAGGGAGGCTTGGGTGTCAAAAGTGTCCAAAAATAAAATGCCCAACCTGTGAAGGAGTCCATCAGCAAGCTGATGGGCCCATCAACATGGATGGTCTGAAGATTGCCTTAAAAAGGTTTGGTCAGAGATTCCAAGGCAAACTTTGCAAAACTTGATAGCAGGGGTGCCAAACCGAATTAAACAATGCATTGAATTGAAAGGGAATTGTATCGGTAAATGATTATTTGTTACTACAATTAGAAAAACATATTTTGGAGTAACCCCCTATTTTGAAACCCGACATATTTTTTAATCCATACTGTAGAGCAGATCGTTGAGGGACTGGAGAGACATGAATCATTTGATGTTGTCTATTCTGATTTTGCCAAAGTCTTTGTTGAATAGATTTCATGACATTGGGATCCAAGGCAAGGTTCTTGTTTGGATAAGAAGCTTCATTCATGAAAGGGAGCAAATAGTGAAAGTTGAAGGGTCACTTAGTGACCTACTTGATGTCCAGTCAGGTGTTCCCAGGCTTCCTTTTATAATATTCATTGCCTCTCTTCAAAAGCTTGATATTATTGCCAGTCTCTCTCCTTATGCTGACGACATAAAGTTAGTGTCTGGTAGGAATGGCCAAGATTGCAGTAGTCTGGCAAACGACTTAGATATAATCTACTCCTGCATTACTGAGAGAACGGAATGAAATTCTGATCAATGACCTTTGGGTCAATGCCTTTGAAGTAGAGTTGTTTATAGGATCCAACAGGGTCTCCGAATCCGATCCGAAGTGATTTTTTTGTAATCCGAATCCGAGAGTTTTTTCCCCAAAACGACCAAATCCGAAATTTTTCTCGGATCCGATTCTGAATCCAAATCCGAGATATATTTATTTGATCCGACTATAATCTGAAACATTTTGCAAAATCTGATCCAAATCTGATTTTTTTACCCAATTGACTGAAAAAAACAACTCACTTAGCTTTAAATAAATGTGCCTTTTGCCACTTCAACGTTCTAATATGATGAGATTGAGTGGCGTTGCCTTAGTCAAAACATAATCTTCCTGTTGGAATAATGACATTTTTTGTAACAATAATGCAACGGCATAGCTTGTTTTTGTCATATGCTTCAAATTGAGTACTATTGAATATGATTTTGTTATCAAAATGGTGCAAAAGTTGCTCATTAACGTGCTTGATATGCTGAGGTATTCTAGTTTCCTTTTTCCTAATATTGACTGTATGAACCCTAAATATTTTGATCCTTTTCTTAGTTTCTGATATTTTGGGTTCCTTTATTTATGTGGGATTGCCACACAATTGTAATAACTTTTACAATAGTAGGTTCATTCACAGATTTGAACCTCGATGTTCTTTGATTTCCCTCATATAATGAGAGTTGTGAAAGGTACCATTCTCAAAGCCAATTTACATTCATTTAGTTTATCTTGCAATTTTGGACTCGAATCGGAACCGAACCCAATCCGACTTTTTCTATTTCCCAATCCGAATCCGAACGAAATGATTAATCCGACCGAATCCGACTCCGAATTTTTTTCCCAATCCGAATCCGAGTCCGAAAATTGTTGGTCAATCCGATCGGAATCCGATACACAATTTTACTTTGAACCCTCCACTTGTATATCATGGAGGTGAAGATAATGAGCAGGTCTCATTTGTGAAAGATTAAGGTGTAGTCGTGCAAAATAATGGAAAGTTCGATATCCAATCGTCAACTATACAATCCCGAAATAGGTGTATTTTGGCAATATCGAAGTTGCCGTTTCCGCCCTGTCCCTTGAAAGGCTTTAATATCGCGGTTCTTGATCACTATTTCACATAATCACAGTGTGCAGGTCTTAAAAGAGCCGACTGCGCCATGTCTTACAGGAATGTGTACTCAAACTGGAATGACTTTATTAAACTTGTTCAGCATGCATTAAATACAATACATATCCGCCAGTAAAGCAGTTGCTTCAACCTGCTACAGGCGTTCAGACGTGTACGCGTATTCTTGGGCTCGCCGACTGACGCTTTGTACTCACATTTGACCACTGACCAAAGGATAGTTGACGCCTCGAGCTCAATCGTGGCATAATTCTTTTGAGCGGCTGAAAGAGATCTTGACCCACATTGAATTAGTCTTGGCCTCCCCAGAAGTCGCACTGTATGAGCGCATAGCCATGACCATGTTATCGTGCAGTACAATAAAAAGTTCTGTTTTGAGTTTTTGGTTGAACGGTTTGACAAGGGAGGGCGAATACACAATATCTTTTGCACCTTGAAACTCAGCTTCATGCTTGCTTAGCCAAAGAAACACATTCTACTTTTTTAGTGGGTAGGGGAAGTCCATTCCTGGACATGGAACGATCACTTAAACCGTACGAAGTTCATTAATTAGAGCAGATGCCATTGGTTTCATAAGTATTGGAACTTGTCTTAAAGTTGCCAATTTGCATGGTTTGAACGCGACTGAATTGTCAAGGTGGATCTTCATGTGTGGTCCCTTAATCGTTCTGGATGCTTCTCCCATTGAGTTCACCAAGATCCAGGTACTCGCCTTTAAATTTTCGTGTTGTATCAGAATCGAGGAATACGTCACTGAAGTCTTCTTTGATTCTAGAGACAGTATTCCCTTGGCTGCCATCATTCACCCCCCCGAACACACGGAAAATCAGCCGGGAGGAGATCCATTGCTACCACATCACCAAAGCTGATCAACATGGGACCCTGAACATCCGGAGAAACGATTGCTGACGCGTTAGTGAAGTGATTGGTGTGCGACGTGGCCTGGACAATGTCCACCGTACGTGTATTGGTGATAAGAGATCCATTATCGGCAACTAGCTTGGTGCCAGAAGGTTTAAAATCGATATTCTGAGGTAAGAGCCGAACAGGAAAATTATTTCAGGCTGCACCAGTGTCTAGGATTGCGTCAACCTCTTCCTCGTTTCCAATTGTGAATCGAAGCCTAACATGGACCTTTGTAGACCTTCCCTCCATCGGGATGGACGCAAAGGGGCCACAGTAACATCCTCCGGGAACATGTCGATCCATTTCGCCACCATTATAGATGATGTGACAAAGGGCATTCGGCCAAGACCCTCCTTTTAAGCTCACCACGTTCCATGTACAGTATGGTAGTGATACATCCGACCAACTGCCTGCCAACAAATGATTAGCACGAACCAACAAACACGTTCTCCACTCTATTCTATAAGTCGTCAATCTTCAAGGCAGTTAGCTGGCCCAACAATCCCCTACAAGGCTTGGGGTAAGACTATCAATTCTGAGTATTGAATCAATTGTTTTATTTCTAATCATATGTCTGTCTTAATAGATAGGTTCATTCACGTTCAAACTACCGTTGTTTTACTGAATGTATCAGGTTGGGCTGAAAAACGGTTGACTAACATCGGCAAAGGTCCCGTAGAATTGCTGCAGGAGCTAAAGCAGTTATTGAGCGGGCAGGCACTATAGCCTTGTTGAGTATCTGCCAGAAATTGACGCCAACTACATCAAAACCATGAACCAATTAAAACAAATATATGACAATCCAACAGCACAGGTCAAAACCATTGTGAATCGTCTTTTGGATTTGTCCATACTTCAATGTGCCCGCTCTTTGCTTCTGCAAGGGTTTTCCCAGAAGAATCAAGCCCTTCAGAACTTCGATGGTTGTCGGTCATCGCGGACGACCTCTGTATTTTTTATTACACTTTGCAAGAGGAAGTTGAGTGCAGCATTGCGCCAAGCTTGGCAAAAGTATTTACAGTCAAAATCAGATTCATCACTTCCTCTGGGGGCTGACATTAGTCGTGAGGCATTCCTGGAAATTTTACTCAAACAAGCCAAGCTGGCTCCACACACCGTGGAGAAAGAGGATACTAAAACAAAAGAACCAGTTTCAGTTTCTAGAGGATATGCACCAGCCACGTTCAGTTTCAACGTGTGGTAGATGATGGTGATTTACTCCGCGAGGTGTTGTGATCTGTTTGATATGCCTACAGTCATGAAGAGAAGAATGTAATTCACGAAAGAGCAAGCCAAAGGTAATATCAGCAATTTTCACCATAAGCGACAAATTTATCCCACCACATGCAAACTGTTCATGACATGTTTCAAAAATGAGTACCCACAAGTCAATACAATCAAGACAAAGGCCATGGTTTTCCATAAAGGTCGTCTGCCTCCCACCTCCTTCCATTTGAACAATAGTCCAGTTGAGATCTTCAAGCATTTTGACTATGTCGGTTTCACCTTCTCCACCCAAATTTCATTCACTAATCACCTGAACTCTGCAATAACCAAGGCCAGGGCCAGGATCGGATACATCTGCAATAAACTTCCAACCAAGAATCTTCCTCTTCAAATAAGGTCGTCCTTCAACACTTCCGGATCTACACCACCCCAACTTTCCTCTACAGCCTTCACCTGTGGCTCCCAAACTCCGCCCAATCCGCCCTCAAATCCGCCGATGCCACCTTCACCAAGCTCCTCAAGAGATATCTGTGTGTGCCCCAACATGCCAACAAGAAATTGACACATTTTCTATGCGAAACTGAGCCCCTCACCCGATGGCTGGCCAGTTTAGTGTCCACCAGTATTGGGAACCTGAACTTTCCGGATGTGATGTCAAGACACAAGTTGTCCTTCCCGGTCAAGGACATAATAAGGACTAACACCTTATTGTCCTTGGCCCGACATCCCTTTGGAGTATTGGCGGTCACGCACCTTTGTCCGGCTCCCGGCCCAATACGCTCAACAACCAACAACGGGAGCTGACAATAGATCTGTTCAATCTGATCCACCCACTCTACCGTGTACTGCAAGAACAAAAAATTTCACCACCTACCTCTACCAAACTGTTAATGTACAATCTGTAATACCCCTCTTCACTTTTTTCATGTGCACTGAACCAATTCTAGTCATCATTGCTGTGGTATCACTTTCTAGTCAACTTTTTCATTATTCTTGACCACTGCATTCTTTCATTTTTGTATCGATTTAGGTACATGATATTTATACATCCAGATTGACACATTTTACAATCTGACATGACCAAGAGTCGCAATAAAGGTTATTATTATTATTGATAATTATTCGCCATTACAGTGGCCAACGCTCTAACCAATATGTATCTGTGTTAATCACCAATTACCATTGTTTTTCTTCAACTGAACGCAAAAAATACAAACAATTTATTGCCAATCCCAATGGAATACTAAATGATGTTTCAGACAAAAGACTTTTACTTAGAAATACTGTACGCCCCCAAAAGGGTGTCTTCTTTCTTCATGTCAATAAAGTTACATGGTTATTCTTTGATGATTCGGAAGAGATCATAAGAGCGGACCCATAGATAACTTCATATATAGATCGATCAAGGGCGCTGCGATCGCATGTTTTCGTCTCAGCTGTCGCTGGTGGAAAAAATGGTTCATTCGTAGTCAAGCTACTTAGGACAACTATAGTGCAAATTTGAATCGTTGACGGCTCGTCCAAATTCAGAGTAGAAACCCCTAATAAGACTCCTTGTCAAGCAATTGCTCTCGTCCAGCACACTTCATAAAACGGGTTTGAGTAAGTTGTCCGACCACATTTTTAAGAACGAAATTTTGAAGTGGTTAAAATGGGGCTCAAGTTAAAGTTTTCATCCATGTGGTGGAAACACTCAACTGAAATGCAAGGAACAAGCCTGGGTTCAGGCTGACCTCCAGAGGTGTCGAAATTACCTTGTTTTGTATAGGCGCAATCATGTTGCCCACATTGAAGCACATTGTTGGGAAATTGATACGAAATTCCGAATGCCTCATCATTGTGTTGCAATTTCGGATACATTTTGTTACACTTTCGAGATTTTCGAGATGCGTTGCTAAACCAGGGCAATCAATAGAGTACATGATTTGCTCTACTAATGTCCAAATCTTTTTTTTGACATGTTACGTGTATTATGCCCTAAAAGCATGTTTTTATTATTCTACCAATCTTTCTACCTGTATATTTGTAAGATTCAAAAGAAATTAAGATTAAAGAGGAATAACAAACGTTTCATGAGAATGATTCAACTTGTCTGAAGCGAGATGTCACAAAATATCTTTGTCCCTTTTCCACCAGCGTCAGCTGACCTGAAAACATGCTCATGTTGTACAGCTCCTGATGAACTTAAGCATTCTAGTTATGGTTTTCTATGAGCGGACCCAACGAATTGGTTGAGGTGATGGAGTGGGTTGAATAGAAATTGAGCTCAACTCAAACGTAGATCGGGAAGCACACGCACATTCCAATGTCACAGTAATGGTTGAAGCACGATCTCCGATTCTGGTAAAGGTCCTTTCCAATGAGAGAAAACACGGTCACCGTAATGATATGATTTTTAATGACTATAGCACGATGAGAGACGGACACCATTTCATCCGCCGATGAGTTTGTACATGCATCTACGTACAGCTACGCCACAATATAATGCCAACCTCACTCCAATTCAAATGAAAGTTTGAATAAACTCGAGGAATTCAGAATGGAAATATTGGAGTTTTCAAATGCATCTTGTGGATCGTAACATATCTGGCATTTAGACGGTCCAGATCTCGCAAGCCTGTAGGGTTGAAATTTGCTAAGGTGTAAATGCCAAATGATTGAAAAATGAGATTTTTTTAACGGTACAACAACTTAATATTTTGTCAGTATAAATATGATAGGTAGACAAACTTCTCAGGTCAAATGAATTTTGTTGTAAGCATCATATATACCTTCTTATGCTTAGAATTCCACCGTGACAGTCAACCCCCATTGAAAGTGCGACATTGGGGCAATAGATGTCGCCAGCTCTAACATGCCACAATGAAATGAGTGGACTCGCCCCCTGCTTATAAAACCCCCGCCAAAAACCAGTTGATTGGAAGAATGAGCCTCATTGTGTAACTTTACAAGAAATTGATCATCAAATATATGCGTTTAAAACTGGATGACAACAAGTTCAAGGTATCTTTTCCGGACATACGAAGCATTCATGGTATCACCCATGATGGGACAAAGGTAAAGGCCTGGTTTCTTCTGGACGCAACCACCTGAGCCTAGATGGGCCATGCCAAATTCTATAAATGAATGTTGCTGGTGGGGAATACTCCAAAACGACTATGGAGAAACCTGTGGAGTTTCAGATCATCTCCATGGGCAATGAGTACGCCCCAGGGCAGGGACCATTTCTGCCACAACAGTTGCCAACATTGCCAAACCAATTCAGCCAGTCCCATTTGATCCCAAGAATTACACACACCTCCAAGCTATTCAATTCACTGAAAGTATCTGATGGGGACTGAGCGGGTCCTCGATGTTCTGCTGGGTGAGCCCTTATCAAATCACCTATGAAATGGCCCTCAACACACTGGGCTCTATCTGAATCAGCAGCCTAGATCTACGACACACTTGGGTTCATCTACCCTTTCACATTGTTAGCCAAGTTTATCATTTAAAAACTTTGGCTCCTACAGTTCCGGTGGGACGAGCCTGCTCCAGAACCCGTAGCACGGACATGGAGGGACCGGGTATAGCAGGTTACTACCCTCAGCTTATTTGGTTTGCAAATTCAGCGCAAGCTTAAAATTTCTACCCTAGTCTTCAGCAAAACAAGATCTGCTCCATTACGAAAGGATCTTTCAGTCGCAAGGCTCGAGTTGTTGTGAGCATTACGTGCGGCAAGGGTTGGCCACTATGTTGCTGAAGCCATGTCAATCTCAAGTGAGCAAAACCATTGCTTCACAGACTCACTGCTGAACCTTCTACGGATTCATCAAGGTCCCCAAAGTGGCAACAATGGGTGAGAAACCGGATCAAAGCAGTATTGGAACTCGTCCCTTCACAGTGTTGGCATTTCTGCCCTGAAGACGAAAACCCAACAGATCTTGCTTCTCGTGGAATGAACGTGCAAGACCTCCTGAGTAGTAAGTTGTGGTGGAGGGGTCTAATCTTCTTGCAAGAACCAGAAGACCATTGTGCAGAAGACTCACGTTAGAACAAAAGAAATGACGGATGTGGACAAAGCCGGGAAACGAAATGTTGTCCAGCCCGTGGCCATGATCTGCTTGCAAGGGCCGCTTTTCTCTCCATTAAACCGTTGCAATAGCTGGCCTAGATTCACATGGACTACTGCTTGAATCATCAGGTTCTGAGACCGCATCAAAACCAAACAGGACAGTGGCCAGGGACAACCATTCGCCAAAAGAAAGACACGGAAGAGATTGGTCATCCCTCCCCTGACGGTTTTAGAGCTTGAAAAAGCTGAGACATTCTGGTTCCTGGAGGGGTAAATGAGAGCCTTCAGTGACGAATTGCAGGTTTTACAAGCAGGAGAAGACGTCAACAATCAATCCCTACTGAAAACTCTCTTCCCAGCTTTTTATGAAGGATTGATTCAGAGTATTTCGCGCCTTCGGTTAAGCTCTGAGCTGACCAAGCAAGCCAAGAGCCCCATCATTCTTCCAAAGCACTCAAAAATTGTGGAGCTATACATTCTCCATTTGCATCGCCTGCTTTAACATGGAGGAGTTGAACAATTGAATTGCTAGCAACACTCAAATAAAAGTTTTACATCATTGTCAAACGGATCACCTACTCATACAAGGCACCCAAATGCCGGAAAATTGCTCCTTTAGAGCAACGCATGGCTCCACTTCCTGAAGAACGCTCCAGCTTCTCTCAAGTCTGCTTTGAAAGCACGAGCATTGAAAAGAGCTCTAAAGTTTATGAGGGAGGTGTTCACTTGTTTCCCTCTCTCTGCTATGCGGATAATGCAAAAACCTTCAAAGCTTCAGACAGAGAGCTTTCTCCCGTGCCGAGGAGTATCAATTGGGCCACAACCGAAGAATCCTTTTGGAATTTCGCTTCTCAACGTCCAATGCACCATGGACCAATGGTATCACCAAGAACATGGTGGGATTAACTAAAAAGGCACTCCGCGTAACTCTGCATGCCTCCACACTCACTGCAAGGCAATTAGAAACCGTGCTTCTGGAACGATGTGAGCCAATTGTGAATAATCGTCTACTCTATACGGTTATAGGTGAGGTGATACGCTACTTCCCATCACCCGGCCAAATTGTGTCTTGGCAAAGACCTCCTGCTATTGCCAAGCCCGGGATGAGTCAAAGATGGCCAAGAAGAGCCCCTGTTTGTATCCAAATGACGCCAAAGACGCCCCCTAATCAATTCCTTCTGGAAGAGATGGCGAAACGACTATTTCCTATCACTATCCGCCACGAAACGATGGACTACGAGGAACACACACGAGATTATTCTTATTGGAGACGTGGTGTTCCGTCCACAATCGAGTATATCATCCTAATATGACATGGATAAATGATGTACAGGAGGTTGAGTCTATCCATTTTGAATAAGGACAGTAAAAGTCAAACGATTGGAGTCGGGACCCAGGAAGCCGTGCAGAGTCAAGAGGATCTGGGGAAGTGCATAGCATACATCAGTGAGCCAGCATAGACGAATTGGAGAGTCTCTGGAGCTGAGTGCAGGTGCAACTTCTGAGTTATTCTCCGTCAATTCGATTCTGGACCTTCAATCCCATCGAACCGACGTCATCGCCGTGGATCTCCGTTGGACGCAAGAATCACCCTCATCAAAAGTAGGATCAAACCATTTTCTGTCCATGTATGTTTTTCCCTCTTCCATGGCCAAGCAATTACCCCCTCTTTCATTACCCGAGCAAGACAGCTGATTGGTAGAGTGTCATTTTCATGTTTGTGATGAATAAAGTAGATTGAACTGTACAGTTTGCGTTGAAGAGTAGCCTAGATTGCCCAGACGACCGAGATCGTGCTGGCATCGTAGGGAGTAGAGGTAGCAAGTGATTTGTATGCATCTGAATCTAAAGTTCATCACTCTTGTAGCAGAAATAAGTAGTTAGACTCTAGAGTATTTAGACTAGGATAGTGACCACATTTTGCAGGATAGTTAGCCTTGAAGATTGGCCCAGCTATGCCAGACAACCGAGATTGATCTGGGACCAATGGGGAGTAGAGGTAGCTAGCGATTTGTATCCTTAGTCATTGGATGATTGTTCGAAGCCCTGATAAACGAAGCTCAAACTATTGCTTGTATGCCCTGATTAGGGTTATAACCGGAGGCCTTAAGATAGGTCTAAGAAATTTAAGCCCATGTACTAGGTGCTCTCCATTTTAGAGAGCTATCAGGGTATTTTTACCTAGTGCTTGGGTCAGGAGTTCCATGTTTCCGTTCACCACGGGAATTCAATAAGTCAGGACCTTTCACCCCTGGCTGGTGGACGGAACAGTTTCTTTTTGGTGCCGTGACCCGGGAATCTTTGATTCCCGTGATTTTTATACCTTGACCCGGTCTTGTAGTAGAATTTTACACTCATTGATGAAAAGTTGAGAAACCGGCTCGCGAGAAAGAACCATAGAGTCTCTTTTTGGTGCCACGACCCAGGAAAGAAATTCCCGGTATTGATTATTTAACCGCAACCCGGTCTTACATTAAGGTTTACGCCCTTTGATAAAGCCATTAAACGGCTCGCGTCAAAGAACAACATAGAGTTCTCTTTTTGGTGCCGCGACCCAGGAATCTAATTTTGATTCCCACCAGTGATTTTGATTAATGAACAGGACTTATTTTGGGTGTATTTTTTTGTGTTTTGAAAGCTGAAACCAGCTCGCGACAAAGAAACATAGAATTTCTTTTTGGTGCCGAGATTTGTGTCCATGACCTGCTCGTAGACCCATTGATGAAATGAGAAAAACCAAGTTTTGCTAAGGAAGCATTTAGTACTTATTTTTGATCCTACGACCCAATTCTCTCACTCCCATGAATAATTACTGATTTGCGAACCGGTCGTTTTGTTGGGTTCTGATTTACCCAATTGATTTTGAAACCTAATTGACGGCTCATGCCAAGAATCATAGCAATTCTTCTTGGTGCCGATATTCTAATCCACGACTCGGTCATTTTTGGGTTTTGTGTTCCCAATTTATTTTAAAAGGGCAGTAAACAGCTCGTGCTAAAGAAGCGCATAGTACTTCTTGTTGATGCCGCGATTAATTCAGAGTCCCAAAGCTTAAATTCTGTGCCCTGAGCGCACACCTATTGGGAACTCATTTTCAGGTTCCCTAAGAGTTGATTTTGTGCCTTGAGTTGCACATTTTATGAAAGCCAATGGAAGGCTTGTGCCATAGATTTTCGTAGTTCTTCGTTTTGATGCTCTTGTGTTAGGGTTGATTGCTGAATAGTTCGCCCAGATTCAACACGTTTCTCTGTTGCTGGGAGCAATTCAAAACTTCCATAAGTCGACAGAACTGTGCTCAAGATTTCAAATTGACCCACGATTGTAAGTGAAGAATTTCAAAGAAAGAACTATAGAAAATTAGAGAAAACATGGCTATGTCCAACCCCAGAATGACGAAGTCAACTGAAGACATCACATTGCTGATGGAAAATGTGTCAGCAATGATGAGACAATTTTCCAAGATGGAAGAGCAGCTTCAAGAAATAAGGATGGAAAGTAGACTTGAACAATCATTGTACAAGACAAGGAGCGTGGGAAGCATGGAAGGCCAACAAGTTGGCGCTCAATCTGACTTGAGTAGAGCTCGATTCAAAACTGCTGACACGCCCAGCCCAACGACAGCGTTTATTGGTGAGATGAGACAAAATCACACGTATCGCAATCGCAGCACTGCATCGAGACCAACATTGATGAGACCACCAACTCAAGTTGTGGATTTCCCCTTTAGAAGGAATTCATGGTTAGGAGATATGGACACACCTGCCACGAGAAAAAGAACCAAGTCGCCAAATTCAACGTGCTCAGTTTTTGGGGAAGAGCCACGTTAAAATCAAGGGTATCTTGATTTCCGAAACTCAACTTCAGCCCCTCATCAACGCCTGCTGCAGGAAGACTTCAAGCCAGTAGATACGGTGAACCCAGTCAGATCTTCACCAATCAGACCAACTCACGTTGCTCCTTCTAAGGAAAATTTGGACCCTAGAAATACTTCAGTGGAGACCAAAGTAAAGGACCAGCCGAACATAAGTTGTATCAAGAGCTCGTTAAGTTCTTCAGATCATCGCTGTGCTGAACTCTATAGCCGTCCCCAAGACAAACTCTCAAAGCCAACTCAACATAGTGGAAATCACTCATTGTACCCAGATGTAACCGGAAAGGAGGCGGGATCCAGAATTAAGCCAAGTGAAGAAACTCCGTTAAGAAAACAGCAAGATTTCATTTCCCAGGAAAGTAGTGCCAAGGAAAGCCATGAGGGTAATGCAAAGAATATGGAACCCACAAAGACTGACGAAATAGCCTGCAATGATGACGGAAAGGATCAACAACCGTCAACTCACCTAATAAGCATTGAGGAACCCCAATTATCGGAAGTGTCAGAAAAGGGACAAGATATCATGAAGAATGAAAGTCTCCTAGACGCTACAGAGGTGAAGACGCAAACCAAAGTCAAGAATAAAGAAAGAAAATCTGGGCGGCCATCCATGTTAAAAGGAACAAAGAAAACTCATCAGCCCGAATCCAAGTGTGTATTTAGTGCTAGATGCACTGTTAAGCTTAAGAAATGCCCATTCTGTGATGAGTCAGCTCATAGAGATATAAGAGAGTGCCAAAAGGTGGCCCCAGATCTGTGGGTGGCCCTCTACCCTACGTCCGCCAGGTGGCAGTTAACTCGCTTAAATCGCCTATGCTTTCGTCAAGCATGGTTTTGGGAAGTGCAAGGCCCCTCCTTGCCAGAAATGCCAAAGATTTCACAACGTCTTGCTCCACTTTGGGCGCAAGAAAACGGATAACCCCAATGTGAGGGGAAAAAAGAAAGGTGGTCGAGACCACGATCAACGCCATCAGCGCCAGCCCAATGGGGGGGAGGTAAACGTTGAAGAATGGAAGATTCAGAAATGCCGCAAGCGTGTTGAAAAGACTTCGAGGAAAGAAGTCGAGAGAGACCCCATCATGAGCAATTCAAGGATGCCGAGTGAATCGATTGAACCAATTGAACCAAACCAGGCTGAATCCAAAGGCCAAATGAATGAGAGAAGGAAAAAGATGAAAAGAAGACCAATCCAGAAAGAGCAAGTCATCTCCACGCATTCAAAGCCGAAGACAGAAAAGCCATGTGTGAATGTTGGCTGTCCTGAGCCTAAAATTGAAAGTCAGCCCTGTCCATCTGAGAAGTCCAGCAATGAAAATAATCTGGTCGTTACAGAGAGAGTGACAAAGAAAGAAGGGAGTTTAGATGATTTTGGGCAAGTGTTTCCAGGTCTAAATTGTAAGGCTTTAATATATCTGATTGAAGAAATAGCAGCAAAAGTAAAGTACGAGACACCGAATAGATTAAGGAATCAGCTGTCTAGCAAGGGTACTGTAAACTTGCTCTTGCTTTCTCCATTTATCATTTTCTATCGCCCCAAATCTCCAATCACTCATTCTTTTTCAGAAATATTATGTTGTAGACAAGTCATGATTATTCTCACATGTGTTCTATGAGTTACCTTTCAGCCGTCACTCATCGCTCCTTTTCATTTGCAAATTGTCGCCCCCTTTTCCCCCAGGAATCAAGTTTGTGTTGGCTTATTGCATAAGGCCAAGAGGGGAGTATGTTCCGTCCACAATCAAGTATATCATCCTAATATAATATGTAAGTCTTTATTGCGAGATTATTTTTCTCATTGGATCACAATAGTTTTTGGATAAATGATGTACAGGATGAATGATTGTTCCCGGAACGGGTTTTATCAAAATGTTAAGAAAATGTATATTATGATCTTGTGGAAATCACGAAGTCGTTGGATTGCCCATCGTGCAATCCGTTTGTCGGTCAGATGTCGACCAAATGCCATGCCAGCCCAATGCTCCCTGCTCCATCATAAGTCTCGGAAGGCTGTGAGTTTTAAGGACACTCTCGAGGAATTGATTCTCAGAAATTGATTAGATGTAATCGCGAAAATCCTCGGTCACCAAATAACCGATATTCCCGTGATTATTTTGAGAGGGGGAAGAGATCCTGAATAAGCAATCTCACCCTCAAGAATCGATGTTACCAAAATGTCGGCCCCCTGATGGCAAATGACGACCAATCCTTCTTGGATGTCCTGTTGGGACCTAGTTCCGGCCCAGTGTCAACCCTTTGCCGTTCAGACCCAGTGGTGGTCAGATGTGGCCCACATTTACAGAAGAGGCAGACACAATCCATTGTCAGCAATCCGAGAAACCCCTTGATGGCCAATGTGACTGGCATGACGAAAGGAGGTCAACCGTGGACATTGGTATGTGAAAATCCCTGTTGCGGTCAGATGTCATTCAGGTGCAACAGTTTTACAGAGGAAACCGTCGCCGTCCACCAAGGGCGCTGGGACAACCCGTTTTAGCCTCCATGAGGAGGAGGCAGAAACCAACATTGTACGGGAAAGTTAAATCAACGAACAGTCACATTTTCGTGCTCAAGGAGAGCAGAGTCACATTTTGGTTCTCGAAGAGAGAAGTCTGTTTTGAACCTCTCCGAGAAGTCACCATTGAACATGGAAACTGAAAACAACTCCCATCTTGAAGCTCTTGGTGGTAGTTGAATCGAGAACATTTTGATAGAGTACTGGAGGTTGAGTCTATCCATTTTGAATAAGGACAGTAAAAGTCAACGATTGGAGTCGGGACCCAGGAAGCCGTGCAGAGTCAAGAGGACCTGGGGAAGTGCATAGCATACATCAGTGAGCCAGCATAGACGAATTGGAGAGTCTCTGGAGCTGAGTGCAGGTGCAACTTCTGAGTTATTCTCCGTCAATTCGATTCTGGACCTTCAATCCCATCGAACCGACGTCATCGCCGTGGATTTCCGTTGGACGCAAGAATCACCCTCATCAAAAGTAGGATCAAACCATTTTCTGTCATGTATGTTTTTCCCTCTTCCATGGCCAAGCAATTACTCCCTCTTTCATTACCCGAGCAAGCAGCTGATTGGTAGAGTGTCATTTTCATGTTTGTGATGAATAAAGTAGATTGAATGTACAGTTTGCCTTGAAGAGTAGCCTAGATTGCCAGAAGACCGAGATCGTGCTGGCATCGTAGGGAGTAGAGGTAGCAAGTGATTTGTATGCAACTGAATCTAAAGTTCATCACTCTTGTAGCAGAAATAAGTAGTTAGACTCTAGAGTAGAGGTCGACTTTGATAGACGCATTTAGACTAGGATAGTGACCACATTTTGCAGGATAGTTAGCCTTGAAGATTGGCCCAGGTATGCCAGACAACCGAGATTGATCTGGGACCAATGGGGAGTAGAGGTAGCTAGCGATTTGTATCCTTAGTCATTGGATGATTGTTCGAAGCCCTGATAAACGAAGCTCAAACTATTGCTTGTGTGCCCTGATTAGGGTTATAACCGGAGGCCTTAAGATAGGTCTAAGAAATTTAAGCCCATGTACTAGGTGCTCTCCATTTTAGGGAGCTATCAGGGTATTTTTACCTAGTGCTTGGGTCAGGAGTTCCATGTTTTTGTTCACCAAGGGAATTCAATAAGTCAGGACCTTTCACCCCTGGCTGGTGGACGGAACACGTGGTGCTCCTGAGAGATGGTAACCTGGCCCGCAATGAGTGGCGAATCGCGCGGGTGATCAAAGTGCACCAAGGACAAGATGGCCTAATAAGATTAGTGGATGTTCGAATCCCCTCATGATCAGTACTTAGCCGCCACCTAAAGAAAGTGGCCTTACTAGAAGAGGACATGACCGTGCGGCCATCGAGATGAGAAATGAAGAGAGCCCTAGCATCACAACCCTAAACAAAATCTGAGACGGGGAGTGCCATTTCAAAGGTCACTATTCGAAATGTGAGGTTATGTGAACAGTAAAATCTAAATACTTGCCGTCCCATGAAAGAAACGGATTCATTCGAAAATAGACAGAAAAATACAGAAAACCCTCTTTTCCATAGTAAATGAAGGCGTGGCCTGGCCTCAAAAGCCCACCACCAGAATTGACAAAAGCCTCTTGCCAAATCAATTCAAAACATATGCCCTTCCCCAAAGGATTGACGTTACAATCCCCAATGGGGATCATTACTTCCTGGGCATCATTGGTTGCCACATTGAGTGGCTGGAAATTGTCCAATGGTCACCAACATCCGTCTGCTTTTAAAACCACATGAACAGGCAACGCTCATGAAGTCGTGAAGATAAAAATAGTGCCTAAATTCCCCACTTTCCAAACTAGATTTAGGTAAGGGTAAGCTTTTTCTCGAGATAATTGGTGTATTTGGGCAAAAATGAAAGGTCCGGAGGTAGTTGAGGAACCCATTAACAATGCCGGCAAATTGAACTTCTTATTTTAATTTCACAAAAAATGGTAATGGATGAAGTAGTGGAAGTAGTAGAAAACACCTGAGAGTGAGCAAGGTCAATCATGTAACGTCCCTTTATAGAAATTTGAGCACAAAATAAGCTGACAAACTTTGGCCAAACACGTGTTTTTGAGTGACAGTATCAATAAGCAATACAATAAACGAAATCAACAGAAATGATGAGATGGAT
>NC_081447.1:8931978-8932086 GCF_007210705.1 Tigriopus californicus | reverse complement strand
GTCACACTGTAAAATATATAAAACTGAATGTAAAAATTTCAAGTACTAAAAATGATTCAAGAATAAAAGAATAAATTGGTCAAGAATGATTAAATTGTTGACTAGAAA
>NC_081447.1:8931819-8931938 GCF_007210705.1 Tigriopus californicus | reverse complement strand
TAATTTAGTTTTGTTTGAGTAATGAACTTCTCCTTTAAAAACCAGGCACATCTTGACGTGTTTTCGTGATTCTTGGGGCACACGGTTATGAGATATATGGTTAATTTCGGAAAAAATGC
>NC_081447.1:8931593-8931779 GCF_007210705.1 Tigriopus californicus | reverse complement strand
TACTCTATTTCAAATCTTGGAACTTAGTTTTGTTTGAGTAATGAACTTCTCCTTTAAAAACCAGGCACATCTTGACGTGTTTTCGTGATTCTTGGGGCACACGGTTATGAGATATATGGTTAATTTCGGAAAAAATGCCATTGCTTTCATGAAACTTGAAAAACTCAATTTTCCTGACGCAACTGT
>NC_081447.1:8927515-8931553 GCF_007210705.1 Tigriopus californicus | reverse complement strand
TACTCTATTTCAAATCTTGGAACTTAGTTTTGTTTGAGTAATGAACTTCTCCTTTAAAAACCAGGCACATCTTGACGTGTTTTCGTGATTCTTGGGGCACACGGTTATGAGATATATGGTTAATTTCGGAAAAAATGCCATTGCTTTCATGAAACTTGAAAAACTCAATTTTCCTGACGCAACTGTTCTGCAATACATTTGCTATGCTCTGATATTATTATCAAATTATTTTTCTATTGCGACTCTTAGTCATGTCACACTGTAAAATATATAAAACTGAATGTAAAAATTTCAAGTACTAAAAATGATTCAAGAATAAAAGAATAAATTGGTCAAGAATGATTAAATTGTTGACTAGAAATCACAGAGAATATGACTAGAATTGGTTCAGTGCGCATGAAAAAAGTGAAGAAGAGAATTGCAGATAGTACATAAACAGGTGGGCAGAGGTAAATGATGAAAATCTTGGTTATTACACTAGAGTGGGTAGGTCAGATAGAACAGATCTTTTGTCAGCTCCCGTCCTTGGTGGCATTTGGGAGGGAGCCGGACAAAGGTGATGACCGCCAATACTCCGAAGGAATGTCAGACCAAGGACAATAGGTTGTTAGCAAGTCCTTGACCGGGAAGGACAACTTGTGTCCGGACATTAACCTCCGGAAAGGTCAGGTTCCCAACACTGTTGGACCCTAACCTTGCCAGCCCGATGGTGAGGGGTTCAGTTTTGCATAGAAAATGCGTCCATGCATTGTTGGCATATTGGGACACTCATAGGTATCGTTTGAGGAACTTTGTGAAGGTGGCATCAGCGGATTTGAGCGTGGATTGGGCGACGTTGGGAAGCCAAAGGTGTAGGCCGAAAAGGAAATTTGTTGATGTAGGTCCGGAAGAGTTGAAGAACTATTGGAAGGGGAAAATTCTTGATGGGTAGTCTATTGCACATGTATCTGATCCTGGCCCTGGCCTTGGTTATTGCGGACTGGAGGTGATTGGTGAAGGAGAGTTGGGCGGAGAAGGTGAAACCGGCATAGCTGAAGTACTTGACGATTTCAATTGAACTATTGTTGCTATTGAAAGGAGATGGGAGGCAGGCAACCTTTATGGAAAACCATGGCCTTCGTCTTGATGGTATTGTAGTGGAATTGACGACGCCCAAACCGATCTAAGTCGAGTAGACTTACAATGTACTCCATTGTATGAATTGCCACGCAATACATGATATTATGTAACTGGACGGAGATGGCATGATATGGTCACGCACCAACAAGATGCGACAAAGACAATTCCGTCGCAACAGATGTCCATCCTAAGCATTGATCCGTGGTAATAACCGGATGTCAACTCATGCATCCACTGGTGCTCATAGGCCCATGGATATGAGCGCTACATCACGCCATCGGTGGACCTTGTACAATGATATGTCGTTGGCGTGTATATAAACCCCTGTTTGAGAATGATCGAGAAGTAAGAATATACGCTCATCTGAAGAGTCAAGTACAGCTACTTATTTCCATCCTTTGTGAGAATTATCACTCCGTGTTAGAGTTCGAGCTAGCTAGAGTATAAGACTCTGTCATCGTCACCAACTCCGAAGTACTGGTCTACGTATTGGGAAGTAACACGTATTCATAGGTACACAATTCAACATCATTTGGTATCATCATTGGTTTAGCAGTAGTGGATGGAACCCCAATCAACTCCTGGGCTTTGTGGCACCGCTCCCGTGGATCGATTACGCGTCCCTATTGTCCAACCTCCATCAATCCCGCCACAAAATTGGCGCAGTCGGAAGGATCTCCACACCTTGGCTGAAGAGTGACCGTCTTAGACGAAACCCAAAAACAAGAAGTAAGCGTCATTGTCAAGACCCGGAGAGAGGACCTCAATCATGCAAGACAACGTGAGGAACGAGTCTGAGTTGGAGCAGAGCCTTCGAGGCCTGCTCGAGATGAACATGGTGTCCAACCAGCAAAGGATGCACACCGAGGAAGCCCGTATCGAAGTCGAACGCAACCGGCTTCAAATGGAGGAACACTGTTTGGCCCGTGGACCTCTGGCTTCAGGACTACGCATCCGAGATTTCAAAGGAGGAAGTCCTCTCGACTACCAAGCCTGGCAAAAACAAATCCAAAATGTCACCCGTGCCTGTGGAAGGATGACACAAACAACAATCGACGCTACCCTGGCAGCCTTGACTGGCAATGCCCCCCGTATGGCTATTGGTGTCCCCAATGAAAGTTAATTCTATGATGGCAAGATTGAGAATTTCTGCGAGCATTTGAAGAGCCTCTTCATATATCCCGCTCATGAAATCTCCTCCTCAATAGGAGGGTGCAAGGCGACAAGGAGAACATCAGAGAGTACTCCAGAGCACTCGCCATGTTATGGTCAGGTGCTTACCAGCGAGAGGAGGAGCCATGGCGATTGGATCTCACCATGGTTGTGCCAGATGGGAAAAGTCGTNTTGGCCTGTGGACCTCTGGCTTCAGGGCTACGTATCCGAGACTTCAAAGGAGGAAATCCTCTCGACTGCCAAGCCTGGCAGAAGCAATGCCAGAATGTCAGCCGTGCCTGTGGATGGATGACACAAACAACAATCGACGCTACCCTGGCAGCCTTGACTGGAAAGGCCGCCCGTATGGCCATTGGTGTACCCAGTGAAAGTGAGTTTTATGATGGCAAGATCGAAAAATTCTGGGAGCATTTGAAGAGCCTCTTCATAGATCCCGCTCATGAAGCCGTCGCTCAAGCTACCTTCGATAGGAGAGTGCAAGGCGACAAGGAGAACATCAGGGAGTGCTCCAGAGCACTCGCCATATTATGGTCAGGTGCTTACCAACGAGAGGAGGAGCCGTGGCGATTGGATCTCACCATGGTTGTGCCAGATGGGAAAAGTCGTGCTCATCCCCCGGGGCACACCTCCACCCGACTGATCATCCGTTTCATCACTGGATTGAAAGAAGCCAGTGTGAGACTACAGGTCAGAAATTCTGAGACGCAAGGCAGTGGACCCATCTCTACCTTTGCGGATGCTATCAACCGTGCACTCACCTACAAATCGAACATGGATCGTGTGAGGCAGGAGGAACACTTCCTGAGCAATGACCCGTCCTGGCTTTGATCAAGCTCCACACCCCAATGTGGGGAAGAGGACGAGTTCTGGAGCCGCACCAATGGAGATTGGAACAGTGAAAAAGTGCGCTGTTCACCCAAGTGCCTCCCACAGTAATGAGGAATGCCGAAGCCAACAGCAAACTGAGAGTCGTCAACCGAAACCCACCAACCGCAGCTACCCACACCAGGTGAGGTGCTTCGGATGCAGCAAGCAAGGTCACGTCAAGAAAGATTGCCCGCAGGAACCAAAGAGTGTCAATGCCGTCGACCAAGACACCCAAGGTTCATGGCTAGATGAAATTGAGGAAGTCAGAGGTGATGAGGAATGGTGTTCGGGAAACTAGAAAGCAGAGAGACCGGCTCTGCGCTCAAAATCCCAGCAATTAATGTCGTAACCCGAACCAACCTCCACGCAGCCCGTAAGAACAACTTAGCCCGGGACGTGCATGTCTTCACCCACGCTCTCATCAATAAATACAGAATTAAATTACTAATGGATACTGGCAATATATCAAACCATAACGTGTTAGAAACAACAGAATTACATAGAATATTCCCCAATAACCGCCCTAAATGTTCTCCGTGTAATTTACAAATTGCATCATGCGGAAACACCCGTCATTTGGACGTAATTGGGAAAATTCAAACACCTGTATTGTATCAGGGTATGTCCATGCCGTTCAAAATAGAGTTTCTGCTTGTCAACAATTTGGGCATGAGTGGAATCATCAGTGCAAAGACATGGCAACGCATGGCTGTGACACTGGACTTAACAACAGCAACAGCACACATGGGCCCCTATGGGAACCAAGTGCCGCTCTACACTCTCCACGAAGAAATAACTGATGGAGAAGACGATCCAGACTTCTTTGTTGAAGAAGAGAGGAGTGCAAAACCCTGCGCAGTGGACTCTCAGAGTGAAGC
>NC_081447.1:8927388-8927475 GCF_007210705.1 Tigriopus californicus | reverse complement strand
ATGAACTTCTCCTTTAAAAACCAGGCACATCTTGACGTGTTTTCGTGATTCTTGGGGCACACGGTTATGAGATATATGGTTAATTTC
>NC_081447.1:8922707-8927352 GCF_007210705.1 Tigriopus californicus | reverse complement strand
AAATCTTGGAACTTAGTTTTGTTTGAGTAATGAACTTCTCCTTTAAAAACCAGGCACATCTTGACGTGTTTTCGTGATTCTTGGGGCACACGGTTATGAGATATATGGTTAATTTCGGAAAAAATGCCATTGCTTTCATGAAACTTGAAAAACTCAATTTTCCTGACGCAACTGNGAGGGTAATGAAGCCGCTCAAAGAAGGAGTGAAGCCGCCTACTGAGGTGAAGCCGTTATCAAAGAGGGTAATGAAGCCGCTCCAAGAGGGAGTGAAGCCACCTACTGAGGTGAAGCCGTTAGCCACAACGATGCAATCCCCATCCAAGGTGATAGACCCTCATGCCAAGCTGTCAGAAATATTCAAGCCAAATGTTAGTCTGTCGCGATTTTCCCGTGAACTATGGACCATGGTCAGTGAATCGAAACATAGTGAGCAAGAGAGAGCGAAACTCTGGAAGGAAGTCCGTGAACTATTTGGAGAAGGATTATGGAGTAATCCTAACCTCCAAACCAACGAAAAACAACTCCTTGAAGAACTCCTAGTTCGTTTCCACCATATTTTTTTTAAAATCCAAATATGATGTTGGGTGTACTCATCAGATAGAATTCGTGGTAGAAACTGGGGAGGCCAAGCCAACGTGTGACAAAGTGCGACCAATGACACCCGCCATGAAGCAAGATTTCCGGAAAACTCTCCAAGAACTAATGGATCAGAAAATTGTGACTCCATGCAACAGCGAATGGGTGTCAGTTGTGGTCCCGGTGAATAAGAAAGACGGGTCGTACCGTTATGTGGTGGACTATTGCCGCCTCAACGAGGTGACCGAGCGGGATGCTTTTCCGGTAGCTCACAACCTGGAGCAACTGGCCAACAATGTGCTCCTGCAAGCCTCAATGTTCATATTGTTAGATCTGGCGGGAGCGGGAGCCTGTCCCTGTGGAGAAGAAATCCCGCGACAAATTGGCCATGGTCACCACTGAAGGTCTCTACGCGTATAACAGAATGCCCTTTGGTCCCAAGAATTCGGGGACGGTGTATGCACGTCTGATGAAAGAGGTTTTGGGACCACTTGTGGAGAAGGAAGAGATTTTGGCTTACTTCGATGATATATTGATTGGCTGCCGTGATTTTTGAGATGGTATCTGGAAATTCGCTAAGCTATTATTGGCCATCAAAAAAGCCAACCTGAGAATTGCCCCTAAGAAGTCCAAGCTCTTTGTAAAGGAGATGGAATGGTTGGGATTCAAGATTTCTCACAACACCATGCCACTGCACGACCGAAACATCGCTGTTATCCGAGACTGGCCTACCCCAAGGAACCTCAAGGAAGTTCAGACCTTTTATGGAAAGTGTGGCTATTACAGAAAATTTATCCGTAATTTCTCTAATGTCGCCGAACCTCTCAGGAGGCTCACCCACAAAGACACCCCTTTTGAATGGGGAGACGACCAGAAGAAGTCGTTCTCCCAACTAAAAGAGTTACTTTGTTCAGCACCCGTACTAGCACAGCCAAATTTCATGTCAGAACACCCATTTGTGTTGGACACAGATGCTTCTGAGCTAGCTATTGGAGCCATCTTGTCCCAAGAACAACCCGACGGTTTGCTCAGGCCTATTGCGTACGCCTCCCGGGCCCTGAACAAAGCTGAATGTGAATACCAGGTGACCAAGAAGGAACTCTTGGCGGTCCAACACTGTGTGGAGCATTTCCGATACTATTTGTTTGGACGAAAATTCAAAATACGCACCGATCACCAAGCCCTCAAATGGATGATGACGTCCAAAGTATTGCATGGACAAATCCTACGGTGGTCCGACAAACTCAACGACTTTGACTTTGACATCGACCATCGCCCTGTGAATGCCATGTCACGATATCCACACCCCGGGTTACAAGAAGTACCCGAGATCCTCACGGACGAAGACAAGCATTTTATAACCAAATGTGGCATAAAAACTCCGAAATCAGGTGCTATTGGACAAATGGCCAAATCATGGTGTGCTGCCCTTACTCGAGCTCAGGGACAAGCTCAATTTGAAGGAGCTGTTGGGGAGGACGACAAAGATCTCAAAGAGAACAAAGAACCCCCAAGCGGAGCACCCCCAAATTTTGTTCCTGCTAGATCATTCAGCCCGACCTTCTCAGAACAAGGAGAAGACCATGCCTGTCAATGTGACCAATTACCCCAACAAGCCGAAATAACCCGTGACATGATGGTACAAGACCAGGCCAACGACTTCCCAGTTGGGCCAGAAGATGTCTCAGCCAGCCAGGCGACCCAGGACCAACTCCATAAGTCATATCGGATGCCAGATGAACAAGCCCGAGACTCAGCCTTACACATGGCCAAGGATTGGGTACAGAAGAAGAAGTTGCCCGACATGTCCAATATCACAGACCCTCAGCTGAGAAGATATGCGACACTCTACCCGAAGCTCCGTTTAATGTCTGACGGAACATTGTTCCTGGAGGAAGGCACAGGTGACGATCGACGACTACGATTGTGTGTCCCAGCAGCCCACATAGCAGAAGTCATCAGATGTCTACACCAGCACCCCCTGGCCGGACATTTGGGGAGATATAGAACTTACCTATGCAGTTGAGGGTTGTACAGCTTGCCGCCAGGCCAAAGAGCGCAAAGCCACCAAGCAGGCACCATCGGGACAAACAAGCACCAAGGAACATACCCGTTTTGCGAGAGCAATCGCTTAGACCATAGCCGGAACGCCTCACTCCGTTCGCTTCCAGAGTGGTCCATGTGGTTGAATGCGGGGGCATGGTGGGATGGTGACGTTGCGGCATGACGGGGTGTGTCGGTATGTGGCTTTTGTTCTTCCTTACCGGCATCCATCCCACCATGCCCCCGCATTCAACCACATGGACCACTCTGGAAGCGAACGGAGTGAGGCGTTCCGGCTATAGTCTAAGCGATTTGAGGCCTTTGCGGAGAGCAGCCTCGGGCACGCAAAGAGCCAGACGCAGGGGACGCAGCCGGTAATAGGTCTAGGAAGACACTCCTGGAGCTGGCCCTGAGAATCCCTACCGCCCGAATCGTAGACGCTCATTTCCCGGACTTAAGAGACAACGGAGCCACCTATAGCGACATCATGAGCTTCCTCCGCAAATGGTAAAAGGATGAGACATCTGAGTACCAGTCCCTCAACACCCTCCTGGAGTCGTTCCAGAGGGTGGGGGAGACGTTCTCCTGACTTCCTGAAAGGCTTGCGGGACTGGCGGCCCGCAGCGGGTTCCCAGCACGGAATCCAAGGAATTCCTTACCAGGCATCAGGCCCTCCGGGGGACGTCCGTCACAATCCATCCGAGCCAACGCCCTCCAACATAAATAGTCCCTTGCCAAACTCTGGTCCATGGTACGAGGAGTCAAAACCTCTCTCATGGCGGGAGGCAAGGAAACAAAGTCCGCAGGCATTCCAGATGGAGGCCGAGATCGACAAGGCAATGAACACGGACGGGCCCGACCACCTCTCCATCCAGCGACTGGGCGGAGCATACTCAAAGCAGGCGCGCCTATGGGCCTCGCACCATGGCGATAGAAGCAAGGAGGGCCAGACCTGCGGCTACTGTGGGGGGGACACTCCCCAGGGAGAAAAAACTGCCCAGCAGGCAGAGCCACATTGCTCAAAATGCCCTAAAACCCGGACACTTCGCCACAGTCTGCAGATCCATGGGCCCACCAGGGCCGTCAGCGCAAGGTCCGTGAATAGAACGACGCGGCCCCCGGGGGGGACCAGTCAAACGAATCAACGGTCATGTTCTACAACATCCTCGCCGTAACCAGTAACAGGGACGCACCAACGCACCACCGGCGCTGTCCGCCATCCTGGAGGTCGGAGAGGCCCACTCCAAGCCATTGTGGACACTGGCGCCCAGGCAAACGTGGCCCCATTGAGGCTCATTGGAGCATTCAACGAGAAAGCCCTGAACACAACCACAATATCACGGTCAGACCGTTCGGGAGTGAAGAAATTACACCATGCGGCATCCTCCAGACTGACACAAGCTGGCAAGGGCCACAATATCAGCAAAATGGATCATCATCGACGACTCACTCCTACCCCGGAAAATCAACCCAATCATTTCACGGTCCTGGCACAGTCCTTGGGCCTAGCCACCCTACATCCAAACCTCATACCATTTGTCCGATCCCCACCCCGCTTCTAAATAAAAAGACCCCCAGCTATTTGCATCCAATTTCAACGGGCCTCCGACCTGGCCCAACCCAGGCGGGGGGCGTAAATCAAGGGGGGAAACAACTAGATCAAGGCACCAAGTATTCATGTCCAACCCCCGGTTCAAAGACTGTTTCAAAGGCCTGAGCTGCCTGAAAGACCACCACGTCCGCCTATATCTGAAACCCGAGGCCAAGCCCTTCGTGGCCCCGCCCAAAGTTCATGCCTTCTTCTCCAACCTCAGGTGGACCAGACCATCAAGGAGATGCTCGCAAATGGGGTGATCGAGCCCCATTGGGGGCCGGCCGACTGGGTAGCCAACCTGGCCATTGCCTTCAAGGACGACGGAGCTCTCAGGGTGACGGGTGGACCTGAGAGGCCTAAACAGAGAGATCCGCGATACCAGGGTGCCCATCCCAACACCCGACAGCATCAAGGCAAAGCTAGCCGGATGCC
>NC_081447.1:8913483-8922656 GCF_007210705.1 Tigriopus californicus | reverse complement strand
CTGGGTCGACCCTATCTCGAGAACATGATGATCTGACAGATTACTAGGTGTCACATGGAACATACTGGATCAGATCAGGGTCATTCGAAAAAAAACAGTCAAGAATGGTATTCGCTCTGGTGGCTACACCAACATGCTGAGAGAGATTGCGCAAGATCGCAAATTCCTCCAGCTTTTCGAACGACTGAGACGTCGATTTCGATACGGGAATATACCCATCTGGACTAGTCTCCCACTCTACAACGCTAGCCGGAAAATTGAAGTCCCCTACAAGAAAAACCTTTGAGCAAACTGACTGGTCCAACTCATTTCCTATGAATTTGAGAGCTGACAAGAACGAGCTTACTGAACAGGAGGGGGGCCTATATATTGTCAGAAGATGACAAATTAAGACTCCTACTTCTCCATTAGACATTCTTACATGACTAGTGTGCAGATCATTTCTAACATATAGACATACGCCCCCATACGGAAAAATGGGATTTTCAGGGCGTACTCTATCACAATTAACTAAATTGAAACCAACCATGGCCAGCTCTTCATCTAAGACCGCTGGTCGAAGCCAGGTTTCTGTCATGGAAATGAACGAGACCTGCCTATCTAAAGCTAGTTCTCAAGAACCATGATCTTTGTGCTATCTTTTTTGGAAATAAGACAATGCACATTCAAATAAAGCCCTTTTATGGGCAGATAGCCCTTCGATGGACTAGAGCAATCAAATCTTTGACTAGGCTCTCTAACCTTAAAAAATCCTGTTTTTGGACAAAACTAACCTAAGGTGGAGGATAAGAGAACCTTTGAGGAGAGGGTAAAAGGGGAGAAGAAGAGGGAGAGGAGTTCTGCCGACACCTTAGCATATGATCTAAAAGATGCGTGGGGCTCATAGCGACCAGAGGGGGCTTAGGGCTACAAAGTTTGGGCAGAAGAGAGGTTAAAGGAATTGAGGGTGAGGTTGTAGGAGAGGAGGGGAACAAGGGAGGGAAATAAAGACGTATTACTGGGGAGGGATTCTTACCTTGTTCAGGCTGCCTCTTAGACCGCTCGGCTACACCAGCTCCTTGTTGTTATGATCCTATATGTTATGATGTTTTCAGTGGTGGCGTCGGTGATTGCCCAAGCTTCAGGTATTTGGTGACGGCGTCCTGGAGGGTGAGCAGGTAATTTCTTGGTCCCAGGTCCCCTGGTGTTGGGCCATGGACCAACTAGGTCGCAGTAGAACTTTGCGTCGAGGCTTTCCCGTATAGTGCGCTCTTCCGAGGATCTTGCTCGTCGGCTCGTCGGGGTGACCACTTCTTTGCCTGTTTGGTGAGCCCAAACGCAACAATGAGGACGGGCATTGCTGTGGCCTGCCCACACGGAACGTATGGGAAGATTGCACCAAGGAGCTCACTAGCCTTGAAAAGTGGAATTTCAGTGCTACCGCGGCGAACTTCAAGTCCTGCTATACAACCCGAGCCAAGCCAAACTGTGCATCAGACCAGGAGACCGAATTGCAAAACTGATTTTGGAGTACATCTGTCTACCCCAAATCGTCAAGACTAAGTCATTGCCAGCCACAACAAAAGGCTCCGGTGGGTTTGGATCAATCAACATATAAGCCTCCTCCAACCTCACATCCAGCACAACCCGAAGCAACATGACAACGACCACTCTAGTGATCCTACTGCAATGCCTCATCTGAGCCCCTCAAGCATCACCCACCATATTCCAACGAAGTGGCAACATTGCCACTGATGTGACGTCCTATGTGCTTTTAGGACAAATCGATCTGGAACCAATCATGGCCCAACAAAGAAACCTTACACAATTGGACAGTTTACTACAGGAGGTGTGGGTAGCGACCAGTGAAGACAATTCAACCCAAGAGCAACGATACCTGCTGACTCAATTATGCCTCATCCATGACCAAATCCAGACCACCGACCATAACCTGCATGATCTCATCTCACTGATCAATGAGATCAATGGGCAGCCACAACCACCCCCATTCCGAGGAAAATGATCAGCACTACTCATGGCACTACTGGTAGCCATTGGATTCTGATATCCAAGCTTGCCTTAATGTCGGGACTCTATACCTTTGTCCAGCCCTGCAAGTACAACTCAAAGATAGCCAACCATCATGCCTACATCTGTTATTCCGAGGCCTCACCGAACAAGCCATGCAACATTGCCAACACCGAGTGAGGCTTACAAGATCCCTGGAGTTAACACTGACGGAATCCCATTCGGTCTTGGTCACCACCTCTGAACCTCCTCAAATTCAACAAGAATGTCAGAACCACTCCTTGAGCAAGATCCTAACAATAAAACCCGGCCAGGCGAGCATAGCCATCCCCGACGGATGTTCCCTGGCCTCCCAAGAACTCTACGTATCGCCAACTCGTATCTCCGCCGTTCACCTGCTCCAAACTCTGGTACAAGTCCCTCATGAACCTGAAGTAACGTTGGAGCACATCATTCAATCGCATCAAGAGCGAGCTAATCGTCCAGCAACACCTATCGAAGCAATTAGGAAACAACTCCAATCCAGCCGATCAAGAAACCTAGTCAATTTAGATGTTGTCATCCCCAACGAGCCGCCGTTTGCCATCGGTTGGTGGATAACCATTACTGTAACATCCATCAGTAGTGCCTTGTTGATATCCATCATTTTATGGCACTATCGTCGTCAGGCATCAAGAACGCTCAGGATGAGCTTTTCCGAAAAGGGGGCTTTGTAGTGGAATCGACGACGCCCAAACCAATCTAAGTCGAGTAGACTTACAATGTACTCCATTGTATGAATTGCCACGCAATACATGATATTATGTAACTGGACGGAGATGGCGTGATATGGTCGCGCACCAACAAGATGCAACAAAGACAATTCCGTCGCAACAGATGTCCATCCTATGCATTGATCCCGTGGTAATAACCGGATGTCAACTCATGCATCCACTGGTGCTCATAGGCCCATGGATATGAGCGCTACATCACGCCATCGGTGGACCTTGTACAATGATATGTTGTTGGCGTGTATATAAACCCCTGTTTGAGAATGATCGAGAAGTAAGAATAAACGCTCATCTGAAGAGTCAAGTACAGCTACTTATTTCCATCCTTTGTGAGAATTATCACTCCGTGTTAGAGTTCGAGCTAGCTAGAGTATAAGACTCTGTCATCGTCACCAACTCCGAAGTTCTGGTCTACGTATTGGGAAGTAACACTTATTCATCGGTACACATTCAACATCATTTGGTATCATCATTGGTTTAGCAGTAGTGGATGGAACCCCAATCAACTACTGGGCTTTGTGGCACCGCTCCCGTGGATCGATTACGCGTCCCTATTGTCCGACCTCCATTGATCCCGCCACAAAATTGGCGCAGTCGGAAGGATCTCCACATCTTGGCTGAAGAGTGACCATCTTAGACGAAACCCAAAAGCAAGAAGTAAGCGTCATTGTCAAGACCCGGAGAGAGGACCCCAATCACGCAAGACAACGTGTCCGACCTCCATCGATCCCGCCACAGTATTGACTTGAAGGCCGATCTCTTGGCAGTAACCGTGGAGGGCATTGATAGCATTTTGCAGTTCCATGGCTGAATCAGCCAAGAGAACTAAGTCGTCTGCATATTGAAGACATGTTAACGGAAAATAGTTAATGGTGGGGCCTTGGTGTGTGAGGGCTTCTTGCAGGTCGGATAAATACAGATTGAAAAGAATTGGCCATAGGGGTTTCCCCTGCGGAAGGCAAATCAAAGTGAAGTAACAGGGGGATAGGACCTCACCAGAACGAATGGAGCATCTGAGTCCCGCATAGATGTTGGACAGCGGGACAGATTGAATGCGGAACTCCCCACAGTTGGAGTTTGAGGAATTGGAGAAATTAACAAAACATGCATACACTCTCCTCTTATTGCTGATGTTTAGGTGCACAATTTCATAGAGGAGACTAGCTGCCTTGGTGGTTGAGCGGATTCTCCTAATGCTCCTTCAAGTAAGTTCAATTGAGTGTTTTAGGAGCAGGTTTATTCACACGAGTAAGAGAGAAAGAAAAATCCCATACCACCAAACTTGTTACATAGCCATTGCCATGGCGACCCCTTTGAACGGGACCAGAGCAGGAGCAACATATCGTGTGCGAGTAACTTACAGAATTGGAACTCTGGAAGTTCAACTTCAGTAGCTGAATAGCGAGACTCAGTGGGCGTGACACATGGACAAAAAGTTTCCATTGTTGCAGGTCAGGTTCTTGCTACCACAGTGCAGTTCCTAAACCCTTGGTCTGAGCCGCATTCGTTTCAAACCGCAACGCCGCACCTGGACGATATTAAGTGAGCACCCAAGGTGAAGTCAGGGCCTGGATGATGCTCTCAAACACCTACTGTTGGTGACGAGGAGATAGAAGGGAACAAAGTGGTTAGGACAGATCTGCAATATTTGGTGAAAACGATTCAAATTGCTGAATCAGACTACAGAAAGAGCGGACATCCGTACGATTCTTGGGCATAGGAAACTTTGATAAGGCCACTACTAGGGAAGGACTCATTATGTACCAATGCTGGGACAATTGATACCCACACCATTCAACACTTGGCTGAGCATAAACAAATTTCTTGTTCCTGAGAGTAATCCCTGCCTCTGACACTGGAGGAGCACTTCCTGAACACATCTGTCATGCTCAACACCGGGCTCACGATTGTAGATAACCACATCTTCTACGATCTTCTTGACGTTTGCCAGGCCTTTCAAAGCGTCATCTCCCCGGTGGTTATGCTCGTCACCCGCTGAAATAAGGCCCATGGTGTTGTGTAAAAAGCGCTTGCTCCCCCATGGTGTCCCAGAGGTGGTCAACCCCTTGTTTTCATCACTTAAGGGGACCTGCCAGTAGCCGTGTCTGGTGTCCAAGGTGGTGAAAACTGTCATTCCAGGAGGAATGGACATGACTTCTTCCCGTGGAATCTTGGTGTAAGTTACTTTTCCCTAGTCGATTTCGTAGCGGGTTTGGACTCGTTTTGTTTATGTTTAAACGGTTTCTATTTCAGAGAAAATAAATACATAACATTTAAGTAGCAGAATAAATTAATAATCGGAATGAAACATATTAAATAGCGTACAGAATGGAATGAACTTACTGACATTAACGCGGCGCAATTGACACAAAAAAGGGGGAACGATATCGACAAACGAAACCAAACCAAAAACTGAACTCAAAAATGGGCAACGCGTTCACCCGGGAAAAAAAACCCAACACACAAGCGAATCAGGGTGGCAATCGAAGCACTTTACACCGGCCCCTTAAGTGGGATCTTGGTCACTCTCAATCAATAGAATAAGTTGAGAGATTGGCCGGGAATATTCGCCTGTAGCGGTTTTAATCCGGGCGCTCCGAACTTTCCCTTCCCGACTGGGATCAACCTTCATAACTCTACCCAGAGGCCAACGAAATCTCGGGGTGTTCTCCAAGACTAGCAAAACTAAATCTCCAACAGAAACGTTCCGCTTGACTTTTGTTCATTTCTGGCGATTCATCAAAGTAACCAAGTATTCCCTCCTCCATCTCGTACAGAAGAGGTCTGCCAGATATTGCACTTGTTTCCATCTTCTCTTCCCGTACACGTCATTCTTAGTGAACAAACCAGGAGGGAAGGTTTGACCGAATCTTTGAAGCAGAAGATGATTGGGGGTGATAGCTTCCAAATCGTTGGGGTCACTGGAGCTCGGGGTGAGAGGACGGCTATTCATGATGGACTCTACTTCGCAAAGTAGAGTGTAGAGTGACTCATCAGTTAAGGATCGGCCTTGCTCACTCATCAGCCCATTCAAAATTTTGCGTAGGGTCCGGATTTCCCGCTCCCACACGCCACCAAAGTGATGGGCATAGGGGGGGTTAAAATTCCACTCCACTCCACGTCTTCTCATTTCTTCTAATATTTCTTCCTTTCCCAAGCCAAGAACCATGGAACGCAATTCTCTCTCCGCACCCACGAAATTTGTCCCATTATCGGATCTTATAGTTCGAACCTGACCTCTTTTTGCAACGAAACGCCGGAGTGCCTGAATAAACGAATCGGTTGATTTGTCGAAAACCATTTCCAGATGCGGTGCACGAGAAGTCAAGCAACTGAAAATCAAACCAAACATATCGATCCTGGCTCGCCCTTGGGTCACTGGAAATGGTACAAACAAGTAAATCCCAGAATTGGTAAAGCGTGGTTGATCCATATCTAGGCGATCAGCAGGCAAATCAGCCATGAATTGGTTGAAGATCTTCCCTTGGTATCTTCGACAATGCACACAGTTGTAAAGGATCTTCTTCACCAAAGCTGTCTCCCCACAATGCTGAAGCGCTCCCTCACCTTGGCCAAGACCATTTCCTTGCACAAATGTCCCACTTGTACATGAATTTGACGAATAGTAGACCGAGCTACATGTCCTTTCGAAAGAAGAATGGGGTGTTTCAACCCGTAAAGCAAATCCTTGGCATTTTGAATTCGACCATCAACACGAAGGATACCCTTGGAATCCAGGAAAGGTGACAACTTCCTCAAAGAACTTGTCCACTCCAAATCCTTACCCCTCTGCAGGGCTCCGACGACCTTCTTGAAATCCACAGCTTGAACATGTCTCACAATGACGCTTTCAGCCTCCTCAAAAGGGGCAACAGAATCCAAAACTCCAGCGATATCAACCCCTTCTTTTAGAAGCTTCCGTTTCACTTTAAGGAATCCTGCTATCATGTACTTTAAAGCATGCCAATCCGATACGCTTTTGAACCAATCCAGAACAGCATCCCCAGAGTAGAGTCTCACTGTCCGTCCAAAAAATTTCCCTCGATATTGGGAGCGATTTCTCGCTCTTCAAAATAGAAGCTAACTCGACGGCGAGTTTTGCTCAAGCCAATTCCAATCTCGGAATAGACATCTTCTTTTACGGTGCGAGTCTCGACTTTGCCAGGGCTAAAGAACACTGAATCCCAGCCAAGGTTTTGACTCTAAGATAAGCGACCGACCCACATCCGACTTCAATCCCATCACAAAACACATGCAATTTGGCGGACTCTCCCGTTTTCGACTCGCCACTCCACCTCGGGATTTCGTACGAGGAAAGCAGACACAATTCACCACTCCACTTAATCCAAACCGTTTTCAGGTCCTCCGGGATCTCAACACCTCAGTCGCACTTCCTGCAACACAATTCCTGAAGTATTCGTTTGGCAGGAAGAATCGCGGGTCCAACAAAACCGAAGGGATCATATATTGCATGGATGGATGAGAGAAGTCCTCGCCTTGAATTCGGAAATTCCTCTGGGCTTCTAATCTTGAAACTCAATACGTCTGACTGGATTCGCCATGTCACTCCCAGAGCTCTTTCTGTAGGTAGATCCTCATGAGAAAAATCCGTTTCCTGCACGTCTAAAGCATGATCCTCCCGAGCAACGGAGCTCAAAACTTGCCTGTCATTCGAGAGAATTTGGGTCAAATTAAATCTTCCGCTCTTACAAATGATCCTGATTTCATCGAAAAATGACTTAGCTTCTTCCACTTCATCAAACGCTTTTAAAAGGTCGTCCACATAGAAGTATTCTTGGACGGCTTTAACGGCTTCTTCTCCAACCAAACCAATCAATGGCTGCTTGTTTAAGGGCGAAATTCGAGCAAGTCGGCCAGGATATGGCTCCAAACACATGCACCTTCAAACGGTACTCCACGGGTTGTGCTTCTAAGTTGTTGTTTTCGAACCAGAAGAATCGTAGAAAGTTCGAATCTTCCCTTGGGACTTTAACTTGTTAGAACATTTTTTCAATGTCTGCCATTATGGCAATTCTTTTCTCACGGAAACGCAGCAACACTCCCAACAGATTGTTGGTCAAATCAGGCCCTTGTAGTAAACGGTCATTCAAGGAAGTACCAAGATGTTTAAGGGAGCAGTTGAACACGACTCTGAGCTTTTTCTTGGCCTTGTGGTAAACCCCATGGTGCACAATGTACCAAACCTTACCCAATTCCGTGCAAAGTTCATCAAACGGCACTCTCTCCGAAAAACCTTGATCCATCATTGTTGTCATAAACTCCAAATAATCTCGACGATAGTCGTCCTCTCGAATCAGCCTCCTCTTCATACTTAGGACTCGTTTCAAAGCCTGATCGCGATTATTGGGAAAATTCACTTCTTCTTCTATAAAAGGCCGATTTCATAGTATCCCTGTTCATTAATACGAATGTTTTTCTTCACTTTCTTGTTCCATTTCATGTCCTCTAGAGACGGGCCAAGGCAATCTAAGTTCGAATCTTGGAACTCATTGTTGTACATTTGCCGAATCTGGAGTTCAGTGTCTTCACGATGAGGTACACGTGCGAAGTTCATCTGAACTTGTGGGCTCTCTTGCATGGTCGATAGGGGTCCATCTAAAGCCCATCCTAGGCGGTGCCTAGAGGCATAGGGCCCCATAGGTGGGCCACTCACTATCTGCAATGGCTTTACAGCCTCTGGCACATTTGCTCCATTCTTCAGACCAACCTCACCGTTGACAAACTCAAATGGAACATCAGCCAAATAAGTTAGACGGTTCACGTCTTCTCTCTTTACACATGGTGGAATTCTAGGCACAAGGAAGTATGTACGATGCTTACAACGAAATTCATTTGACCTGAGAAGTTTGTCTACGTATCATCTTTATGCTGACAAAATGTTAAGTTGCTCTACGTTTAAAAAAATATTATTTTTCAACCATTTGGCATTTAAACCTTAGCAAATTTCAACCCTACAGGCATGCGAGATCTAGATAAAAATTGTACCAGTTATGTATGGGTTGAATACCAATCGAAAGAAGTCATGTTAAGAAAACGATATCCCTTGCCATTAGAAATTTATATTGCCCTGTAACCTACAAAACTACTTTATATTGATCCGTGTTAAACAATTTTGACAATGAATAAGTAAAAATTCATACTTTGTCCCAGTAATGATATATGGATGGCATCCCTGGTAACCAATAACACAAAGTTTGGCAAAAGAAAAAAAATGGCACCGATTATGCCTTACTACGGACAATTCAAGTTTCGCTTACTGTGTACAGTTTCAAAGTGGGGTAGATGACGATGATTTACTCCACGAAGTTTTGTGATCTGTTTGATTTGCCTACAGTCATGAACTGAAGGATGTACTTCACGAGAGAGGAAGCCAAA
>NC_081447.1:8903013-8913432 GCF_007210705.1 Tigriopus californicus | reverse complement strand
TTTCCAATGAATTGGTAACTTAGACCTGAGAGGACGACCGAATAAACGTTGGGCTGGTGTGAGTCCGTTTGAGCGTGGTGTGTTACGCAATTCCAAAAGACAGGACATGAAGGCACTGGATCCCCATTCCCCTCCGGGCTTGGCGAGGAGGTATTTGACGCTTTGGATTTCACGTTGGATTCGGCATGGCCATTCGACTGGGGGTTATGAGGCGAGGAGGGTCTCCATTCCACACCCCAATGGCTGAAAAAATCTTGAGTTAATGATGAAGCGAAGGGAGTGCCATTATCGGACCGGAAGACGTTGGGCGTGAAAAAAAACGCGAAGTTCCTGGATCAAAGACGGAGCGCAAGGGGCAGAACTAAATCTGGCCACGAGAGGAAACCCAGAAAAACGATCTGAATAGACAAGATAGTCTGTCCTCCCATAAGTAAAAAGGTCAGCAGAAACCATTTCGAAGGAACGAGAAGGACGATCATTGGACATCATGGGTTCTGCCGGGTTTGATGGTCTGAAGTAGGCACATTCATGACAATTTTCGACCAGACGTGGTGAAGTGGATAGCGCAGTTTCCTTATACGAGAGAGGTCCCCAGTTTGAATCTCCTCCCCAACCTTTCTCAAGGAAACTTTTAGACGCTAGCCCTGCCCACAAACGGAGAACCAAACTGATACGGACACGACACTGCCTATCGGAAAAAGTATAAGGACAATGTGATGGCCAGCTTCGCTGGCTGGGCGAGGCTCATCCCTCCGACCCTAGCACTCAAATAAAAAAAAAAAAGAAATTCGTAATATCGGATGAAAATCCAGGCCAGTGCACGATTTGTCTGGCTCGTCTCTTCGTTCTCTCTACCCCTTGGTGACTAGCATGCAATAAGGATAAAACCTCTTTGATTGCAGGAGGCGGGACAACAATACGTGAGCCTCGCAATACTAGATCACCTTCCACAGACAATTCATCTGCGATTTTTTTGAAAAGAGAGAGATATCCATTTCTGATCTTGGGTTTGAAGTTACTCTCGACCAATGACTTCAACGCCTGGTACTCCGAAGATGATCGCGCGTGGGCCGAAATATTATCCAGAACAAGGTCTCTTTAGCCCTGATCGCCGTTACTTGGAGATTCGAGGCAACTGGATCAAGATCTTCCGCGTTGGGGTCCGAAATGGGATAACGAGATAGGGCGTCGGGAATATAATGTTGCTTGCCGCACTTCCACTCCACATGAAATTTGAATGAGTAGAGTCTAGAACGGTAAGTCAGGATTCGAGGATTTTCAATTGAGTTCAACATTTGCTCATTAAAAATGTTTTTCAATGGCTTGTGATCGGTGATGACTGTAAAATACTCTAAACCCGCCAAATAGATTCGGCACTTCTTGATTGCCCAGTAGATCGCCAAAGCTTCCAGCTCTAAAATAGCGTATCTACTCTCTGCATCTTTCAGGAACCGGGATCCGCATTGAATAAGTCGCCACTCACCCTCATGGAGTTGCATAAGTGCAAAACCCAGACCTTTCAATTTCGATGCATCTGTCTGAAGGATGGTTTCGGCCCCAAGTTGGAACATTCCCAAAATATGAGGAGAGGTAAGAGCCGATTTCACCTTCTCAAACGCGTTCATGTGTTCGGGACACCATGAAAACACATTCTTTAATTTTAGCAAGTCTCTGAGGGGTTCAGCATTGTGAGCGATCTCGCTCGAAAATTGACCCAACTGGTTAACAAGACCCATAAACGATCTCAGGTCTTGGCGATCCTCTGGGCAGGGGAATCTCGAGATGGCTGCAACTTTCTCGGGATCGGCCTTAATACTATCGCGAGATATACGATATCCAACAAAATCGATCTCTTCAGCCCCGCCAATAACGCTCTTCTTGGCATTGACAGTCATGCCTAAATGGACACAACGTTCCAGAATCTCGCAGGTAACGCGAACCAGATCAGGATACAATTCCTTTCCCACAGCCATATCGTCAATAACCTTTTGAATGCCAAGGCCAGACATTGCGACATCGCCTCTATAAGAGAAGGAATCACCGGTTGAAATAAATCCCATGGGTGAACGGAGAAAACGGTATTTCCCAAAAGGAGTAATAAAAGTGGTCAATTCTTGTGATTCTTTGGCCAGCGGCATTTGCCAGTAGCCTTTGACCAGATCCAACTTGATGAAATACTTATCACGGGGTTTGAACCCACAAATGGCCTCGGACGGAGTCTTGATGGGATGAATAGAACAAACAACTTCAGTATTCAACCTTGTTAAGTTGACACACAGACGGAGAGATCCATCCGGTTTTGGTACGACAACCAAGGGATGGCACCAAGGTGTGGGAATATCACCCACGGGTTCTATTATCTGACTATCCACCATCTTATCCAAACTGGTTTTGACTGGGTCTAATTGAGGTATTGGGATTTGATGCGCGGTATTGATGGCAAATGATCTTGCTCCTTCCTTTAAGGTGATGACCATAGGATCACCCACGATTGGACCGCGCATGGGTTTCAAACTTGAATCGTCAAATGCCGCACTGTAAATGGACTTGAGCTTGGATTCAACGTTTATGAAGTCTTCCCTAGAAGGCAAAGAAGGTAAGGAAGTCATTCATTCTTCTCGCACTTTCAACGACCAAACAGGCGGATCAGGGATTAGTTCGACCTCTTTTTCATTTACAGAAATCATTGGTTGTGGAAAATTGGGTCCAACAATACCCAGGCCCCAACAAGCATCTAAACTCAGATACGAGTCGTCAACATCATAGCTGACGACTATTGTTACGTCATTGGGCCTTAGCTAAGAGATCGACCATCAACACCAGAAATGACGGAGTTTGACGAACGTTGATCTAGAGTGGTTAGTTGGCAAATATCGGAATCCCGAAATTGATTCATACCAATGATAATGACGTCAGCTCCCGTATCAGCACAGAATTGAAGGCTGACCGACTTGGACGATTTGTGGGGTGAACCATAACGTTGATGCGGTTCTCGAGCTCACGAGCGGAAGACGAAGCCACTCGGAGATATACCCCACCCGCACGTTTCTCCTGTCTCCTTGAGCTCTTTTGACGGCAGACGGGTTGCCAATGCCCAGTACGACCACACGCATGGCAAGACGATTTCAATGCTGGACAATCGTAACGAGAATGGGTCTTGGAAAAACCACACAGTGGGCACTGCTCGGATGGTAAAGTCTTGTTAAAAGTCATCTTACCCGATTTGCCCCCATTCTTATATAATTGTTGGGAGGTCTGCATCCCCTGAGATTTCGATTGTTCCTTCCATCCACATCTTCGTCCATTCCTTGTTCAGAGAGGATCTTAGAATGGCATGCCAAGGTGCCAAATCACACTCAAAATTCATACAAGTTGCTGCCGAAAAATCTTTAAACAGCATCTTCCAATCCCGAAAATCTTCTAGCTTCATGCTCTCGGGGCTCTTGAGGATGGGCAGACCCATCCTTTTTGCCACATTCCGAGGCACTGCACTATTGGGCAATGATGGCAATCCTGATGTATCCGGGTCTGCAAGGAGTGGTGGGTCCAAGGGACGACGGGTCACCTCCAGGACCTGGGCCATAAACTCCTGCTTTTTCAGGCGTTGCTCACAAATAGCTTCAATGAACAACCTTGTTGGATCTATGTCCAGTCGCCTGGGACCTGTGGACATCTCCCGAGCGGCAAGCTTGGTCTTCAACCTTTCAATCTCTAACCCTTCGCGGCCATACCGAGTTCCAAATTTGCCTTTTTTGGTTTCGCCATGATAAAATCCAGGAATCCAGGAAGGGAATGAGAACTTTGGCAATGGCCGTCACTGCAGCTACCGACCGCGCCACGGATGCTACTTCAATTAAGTTCAACTGAGTTTGAGGAACAGGTTTATTAACACGAGTAAGAGAGAAAGAAGAATCCCATACCACCAGACTTGTTTCATAGCCATTGCCATGGCGACCCCCTTGAACGGGACCAGAGAAGGAGCAACATATTGTGTGCGAGTATCCTACAGAATTGGAACTCTGGAAGGAGATCTCTATCCTCGGCCAATCCGGAGAAGNGTAGTAGGGTGGACATTATCTTCAAAAAGGGTTCTCCAGGGCAATGGTCCGATGGTTGTTTGGAATGTCCCTGGGCCCTTTCTTATGGATGAAGATGATGGCTGACTCCATCCACGCTGGTGGGAAGAAGGAAGAATGGAGGGCGAGGCTGAAAAGATCTTGGAGGAGTGGCTGGGCTTGGGTCTGGAGAAGTGAAAGTTGGAAAGGAGAAACCTTAGATGTTGAGGGGGCTTTACTCTTCATCTTCTTGAAGGCCACGTCCATCTTGGGTTTCGTGAAGGGCTGCAAAAGCTGCAAAATGGCTTTCTTCTGGGGCAGCTCTGGACCTCCGCCGCTACTGTTTCCAATGTTGATGCAAACAGTTCTTGACAGTGGAGGAGGAATTTGCTCACGGGAATTTCCGAATTGGTGGCAGGCTTATTGGCACGTTTTTACAAGCCCGCCATCCTGGACAAGGCCGATGAAGAGAGCAGGTTCTCCACTTCCAACCTTTGGTGGGCTGACTTGGGGCTCCTCAGAGACTTGTGATATTCAATTCTTGATATCGTATATTGCTCCCAAGTCTCCGGTGTCTGGCTCGTTTTGGCACTTTGCACTTTTTGGAGCATTTGACCCCTCAGCTCTCGATGATAGGGGCTGAACCATGAGGTCTTGAGTCTTCCTCTCCTCCTCTGCACTGAGGAGGACTCTTCAAATGCTTGCAAAATGCCTTGGGCCACTGCACCTGGATTACTCACCACCCCGGTGTTGATGGATAGCTGCAGAGCCTCAAGTTGAGCCGCGCACTTTTGTACATTGACCACACACCTCCCATTTCGAGTCACGCCCAGATGATGGAAATTTCTGGGCATTTTGAAGGTGACTAAAATTAGGGAGGTGATCAGATACGGCCAGTGGATGGACAAAAGTAGCCGGAGATTGAATATTTTCCGATATGAAAATGTGGTCAAGTAGAGAGGCGCCCCGGGAGTAGGTGTGTGTTGAGACTCCTGGGTCGTCATGTTTTTTAGCTAATGAACTGAGATTTATTTTCTTCACAAAATATTAAGGATGTGCTTAATGATGATCAGTATAGGAGGAGCATGGACAAGGCAAGACCTGCTCGCTTGGGATAGCATATTCAAATCCCAATGCTGAGAGATATCATAATATAATTTTTCTTTCAATGTACGTGCTGCTTGATAGGGAAGGTAAAAGGAGCTCTTACATCCTCCAGAACATGTTGGTGCCAATGTTTGGAATGTTTATTTGCAAATTTTTGTGCCAATTCGGTCGATATTTTAGGCAAATTTGCAGTCAATGAAAACCATACTTATCTGTAAGTTTTGGCCGGCCCTATTTATTAGCAATAACATGGTCTAAATCGGTTATCATGATTTAGTATCAATACAGAGACACATTTATCCAAAGTATTTGAAATTGCTACCTCACGAGTCCAATCTGAGCATTTCAAGTATCAAGTCATTGGAACTGATTCTCCTCCTTTTGTACTGTTTGAGTGGGCAAAGCTCTGCTCGACCCAGCAAAAAGCTCCGTCGATTTAACGAGATGATGGTACGTGAAACACAGAAATTTGCCAAGTCAGCAAGTAAGAACATTTTGAATGAAATGTATGCCTTGGTGTCTCTGTACTGATTCTTGTTCCGTGCACAATCGATTACATCATCCTGATATGATTTATTCCTGTTCTGGAGCTTTATTCCTGTTTTGGAGCTCGCTGAGAACAGACGCATTTAGTTTGCTCTCGTTCTTATCTCCCAGGAATTTCGAACCAAGGTGTGACTTCCTCTGTTGCTCCTTGGTTGCTGTGCACGTGTAGTGTTCCGTGTGTTTTGTGTGTGGTGAATGAATGGGAATTGCCATTCATTCACTCAATTAGGTTTGGTTTTTCACGGCTCTTTGGTAAGACGTAATTACTTTAAAACCTAATAAGTTTATTGCTCATTTATGTTTATGTCTAGCTTTAGCAGTTTCTTTCTGATTTGTAGTGTAGTTTTTCTAGTTCCAAATCGTTATGTGTAGTTCTTCAGTTTGATTGTATTGGTCCTTTAGAGTTAGAAATTATTGTTCATTACTGTATTTTTTTTTGGTTTGGTTTTTCACGGGCTTTTCTAACCGCTACAGGGAATGTAATCCCCAGTACTATTAAAATGAAAGATTATAATTCGTCTATTTATTACCTTTCAATTTTTATATATTTGGTCTACCAACGAATTTGAGTTGGCAGACCGAGCTATTCCTTGAATGTAGGGTTGATCTGTATGCTATCTAAAAATTTGTCCAAGTCTGACTTGAAAGATGCTACCGGATCAACAAGGCCTACGTATTCCCTACGAATATCAGAGGGAAGCAAATTAAACAATGAAGGAGCCCGAGAAAGAAGAGATGGGGACTTCATTGTTCGAACTAGCCTGGATTCTCGAAGACTTGAAGGTGCTCTCAAAACGCACATTAAGCCTCTACGGTCACTAGAATTGACCCTAAACCCTGGGTTGGGACAAAGCTCATGGATACTTTTGAAAACGTACAATATCAGATACCTTTCGTACCTTCTCTGAGTACTGTACAATCCCAACGTTCTAACTTTCCCAATACGAGAGCTCTCTCATTCCTGTGATGTTCCTAGTGAAACATCTTGGACTTGCTCGACCTTTTGCAAACCTGCTGAACTCATTGGAGCCCAAATGGGTGAGGCGTATTCAAGATGTGGCTGGACAATCGACTTGTACAGAGTTAGCATCGTGATGCTATCTCTGGACTTAAACGTGCGATATATCCAACCACACATTTGAAAAGCCTTACCCACCTTCAGCTGGATATGCTCATCGAACTTTCTCATTATTTTGGAGGACTACACCTAGATCTTTCATAGATGAGACCTGCTCAATATCTTTACCTCCATTATCTACGAGTGGAGTATTTAAAGGAGTTGACCAAAAATGTCATTGAGCGGAATTTCATTCCGTTCAGGGCCATATTACTCTCAGTTACCCAAGAGTAGATTCGATTTAAGTCCTTTGCAAGGCTACTGGAATCTTGGCCATTCCTACCAGAAACTAACTTTGTATCGTCAGCATAAGAGAGAGAGACTGGCAGTGATACTAAGCTTTTGAAGCGGGGCAACGAATATTATAAACAAGAGGGGTCCTAAGATCGAACCCTGGGGAACACCTGACTTGACATCATGTATGTCACTAAGGGATCCTCAACCTTAACCAATTGCTTCCTACCAGAAATGAAACTTTTAACCAATTGAGAACCCTGCCTTGGATCCCAATTTCATGGAGCCTGTTAACTAAAAGCCCATGATCTACCTTGTCAAAGGCCTTGCCAAAGTCGAGATAAACTACATCAACTGATTCATGACTCTCTAGTCCCTCAATAACCCGCTCAATATGTTCAATCAGTTGGGTAACCGTGCTAAAATGTGCTCGGAACCCATGCTGGCTAGGAGGAAGGACTTCATGAATATCAAGAATTCAACAAGTTTGAACTTCATGATCTTCTCAAACACCTTCACAATATTCGAAGTGAGAGAAATCGGCCTGTAATTACTGGGGAGCGACTTATCTCCCCTTTAAAAATGGAACAACATGAGCTAACTTTAGTGAAGATGGAAACTTGCCCTGGTCCAAGATGCAGCGCATCAAGTACGAGAAAACAGGAGCGAGAACCAGTGAGCATCTCATCAGAAACTGAGATGTCACACCATCAGGACCAGGAGAGCTGGAAAGCCTCAAGTCCCTTATGGCCTCTAAAGCATCTTGATCTGTGACTACAAGATCATCTAAACGCTCAGCTTGACTAACCATGTCAATCTCAACAGACTCATCTTCAGAGCAATGAGCTGTTGCTTCCGAACTCAGTGGGGTTGAAAACACACTAGAGAACTGATCTCCAGGAATGTTAGCCATAGTCTCTACATTGCTAATGGCTGCCCCATCAACCTCAAAAGGCCAACAGAGTGTTTCATTTTCTCTTAGAGTTACATAAGAGCAAAATGCCTTCGGATTCGACCTGACCTCCTGAACCACCTTACTCTCAGTTTGTAACTGGTCATATTCGATGGAGGCCTTAATCTTACCCTGAACTACGTCCAACTTTTTTTGGAGACTAGCCACAATTACTGGATTCGAAGTGCTCTTCAGCCTTTTTGCTAGTTTGCGCTTTTTTGAACTCCTTCCTATATTTTTGAATTTTTGTCCGTGTACCACCTTTCGGAACACATTCAGAGATTGCTAAACTGGAGAAAACTTCCTTAAAAACTGAAACTAACTTATCAATGGCTGCATCTATGGACGATTCCTGTTTCAGAATTGAAAATCAGGTCAAGTTCTTCTAATCTTTCTATATCAACGGCCAATGTTCATCTTTGAACTTGAACTTAGCCAAACCGACCTTTTTGGCCGGTTTTACTCTAGAGCACGCGCGCTTTTGAGCAATTGGTCGACCCTATTCTCAAGAACATGATGATCTGACAGATTAGTAGGTGTCACATGGACATACTGGATCAGATCAGGGTCATTGGAAAAGACCAAGTCGAGAACGCTATTCTCTCTGTGGCTACACCACGTGCTGGGAGAATTGCGCAAGATCGCGAATTCTTCCAGCTTTTCGAACGACTGAGATGTCGATTTCGAAATGGGAATATACCCATCAGGACTAACCTCCCACTGTACAACGCTAGCCGGAAAATTAAAGTCCCCTACAAAGAAAACCTTCGAGCAAACTGCCAGGTCCAACTCATTCCAGTGAATTGGAGAGCTGACGAAAAAGAGCTTGCTGAACAAGAAGGGTCTATACATTGTAACAATAGACAAATCAAGACCTCGAAGATGACAAACTAAGACCTCTACTTCTCCATTCGACATTTGTACATGACTAATGTGCAAATCATTCCTAACATATAGGCATACGCCCCCATGTGGGAATATGGATTATCAGGCGTATCCTATTCACCAACGAACTACGTTTGAAACCAACTATGGTTGGTTCCTTCATCTAAGACCCCTGGCCGAAGCCAGGTTTCCTGTTATAGAGGATGAATGCAATCTCTCTCTCAACGGCTAGTTTCTTCTAAGATCTTAACTTTTGTGCTGCCTTTTTAGAAATCAGACAATGCACGTTCAAATATAGCCCCTTTAACGGGCCTCTCTTTTCACGGACCAAGTTCACATGATCTTGGACCATCCTCTCCAACCGTAAAAAATCCCTCTTATCAACAAAGCTACGTTCTACTGGAGGCAATGCATGAGCTAATGGGGATGGTTGGGTTTGAGGAGGAATGGGTTGGGGCAGCTACATTTGAATAGGAACGTATTTTGAGAATAGGGGTGGGCAAGGGAATATTAAGGGAGGAGAGTTTTTTAGGAATAAGGGGTGGATTGGGTATTTGAAGGAAGAGGAAGGGAATTGGGAGAGAGGGTGGGGGGTAGGAGGAGAGAGGAGGGAGGAAGCTAAATGGGTTAAGGAAAGGGTGTGTGGGTTAATAACAGTGTCGTAGATGAGGGCCTGACCCTCAACATTTCATTGTTTTATCTTTGATTCGAAGTGTAATACTGCCCCATGAGAAGGTAGGCCGCATAAAAAAGTTACGGTCTAGGCTCTACCGAGAACGGGCCAGCATATCATGATAACGATTAACCGTTCTTGGGATCTAGTTTAGGAATAGGGTCAGCCTTGCTTAATAACTACGAAACTGAGCTATCCTATTCTCTCGGCTTTCTTTCTGGCGCTCCCTTCAACATTGAGGACTCGAGTGACAACCGTACATCTTAAAGCAACCCTTCTTATAAATCTCTCATACTCGAAATCTTACCTTTTCAATGATCGAGTCAACTATACGAGTGGTATGTTAGGGATATACAATGACCACAAAATACGAATACCTTGTTGTTAGAAAGCATCCTCTCGTTGACTATTGTCACTTCTCAGAGGGCCGAACTTGAGAAGTATTGACACCATATTTAGGGTGGTCGAGAATGACAGACCTTATCCTGTTCGAGCACGCAAGAGGGCTCTGAGCTTTTTCCTGGATTGTAATGACTCGGTGGAAGGATTGAGATGTTTTGCTACTTACAAATGCTCATCTCTGACTCGACTATATTGTCACAAGAGGTGCATACTCATCTGTCGAGAACTTCACTTGACTCGTTTGGTCAAAATTAGTCGACTTCTACATCACTTAATGCGTAGAAGCGCTGTTCCAAACAGCACTCCTCGGTTTATTCCTATTGACCGCCAAATCAACTATAACCCTCGTAGGGATAAATGAACGAGCATTATAATTTAGCACATGTAAGTGGAGCGGCCTCCTGTGGTCGCTAAAGGACCAAGGTCTGCACGAAGGATGGCACTCTCT
>NC_081447.1:8901589-8902962 GCF_007210705.1 Tigriopus californicus | reverse complement strand
TTTTTACCTAGTGCTTGGGTCAGGAGTTCCATGTCTCCGTTCACCACGGGAATTCAATAAGTCAGGACCTTTCACCCCTGGCTGGTGGACGGAACAGCGGCTAATGGTGCGCCTATGGATTGCACCGGGACCCTGAAGCTGAAGGCCTCCTTGGGCGAGGTGACCACAGTGATTGATGGCATTGTCTCGGCCGATCTCCATGATGAAATCCTGGTGTCCTGGCATGATCTACGAGAGCTCGGAGTCCTCCATAGTAATTTCCCACAACCAGTTGTGCCAGTTCCAGCCAAGGCAATCAGGCCAGGCAGGCGACAGCAAGCGAAAGTAGCGGCAAAAGGCAATAGGATTGTGACCAATCCACACAATTCTGATAGTTCTCAGTAGGAACATGTCCCGATGCCGATGAAGACGGCTCGAAGTTATGCATCTGTTGTGGCCGCCGGTGGTCACCCTGTCCCTGAGTGTATTCAAACAAACCGATCAGCTGAACGCACAGACAACAATAGTGGACGTGTTGACAGTGGTGTTGACAACTGCAGTCTCTTACTTGAAGCCGTGAAAATCAAGTTCGCCGACGTGTTGGGCACCACACTGGATGAGGCAGCGGGAGTGATGAAAGGTCCCAAGATACACATTCACCTGCGTCCGGACTTGAAGGTACGTCCACTCAGCGTGGCCATGGCACGCCCGGTGCCCAAACACTTCGAGGGGATGGCCACCAAGCTCATTAGTGAGTTAATAACATCCGGCGTGCTTGTGCCAGAAACGGGGCCCACAGAATGGTGTTCACCGGCACACTTTGTCCCCAAACCTGGGGGGCAGAAGCTGCGGTTGGTCACCGATTACCGGCGGCTCAATGAGGCTGTGATCCGCACGGTGCACCCGTTTCCGGCCGCTGCGGATCTCATCAAGCGGATTGATCCCACCTCCAGGTATTTGCCAAGATCGACGCCATACATGGTTATTTCCAGATACCTCTGAATGAAGAATCTTCCAAACTGACTACTTTTCTCTTACCTTCGGGCAGGTACCGCTACTTGGGGGCCCCGATGGGCCTCAATACCTCATCAGACGAATTCTGTTGCCGAACGGATAAGGCGGTCGAGGGGCTGCCCTGGCTGCTGAAGATTGTGGACGACATGCTGGTCCAAGCCCCCGATCTGAAGACTCTCTTTGTACGTCTGGAAGAGGTTCTCATGAGGTGTCGTCAGTCGGGCATTAAGATCTCCTTGAGCAAGCTAGAGGTGGGGAAAAAATAAAATTTGCCGGGTTTGTTGTGTCTGGGGAAGGGGTCCGGCCCAACCCAGAGAAATTGGCGGCTGTGGCGGAGTTCCCTGCCCCCAAGAACACCACCGAGCTCCGAGGATTTCTGG
>NC_081447.1:8895761-8899723 GCF_007210705.1 Tigriopus californicus | reverse complement strand
ATATGAGATGGCGAATCTAGGCTACGTAGAAGCTCTCGCCCACCACAGTAGGCCCCGTCGAGGAGCCCCTCACCCAACGCCGTCTCGACTGGTGGAGTTGCCTGCCGAAGAAGGAGCTGCCCAAACCACAAACACTGACATTTTCCGCAAGTTATCAGTACCCTGAGTGCAATACGTCCTTATCATTTCTTCTCATTCTTGTTTGTTGTGTATCGCGTTAATGTATACCTATCTCAGGGGAGGTGTAGTGTAATTCAGATATAGTATAAATAGAGTGGCTGGATGCGAAGTCCAGTCAGTCATATCACAGATCCCGATGAGTGTACACTTCAGTTATTGGGATAGCAGAGGACACACCATTACTAGAGAAGAAAACTTCAATAAAGACATTGGTCATAACTTAGAATTGAGAGAAAAAAAACACTTTTTGTGTTTGCTAAATGTTAACCTCATTGTCATCATCAAATATTATATTTGTAATGTTATGATGAAAGGTTGCAATAATGTAATTGTAGTTGACTACAGGGTTGACAATCATGTTCTAAGGTTATGAATGAATGTTCTCAAAATCCAGGTTTAAAGTTAAAGCTTGTTTAAGATCTAGATCAAAATGTACAAATGGTAAATCTACATTGCTTGATAGTAACACAGTTTACATTATTGTACATGATTGTCACAGAAAAAGTTGAAAGACAGCTATATGTAATCCTGCCAGTAGAGTAAATGATATGCTATCCTCCAGAAAATTGTTCATTTTTTGTAACAAATAGCTGGAATAATTACTTTATTAGGCATTGAATTGCCGTATTAGATAGTCATTTTAAATATTACTCATTGTTAACTTGTACCATAGAACGTTTAAAGCCAGTTAGATGTATGCTAGTTAAGAACTTCAAGCACCCAGAGTTGAAGAGAAGTCGGCCTTTCTCTGTTAAGCAGAAAAGGGAGATTGCCGTCCAGGGGTGTCCTTGGCTGAACAAATCACATTTTCTAGTAGGGATGTATTTGGAGGTTTAGTGATTTCCATTTCTTTTTTACCGCCGGCAGTAAAAAAGCGAAATTGGCCGATTGGCAAGGTTGCGGCTGTTAGGTCAAGTTTGCCTGAAACGAGTTTATTACATTTATTAGCAATACCATTGTCTCTATCATGGTTATTATGATTTAGAATTGTTCCGTCCACCAGCCAGGGGTGAAAGATCCTGACTTATGGAATTCCCGTGGTGAACGGAAACATGGTACTCTTGACCCAAGCACTAGGTAAAAATACTTTGATAGCTCTCAAAGAGGAGAGCACCTAGTACATGGGCTTAAATTTCTTAGACCTATCTTAAGGCCTCCGGTTATAACCCTAATCAGGGCATACAATCAATAGTTCGAGCTTCTTTTATCAGGGCCTCAAACAATCAACAATCAATTGACTAAAGATACAAATCTCTAGCAACCTCTACTCCCCATGGTCCCAGATCAATCTCGGTTGTCTGGCATATACCACCTGGGCCAATCTTCAAGGCGAACTATCCTGCGAAATGTGGTCACTATCCTAGTCTAAATGCGTCAATCAAAGTCGACCTCTACCGGGTGTATCATAAGTATTGCCCCATCACTAATTTCCTATTTGATGCATGGCTGTGTGAAATAAAATAAATTATTCCCATGAAAATCGACAGCTAGCACTCTTATCCCGTCAATCGGATTGGTAACATTGATAGAGCAAGCAAATTGGATAAGCATGGCCGCACTTCTCCAAAAGGGGATGGCTCAGACTGACATTGCCTAGCAGCTTAACGTGGACCGCAAGACCATCTATCGTGTCAAGAAGTGTCTTCAAGATGAGGAATCCATGGACAGGAAGCGTGGCGGTGGCAGGCTGGTCAAAATCAAAATACAATCGACTGAGATCAAGAACGCCGTGATGGCCAACCCCACGAAGTCCATCAGGTCCCATGCAATTGACTTGGGCGTGTCCAAGGACACCGTGAGCAAAGCCATCAGAATGGAAGGAGGAAAGTCCTTGGTGATGAAGAAGAAACCCCTCCCCACACCACTTGTGAAAGAAAAGCATCTTTTTTGTTTCAAAGGACTTTTGAACAACCTGAAGTCTGCTGCCGCCGGCTGAGTCATCCTGTTCTCAGACGAGAAGACCTGGACAGTTGATCCCGTCCACAACCGGAGAAATGACCGATTTATTGCCTTTGGAAATCCGGAGGGTGGTGACGTTCTGTTTACAACGAAACATCTGGCGTCAGTCATGAGCCTCGGCTTTGTGGCCTCAAACGGTCTGCAGATGCCCCTGATTTGGTTCAACCAGGGCTACCGCCTCACCGCCACGGACTACATCATTGAACTTGAGACAAAACTCCTGCCGTGGATCAGGGCCAACTTCCCTGATAACAATGTCGTGCTCCAGCAAGACGGCGCACCTGCCCATACGGCAAAACTAAGTCAGAGGTTCCTGGAGGACAAAATTGCTATTTGGGACAAGACTTGCTCAATGTGAATCCTCTCGACTTTGCCTTTTGGGCGCATGTGGAGAGCATTGTCTGCCGGAGCCGTCACCCCAACCTCAACGCCCTGATGGACTCCGTAAACGCCGTGTGGGACACGATGGATGAGGAGTACGTCAAGAAGTCATGTGGCGCGTTCCGGCCCAGATTGGAGGCCATTATTGATATCAAGGGGGATCATATTGAATTATAGAGTGTAAAATACTACATATTAATATGATAATAGAAAGTTTCTGCCTGGCACTTAAGGTTCCTGAGATTGATCTTGTTGAAGTTGAAAATTGGAAATGGGGCAATAGTTATGATACACCTGGTACTCTAGAGTCTAATTAGTGATTTCTGCTCCAAGAGTGATGAAGTTTAGTTACAGTTGAATACAAATCACATGCTACCTCTACACCCTACGACGCCAGCATGATCTCGGTCGTCTGGGAAATCTAGGCTACTGTTCAAGGCAAACTGTACAATTCAATCTACTTTATTCATCACAAACACACCGCCTATCAGCTGTCTTGCTCGGGTAATGAAAGAGGGGGTAATTGCTTGGGCAAATAAAAAGGGGGATATTCACAAATGAAACAATGGGTTAATAATTACTCCTCGATGTGTGACGAGATGGTCCAATGGAGATGCTTGGATGACGTTCACTCGACGGGATTGAAGGTCCACTAACAGAGTGACGAAGTGCTGTACTCAGACTCGGCACTGTCCCATGTCCTCTTGCTTCTCTGCACGGCTTCCTGGGTTTCCTAATCCCATACGATGACGATCTCTGTCCTTCAAAACAGTTCCCACTTCTTGGCACCACAACAATGGCAAAGTCCCTGCACTTAACAATAGCAGGTGGTTCTTCCTCGGAGAGGTTCAAAAACTGACTTCTCTCCACGAGCTCCAAATTGAGACTTTTTCTCCTTGAGATCCAAAATGTGACTCCTGTCCTCATTGAAAGGTGATGCGCGACTCTTCTCCTCGAGAACCAAAAATGTGACTCTCGGTTCTAACACATTCCTCATTGGATCTGAGAGGGTTGTGATAGCCGGTTGTGGTAGACCGGGATTTCCTGTTTCTCTTTCCTTCAAACATGTAGCCGACATTCCTCACCCAACCCATGGTTGTAGCTGGGCTGACCAGCCCCTCGGCTACTGGAGCTTTTCCTTGATGATGGGAACGACGTAGAGATTGATTTACACCGAATCCCAAAGCTCTTTGATACGATCAGTTCCTGTGACATTGCACATCTATGACCACGGGCTAGAGGAGCTACTTGTGATGGATTTCGTCGCCTTTGCGAGCATTGGGTTGGCATTTAGTTGACATCTGGCCCCCAAACGGACCACGTTGGGCGATCCAACAACTTTGCAGTTCTCACAAGACTTCAACATACATTGTTTCAAGACATTTAGATAAGCACCGTTCCGTGAACTATTGTTCATCCTTTACATCATTTATCCATATCAT
>NC_081447.1:8874309-8895710 GCF_007210705.1 Tigriopus californicus | reverse complement strand
TTTTTGGAAAAGCACTTCCCACGCAAAGTTCTTTGTTCAGCAAAACTGAACACCACTGCAAGTCTGCGCCATGGTGTGTCCTCTGCTATCCCGATAACTGAAGTGTACACTCGTCGGGATCTATGATATGACTGACTGGACTTCGCATCCAGCCACTTTATTTATACTATATCTGAATTACACTACAAGTAAAAATGCGGTGATAGGGCAAAAAGATAGGCAAAAGCAATTTTATACTCACTCACTCATTCAAAGTTCTTTATGACAGAATGTTCCGGCCAATGAAAGCTATAATTGTTGTTTTATCTAGTAGCGTGGATTGTCAAGTTGGCAAGCAACCTGTATGGCTTTCAAAAGTCAAACTTGACTCCAAGTCTGGTGGAGAACTAGATGGTGGGAGCCATCATCTCAACCACCCTGGCAACACCGTCTTTATGGGCTTGGTCATTAATTTGTCAGCTGAGCAGCCCAAATAAACCGAACAAAGTTCATCATTTCTGAATGTCACTTTTGCCCTCAATTGATCTGTCTTGGGAGGCCTTCATGCTTAAATTCCGGGGTAAATGACACTCCACCAGCGGCAAAAACCAATCAGGTCTTTCTTGGGGGATACATGATCGAACACTATCACTTTTTACGCGAAATCCCCAATTACATTGATCGTATTCCGCACGCCATTAGTATGAGGAGTTTGTTGATCGAGTCAAAAATCGGCCTCTCGGTGTTTTGGCGGGAAAGATTTGAAAAAGAATATTACGTCCGCGTTAGCCCAGGTCTGGAAGAGAAAAAGATCCTCCAATCGATTGTCCTTGTGACAGCTCAGGACAAGAACCCCCTTAGCACACTACTTCTGTGGAATAACTCTTGGTGTAGGCTCATCTGAACGACTGCTTGGGTTTTAAGGTTTTGCAACACTCTCCGTCATCCCAATTCAAACCATAAAAAGACCAATCTCACAATTAGGGAACTTCTTCAAGAAGAAAAAATATGGTTCAGGCAGAGCCAGGTGGAGGCCTTTCCAAACGAAGTCAAAGCTCTTTAACAGCGAAACACGATCAAGACGACGTCACCTTTAGTTTTTCTGCAACCCATTTTGGAAAATAGTCTCTTGCACAGTAAATCTCGGTTGCGTTTAAGTGACGCCTTGATATGTCAATATGATGAACGTCAAATTCCCTATCATCTTGCCAAAACATTGTAGAATTGTGGAAATATTTATTATTCACCTTCATCAACTACACTTACATTGTGGAACTGAACAATTGCTGGCCATGGTAAAGACAAGATTGCACGTCATTGGAACCCGGAGAGAAGTCAAGCCCAATCTGTGCAAGGCACCAAAATGCCGAAAACTTGCCCCTTTACCACCTGAGCGATTGAACGGAACTAGGATGTGTTTTGAAATAGTAGGAATGGACTTCTTTGGCCCGCTTTTAGTCCAACCTAAGTGCGAGGAGCAAAACTGTCCCATCTGAGAGGCCCATCCAAAGTTTATGGATGCATATTAACCTGTTTTACGGCCCAAGCTATCCACCTGGAGCTCATGACGGATCTCACAACAGAAACATTCCTTCTTGGATTCAGGCGCTTCCTGGCTTGCCGAGGAATCCCCTAATCGTACTACAGTGACAACTGTTCCGTCCACCAGCCAGGGGTGAAAGGTCCTGACTTATTGAATTCCCGTGGTGAACGGAAACATGGAACTCCTGACCCAAGCACTAGGTAAAAATACCTTGATAGCTCTCAAAGATGGGGAGCACCTAGTACAAGAGGCTTAAATTTCTTAGACCTATCTTAAGGCCTCCGGTTATAACCCTAATCAGGGCATACGAGCAATAGTTTGAGCTTCCTTTATCAGGGCCTCAAACAATCATAAATTGACTATGGATGCAAATCGCTAGCTACCTCTACTCCCCACGGTCCCAGATCAATCTCGGTTGTCTGGCGTACACCTGGGCCAATCTTCAATGCTAACTATCCCACAAAATGTGGTCACTTTCCCAATCTACCTGCGTCTATCAAAATTGACCTCTACTCTAGAGTCTAACAACTGATTTCTGCTACAAGAGTGATGAGCTTTAGATACAGTTGAATACAAATCACTTGCTACCTTAACTCCCTACGATGCCAGCACGATCTCGGTCGTCTGGGAAATCTAGGCTACTCTTCAAGGCAAACTGTATAGTTCAATCTACTTTATTCATCACAAACATGAAAATGACACTCTACCAATCAGCTGTCTTGCTCGGGTAATGAAAGAGGGGTTAATTGCTTGGCCATGGAAGAGGGAAAATATACCTGGACAGAAAATGGTTTGATGCTACTTTTGATGAGGGTGATTCTTGCGTCCAATGGAGATCCACGGCAATGCCGTCGGTTCGATGGGATTGAAGGTCCAGAATCGAATGGACGGAGTGTAACTCAGAAGTCGCATCTGTACTCAGCTCCAGAGACTTTTCAACTCGTCTATGCTGGCTCACTGATGTATGCTATGCACTTCCCAAGGTCCTCTTGACTCTGCACGGCTTCGTGGTCCCGACTCCAATCGTTGACTTTCACTGTCCTTATTCAAAATGGAAAGACTTAACCTCCAGTACTCTATCAAAATGTCCTCGATTCAACTAGCAGCAAGAGCTTCATAATGGGAGTTGTATTCACTTTCAATGTTCAATGGTGACTTCTCAGAGAGGTTCAAAACAGACTTCTCTCCTCGAGAACCAAAATGAGACTCTGCTCTCCTCAAGCCCGAGAATGTGACTTCCTCCTTGGAGGATGATGTGTGACTCTTCGTTGATTTAACTTTCCCGTACCATGTAGGTTTCCGCCTCTTCCTCATGGAGGCTAAACGGATTGTTCCAGGGCCCTTGGTGGACGGCGACGGTTTCTTCTGTAAAACTGTTGCACACAAAACATTGGGCCGGAACTACGTCCCAACGGGACATTCAGGAAGGACAGTCATTTGCCGTCAGGGGGCCGACATTTTGCTAACATCGATCCTCGAGGATGAGATTGCTTATTCAGATCCTCTTCCCCCTTCTCAAAATGATCACGAGAATATCGGTTTTGGTGACCGAGGATTTCCTGTTTCTCCTCCCTTCAAACATGTAGCCGACATTCCTCACCCATGGTTGTAGCTGGGCTGACCAGTCCCTCGGGTACTGGAGCTTATCCTTGGTGATAGGAACGATGTAGAGATTGATTCACACTGAATTACAAAGCTCTTTTATACAACCGGTTCCAGTGACATTGTACATCTATGATCAAGGGCTGGAGGAGCTGGTTATGATGGATCACGACGTCACTACGAGCATTAGGCTGGCATTTGGTCGACATCTGACCGACAAACGGACTACATGATGGGCAATCCAACAACTTTGGGATTTTCCCAAGATAATAACATATGTTATCTTAACCTTTTGATAAAACCCGTTCCGGGAACAATCATTCATCCTGTACATCATTTATCCATATCATATTAGGATGATGTACTCGATTGTGGACGGAACAACAACACCAAAACATTCAAATTGGCAGAAAGAGAATTAGAAATACTCCACAACTCAATTAATTGGAAAGAAGCCCAAGAGGAGATGTCCAAATACAAAGTACAGTTTCAGTTCTCCAGTTCGTCAGCCCCATGGACTAATGGGGTGACCGACGCATGGTGGGGCCGACAAGGATGGCCCTGAGAATCACCCTACATTGCACCACCTTAACTATTCGAGAATTAGACACTGTTTTATTGGAGTGCAAAGCGTTAGTCAATAATCGCCCACTTCCAACTGTAAAAGAGGGCAAAATGCTTTTACTGATCACCCCAGCGCAATTGTGGGTCTGAAAAATTTTTCTACATCTCCCTGGACCGGGAGCATCGACAAACCCCAAGAATGAACCCAAGTTTGCAGCAAAATGGAAGCAACACAAAAGTCAATTCATTCTGGAAACGCTGGAGAAACGACTAATCGAACATCTACTTGAAGGACGGGCCAACATAATTCGATCTGTAGACTTGCGGATTCCATTTGGAGCTATTATTTGGCGGCACTGCAACAAACTGGGTTTATTGGAAGAAAACATCTAGATCATTTGGTAAATATTGGACAAGCCTCCATCCAGTGGGGAGTGTCACGTCTTGAACGCGAGAGATTTAGATAAAACGGAGGTTCCGAGATTTAATTGGTGAATCTGATACGTGCGCCCCCTTACGGAGGATTGTTAGAATTTGATATTACTCTTGTCCGTTTCCTTACACTCTGTCAATGTTATCAAATTCCGTCTGTTGTTTTTCTTTTAAGTATCCCCGTCACCCTGTATGTATTAGAAAGGGTAACTTGTTGTGTTGTCCGCAATTAAAAACCCACGTGTAAAAGAACTTGACTTGATTATTATCCCACGGAACGACATCCAGCTAGAAATCCAACAGGTTATAGGTCCAGAAACGCTGTAAGGACGAAAGATGTCTAGTGGCGACTCAAAATTCTCCGTGGTTCCGTTAAAAGGCTTGAACTATCGAACATATAAGATCCAGGTAAAAATGGCCTTGATTAGGGATGGATTGTGGGAGATAGTTGAAGGAATGGAGAGCGCACCAAGTCCAGGTGACGGATCTCATGGATACGGTGAGTCGGCGGATCCGGCAGCAATCAGGTTCAAGACCTGGCAGGATAGAGCTTTGGCCACAATAGTCCTATCGGTTGATCCTGGCTTATTGTACTTACAGGGTGACCCAACCGAGCCCGAGGAGGTGTGGCGTTGTCGCCAAGATCAGTCTCAGATGTGTACATGGAACAACAAGCTCCAACTGAGGAGGAGACTGTTCTCTAGTCATCTGGAGGAGGGAGGCAACATTCAAGAACACATCAAGGCCCTCACCGAAATATTTCACGAATTAGCGGTGGTAGGGGCACCAGTTGAAGAGGGAGATCGGGTAATGCATTTATTGTATCGAAGTGAACGCGATGAAGGGTCGTGAAGAACTGTTGTATTTCGTTGAGAGAAAATGAGAGAGAGCAAGTGGACAAGCGCGTGATAACTACGTATACTATGGATACACTATCCCTCCAGGGGTTATTTTTTTTTTTTATAGCATTTTATATTAACCTAAAGAGGACACAATTCAGAGTAATGGTTGATTGAAGAACTGGCAAAAAATTGCATGAAAAAGAGCTAGGCGGGGGAAGATGATTGCAGTTTGATATAGCGACAATAAAGAAATAAAACCATTGAACCAATCAGTGCGAGACAACCCAAGACTATAATGACGTCAACGACCTAGAAAGGGTAAGAAGTTGAGATGTGAAAAGGTAAATGGGGATCATGGACGAGTTGAGGTGTTAGAAGATGGATTTGGGTATCAGTTTTGGGGGGAAAGATGAGATCGGCACGGTTAAGATCGGGCTCAGCCAGGTGCACGACCATTTCATCACGAATAACGACGTCCCCGGTGTAAATTTCGAAATTGGAATTGCTGCCCTTGCATCTCCTTGGAATGGAGACGGCACGAAGTCCCTCGAAGAGGAGACTTTCGGACAAATCATCTGGGCATTCGACAGTGAACGGGATGAGAACAGGATGGAAGATAATGTACTGGTCAGTTTCTGATTGCCAGTACTGCGAGATGGCTCCTGGAAAGACCAAGGGACATGTCTTGAGAACCACGTCGTGCAAACCTTGAAACATGGCCCAGAGGCAAGAAGGGCGGGTTGGTTTGAGAAGCTCAGGCAGAGTAGTGCAGGATTTGTAGCCTTTCATCTGCTTACATTGGTGGTGATGGTTGAGGGGAAGTTCGAAATAGAGTGATGAGTCGTAATTTTTGCCAAGCTGAGAAGAGGGGTGTGCCACTTGATGCCAGGTGTCATTGAGCTTGAAAGGGACGTTCATCATAGTGAAGAGCTCAAAGTGATGTCGACGAAAGCTGGCAGGAACATGGACGATGACACGGAGAGAGAGATGACTGTCGATTGAGTAAGACACGGGAGATCGGAAAACATCAGCGGTATCGCTGATGTCGAGCACCATGTTGGCTTTCTGAGCTTGTTGGAGAAGATGAGAAACCTTGGCTGATATGACGTTAGGTGAAAGTAACAGGGGGGACAGTCGATGGTCCACCAAGAGAGTTACGAGACCATCAAGTATACGGGAGAGGTGACGACCCTGAGTCACCAAGGTCGACAAGACCATGATGGACCCGAAAGCTTCATGTTCAGCTAGGATGGCACGAGACTTTTCACTTGTCAACTTTGAAGCAATAGTCATGATGTTTTCGTGCTCCATAGCGAAGCGATGATCCTGTTGTCTAATAAGACTCAGGAGTTGTTTATCTTTGTGCATTAGCTCACGGTCGGTCTGAGAAGGGCCGTGGCTGGAACCGAAGACGTAACCAGCCACACCAGTGGCTAGAGAAGCAAGGAGGGCCGTTGCCACGGCGAAACGGGGATGTCGGTTATCGCCCTGGATAATGTGAACCAGTGACTGCCAGGATTGGAGATCAGATTCGCAGAGGTCATGAAGAAGAGATTGAGGATGTCGGTTAGAGGAGATGTCGGAAAGAGAGATGGCGTTGACCAGGTCGCAAGTGGCCCGAAGATGGCGTTCAACCTCTTTGAAGGAGACTTCGAGGACAAGGTCGGCTCGAGAAGAGGAAAGACGAAGTTCGTCAGACTTTATAAACGTCAGACGGCCAGAGTGCTCCGCGAAGAAGGAGCTGAGGACAATGGGGATGTAAGAGGCAAATAACCAGAAACAAAAGATGCAGGATTTATCCATCCTTCTTCTTTGCATATTCGGGAGGGAATGCTGGAAGGGGGACATCTTTGACAGCACCACGACTTCGCGTTGTGGGACGCAAACATGCGTCCAGAAGGCGTAGCTTGGGTACAGCTCCAGCTGAGGATGTAGGCCTCACATTCACGCGCTCGTCATAGCGCGAAGCTTCAAGCGTTTCATTGGGAAAATGACTGAATGTGTAATGAGCGCTGTCGTCGGCCGAGGGAGAGCACAGCTCCTCGACAGAATTATAATTGTCAGACGAAGAAGGAGAGCTGGCGCGAGAGCGACAGTGGGTGGACAAGGAAGAAGGATCCATTGGATAGACAGCTGGACTAGCAGTAGCATGGCCGGCTGGAACATCTGGGATGAAGGGAAGCGCTTCCGGAGAGAGCGAGGAAACATCTTGCTTGGCCACGGCATGGTGGGACAAAAGTTCATGCGGAGGAGGAGGAGATAAGGGAGCGTACTCATATGAAATAGGAACGGGCCTAGAAGGTGGAGACCTCATACGCCTAGCGCGCACCGGCAGAGACTTAGAGGTAGTCTCCCGGTACATCTCGGGGAGATACGCATGTGTAAGAGAAGGCCCATGAGGAAGAGGAGTAGCTTCATTGTCAATTTTTGCAAGCTTGACTCTATTCAAGTGACTCACAGCCGTTCTGGAGCCATTGCAATACTCAACGTCCGGGAACCGAAGTTTGGTGACTTGATAAGGCCCTGAGAACGAAGGTTGTAATTTTGCATTTTTGTACCGTTGATTCGGGACTTGCTCAACAAAAATGAGATCACCGACGGCCAAGGGAATATTTTTGGCATCATGCAAAATATCATGTTGCATTTTGTACTTCGTTTTGTAAGAAAGATTGACATCGGCAGCTTTTTCGCGAGCAATATGAAGAGCTTTAAGCTGATCCCCATGGGTTTCATTGTAGGAAAGGGAAGGGGGCATGTCGAAGAATGGCATGTGAGGGGCCATGCCAAAAACTAGTGAAAAAGGGGATGCATGAGTCGCTTTAGACACGGACGTGTTGTAAGAAATTCGAAGAGCTGGAAGATAAGTTTCCCACCCCAAGAAAGGGGGCTGAATTACAGCTCGCAAGTAATTCTTGATTGTTTTGTTAAAAACTTCAGCACGAGAATTGCATTCGGGATGATAAGGAGAAGTCGTCTTGTGAAGAATTCCAAGTCGCTGAGTCAGGGATTTCATAAGACGGTTGCAGAATTCTCGTCCTTGTTCCGTTATAATCTCACGTGGCGTGGAATACCTCGTGATCCAAGTATCAAGGATGGCTTGGGAAACAACGCCTGCCTCTTTCGAAGGAATTGCTACCAATTCAGCATATTTTGAAAAAGCGTCCGTGATGACAAGAATGAACTTTTTGCCCGACTCAGAAGTCGTCAGGGGACCAAACAAATCGATATGTACACGATGATTTGGAGATGGAGGCTGGGGTAGGGGCTGTAGAGGAGCTCGAATACGGCGACCAGGTTTGGATGTTTGACAAGGAACGCAGTGAGAAATGTGCTTCTCAACTGCCTTACGGAGACCGGGCCAATAAAAATCGGACAAAATTCTTTCGGTAGTTTTGTATATTCCCATATGACCTCCAAGCTGAGAATTGTGCGCAGATTGGAGAATGTCCTGATGAAGGGAAGAAGGAGTGAAGATTCGTGGCTTAGAATTGCCGTCAGTGTAATACAAGACGCCATTAAAAACCTTTAGAAAGGGCTTAATTCGCAGAAATGAAGCAGATGTGGAATTGGAAGCCAAATCATTAAGGATTTTGCTGATTTTAGGATCGGCTGATTGCAGCTTCTTCATGGTCTGTTCAGATATTGATATTGTGGAAATTGGATTGCGGGAAAGAAAATCGGGAGCAACATTGTCTTTTCCCGGTAGATATACAATAGTAAAATCATACTCTTAACATAAGCTGTTGAAGGCGATTTAGCGTGCGCTTATGCACCGAGGAAAGCTTTTCCAGTGGGCGATGATCCGTATGTAACGTGAAGTGACGGCCCTTAAGGTAAACAGAGAAGTATTCAATCCCCCATACGGCTGCTTGCATCTCAAGTAGGAAAGTAGTGTAATTCTTCTCATGTTTGGACAAAGAACGAGAAGCAAAACCAATTGGACGAGGATTGCCATCATAGAACTGTACTAGACAGGCTCCGAGTCCACCTGGGATGCTCTCAGAACCAATTGAGGCGTCAACCATGAGATGATAATCTTTGGTCGGATTTGGATAGGCAAGGACTGCTGGAGAAAGTAATGCTTTTTATGCTTTTTTGAGAGATGTGAAAGCTTGTAAAGCGGGTGAAGGGAGGGGCCCTCCCCCCCATAAAGAGTCCTTTCGCAGGAGCGCATTCAGCGGGGCCGACAAGGATGAAAAATGGGGAATGGAAATTCTAAAGTAATTGCAAAGGCCCACAAATTCGCGCACCTGACGGATCGTGGAAGGAGGGGAAAAGTTTTCAATTGCCTTGGATTTGTCCTTTCCAGGTAAAATGCCATTAGGAGTCAAGGTATAGCCAAGGTAGGGCACTTCGAGCTGCCCAAAATGACATTTTCGGACATTGAGTTTCAGCCCGTGACCGCGAATACGGTCGAAAACCTTTTGTAATTCAAGGATTTGACGGGAATGGTCTGGAGTATGATTGAGGACATCATCTTGATATGTGATGCATGAGAGAAAGCGCATGGCAAAATCCATCATGCTACCAAAAGAGGCTGGGGAACCTAGCAGCCCCATGGGAGTACAGTTCCACTCATAGGAACCGAAACCTGGGATAGTGAAGCAGGTGTATTTCCGACTACTTTCGGCCAATGGCAACTGCCAAAAACCAGCAGTCAGATCAAGGCTAGAAAAGACTTTAGACCCAGCGCGGCCAATTTCGTCAATGCAATCCTGTACCTCGCGCTGACTGTACTTGTCAATAAATGATTTACTATTAACAGCACGAAAATCGAGAACTGGACGGAGACTACCGTCTTTTTTTGGGACACAAAATATGGGAGAATTGTAATGAGATTTAGAGGGGGAAACAACTCCTAGTTTAAGCCAGTTATTCAAATGATCAACCAAAACTGACCTGTGTGTCTCGGGAATGCGGAACTGTTTGACGTAGATAGGTTCATCGGTGTTGAGAGTCACTGAATGTTCCATGACAGAAGTTCTCCCAAGGTCATGCTTGTTTTTGGAGAAAACGTCGTGATTTCGGCAGATGACATCGATGTAACTTCTTTGCAGTTCCGGGGACAGATGGGACAATGTGGGTTTTACTGTCTCAATGAGAAAGGCCAACTTGGAATGATCACAAGAAGATGAGGATGTAGGGCCCGTAGTAAGAGGCTCCTCAGACATGTCGAGATGGATTTCTCCGCATTCTGCTTGACTGAAAGGTGACAAAGACCCCAAGTAGGTGGATTTGGAGAGTTCAACATCCACGTCGAGTGGATTATCAACAATGGTGAACCCGATGCCACTGGAGGAGAAGGAGAGAAGGGCGTCCTTGCCCATGATAGGGGAATTCAGGCAGTCAACTGTAGAAATGCAGGTAAATTGAGAAGAGGCCGTCAGGGGAAGCTGGGGGAACCTGAAGGCCCGTACCTTGACGGCAGATGACGAACCAGCGGGAATGACCGTGGTCTCAGCACTGACCATCGAAGCTTGTGCCCATCTTGTATCATCAAAGAAGAGCTTGTTGGAAATTGAATCATAGGACATGTTGTGAAGCTGCTGAAAGTCGCTGCCAAGGATAACATCTGACTGCAGATTGGAAACCACGAGAAAGTAGTGTGGAACAGTCCGACCAAGAACTGTGACAGGGAGTGAGTAGAGGCTCTTAACTGAGAGGAAGGAGCCTGCAGGGCCACTAAGAAGAGGCGGAGGCCGAGGGTCTTTAGCTGGGCGAAGATGAACAGGGATGAGACGAAAAGCCTTTTCACTGACAAGGGAAAATTGCGCCCCTGTGTCGTAGAGGCCCTCAACCACAGAACCACCGGTGAGAGTAACTGATGTACATGGACGAGTGGCGGCTTGAAATGGTGAGGTGAGGGAAGCAATGACAGAGGCATACAAACAGGTGAAAGACTGATTAAAGGGACTGACCGCATGAGATGCACGCGACCCTACACTCAGTTTCCCGAGTAGTAGTCTGAGAACAGAGCTTCAGACGAGAGAGGCAAGGACGGGAATGCCGTTGGAACTGGAGGAGCGGATGAAGCCGAAACGACAGAGGATGCGTTCGCTGACATGGAGACACCCTTGTTTTTCTCCTCCTTTGAGAGCTTTTCATAAGTCTCTCTGGTCAGGAATGCATCATGGACAGTGGGACGAAATTTACCCTCGGCCCATTCCTTTTTGCGCCGGTCACATTCAGTGGAATAATGACCTTGGACCAGGCAAAAGTAGCACTTTACCTGGGACCTGTCGCGGGTTTTATTTTTCAAACTACCGCGATTGCCGAAATGTGGATTTGCCGAAGCAGTCACAGTGGATGTCCGCATCGAAGATCGAAGCGACGCTAGGGAAGAGGCCAGCTGAGCCACCTGGAACGTAAGGGACGAGGCCTCTTCAGAGGTGGGAAGTGCAGCGGCCGAAACGAAGTGGGACTGTCCACGCTTCTGTTGCTCAGAAACCTCTACACGCTGAATGACTTGCAGCATGTCGGACATTTTGTGAGCTCCTGCCAGGGTCACTTCCTCGATAAGATGGTCACGCAGTCCCAGAAGAAAAAAGTTGTCTTGGAAGAACTCCGTAGCCACCTGGGACTTAAGGGACAAGGCCTCTTCAGAGGAGGGAATATGCAGCGGCCGAAACGAAGTGGGACTGTCCACGCTTCTGTTGCTCAGAAACCTCTAAACGCCGAATGACTTGCAGCATGTCGGACATTTTGTGAGCTCCTGCCAGGGTCACTTCCTTGATAAGACTGTCGCGCAGTCCCAGAAGAAAAAAGTTGTCTTGGAAGAACTCCGTAGCCTTCTTGCGGCCGTGGAGGAGACCCTCTTGATAGCCGGCAAGAAAGTCCGCTGTTTGCTGAGAAGGGGAAGCCACACAATAATCCTCCAAGTTTCTTGTAAGTTTTCGCATTCCAAGGCAAAGACGATTGCGGAATTGAGCGGCAAGTTCTGGCTGGGACTGCTTGAAAGACTTCAAAATGCAAACACGCTCGTTAGCGGCGAGGGGAGGGGAAAATTCCCTCACCAGAGCTGTCCTGAAGCCTTCCCACGTTGACACATCATCCTGACCCAGTTCACACTGGTACCAGTCATCCGCGGGAGAAGAGGGAATGAGGCTGAGGATTGCTTGCTGTAACAGGACCTCATTGTTCCATCTGGCCGCGCCCCTTACGCTTTCACAACGTTGAATCCAGTTTAAGGCTTCCCACACCTCGGTACACGTGCCAGAGGCCGTTTTGTACTCAATTGCCACAGGGTGCCCTGAATATTTGGGGATCTGAACCACTGTTTTGGCCACTGTGCGCACATCATTGTTGGCATTGTCCGGAGCTTCAGCCATGATGTCAGAGGGACTGATCAGCTCACTTCCTGGCACCGTTGAAAGACGGGGTAAATTCAAAGTATTTCGTTCTGGAGTACCAGCAATGCCTGAGTCACGATCTTTATCACGGGACATTCACACAGGAATAATTACCACAACATACACGTTACTTCAGGAGGAGTGGAAAGGAAAGAGTTCAAAACGCTGCCACCAATATTGTATCGAAGTGAACGCGATGAAGGGTCGTGAAGAACTGTTGTATTTCGTTGAGAGAAAATGAGAGAGAGCAAGTGGACAAGCGCGTGATAACTACGTATACTATGGATACACTACATTTACTGGCTAGTCTACCCCAAGGCTTTAATGTACTGGTCACGGCGTTAGAGGCCAATCCAGAGGCTCCCTCTTGGGAGGTGGTTACCGAGCGCTTGCTCAATGAAGAGCGCAAGAGGGTGACCTTAGTCCTGCCCAAGGACTTAGAGAAAGGCCTGACCTCAGTTTTTCAGAAGAAGTCGCCAACCTGTTTTTGATCTGGACGCAAAGGTCACTTGAAGAAGAATTGTCAGGTGAAGACACAAGGGAGACTAAAGCCAAGTGATTGGAGGAGCAAGAAGCCCACTCCAATTTCTGTGACCACTGAGGGAGGCGATTTTGGCCTTCCAGTGCATGTGTCTGACAACACTTGGGTGAGCCGGAGCCCGCGGTGAATTGTGGATTCCGGAGCAACATGTCACATGTGCATGTGCATGTGCATTGCGTGGATAGTTTTTAGTCATTGGAATTGTTGGAAGAGCCTATCAAGAATACTGTGGGATGGTCGCAGCGTGAGACCCACACAACAAGGCTGGGTGAAGAGAATTGCTCAATTGGACGATCGACAGGAGAGTTGTACACTGAATGAAGTCGTGTTGGTTCCTGAACTTGCCTTTAATTTGATTAGCGTTTCAAAGGCGTCTGAGCGCGGTGTGTGCATATCATTCAGTGAAAACGCATGCACCATCCAAAACAAGTGGAATGCTAGGATGGGGATTGCTCTGGAATCAAATGGATTGTATTACCTCGAACAAGGCAAGAGACCTGAAACAATTGTGTTAGTCAGTGAAAAAGAGAAGGAACAAGCAGTCTTCAGGAAAGGGCACCGGAGATATGGCCATCTCAGGTCACATGATTTGTGCGAATTAGCCAAGAAAAAGATGGTTGTTGGGTTGGATATAAAGGCAACGAATCTGCACATGGTGTGTGAGCCCTTTAATCAAGGAAATATCCATCTTTCATCTTTTCCCAAGAAAACCCAACAGAGAGCAGCTGTGAAGCTGGGATTAGTCCACAGCGACTTGTGTGGTAAAATGGGAGTCTCCTCTATCAGTTGAAACGAAAACCCCATTTGAAGCATGGATAGGAAGACAACCAAACGTCAGCCACTTGAGACGTGTGGGGTGCATTGCATATGCGCATGTCCCCAAGGAAGAGAGGAGTAAACTGGACATGAACTCTAGGATGACAGTAATGGTTGGATATGGATCCAATGTCAAAGGCTACCGTCTTTTTGACCAAAAGTGTGGGCGTGTGATATGCAGCTGGGATGTGATCTTTGATGAATCAAAGAATGGGTTAAATGGTAAGGATCTGAGTCCAGTGAGTTCCGCCCTGGACACCCTTGGTCCAAAGGAGACAATTTCCCAACAAAGGCCGTCACAACTAGATTCTGACAATGGAATCCCAATTGGAGAAGAAGAACAAAATCATGACGCTGCTGAGGTTCCAGATGATCCAAAAATCTTTGAGAATGGGGAAGATTTTGAGCGCCCTTGGAGGCAACGCAACCCTCCTAAACGTTTTGGAGAGTGGACCTGTCTGGCCGGCTATGCTGATTCATGAGACCCCGTTACAGTCAGAGAAAAAAAAGCCTTAGCCAGAGATGATGTCAAGTTGTGGAAGATTGCAATCAATGAGGAGCTCCAATTGCTTGAGGAGAGCAAGGTTTGGGATCTTGTGAACAGACCCAAGGACTGTAAGGTTGTTGGAACAAAGTGGGTCTTTAAAATTAAAGAGGATGACCACGGAAACCCTTAGATATATAAGGCACGGTTAGTGGCCAAGGGTTTTACTCAGCAGTAGGATGAAACCTATGATGAAACCTTCAGCCCAATTGTGAGATTTGAGGCAATCCGAACCTTGATTGCCCTCTCCGCTGCCCAAGGACTAATGCTTTGCCAAATGGATGTGACAACGGCGTTTCTCAATGGAGAAATCGATGAAGAAATCTTTGTGAGTCAGCCAGAAGGGTTTGAGACAAAAGGAAAAGAACATCTTGTGTGCAAATTGAAGAAAAGTCTGTAGGGACTGAAGCAGTCTCCACAGTGTTGGAACGTGATGTTCGCCTGTGTTCTGTGTGAACTCGGATTCGTCCAGACAAACGAGGATCCATGCCTTTGTTTTAAATCAGCCAGACAAGATCTATGTGGCGGTGTGTTTATAACTTACTGCTAGCTGGAAAGATCAAGTCCTAGGTTGAAGAGATCAAAAAGAAGCTGTTTGATGTCTTCAAAGTCAAGGATGTTGGACACCTTCATCATTTTCTTGGAGTTCGAATTGTACAAGATTCAAAGTAAGGAGTCATGTGGATCAGACAACCACAGTATACGCGTGGAGTGCTTGATCGAGCTAGAATGAGCGATTGCAAGATAGTGGTCACGCGACTGGATTCTGGTGTCAAATTAGTAAATTCGGATGAAGGGGAAGCACCAATCAACCCTTCGGAATACGGAGCAATCATTGGAGGCCTTCTATTTTTGTCGACTAGAACTAGTCCTGACATCTCTTTCGTGATGGTGCATTGGCCAAGTTCAGTGCACATCCTAGTGATCAGCACTGGACTCCAATCAAACGAGTTCTTTGTTACCTTTGTGGCACAATGGATCTTTGGTTGATATACACTCAAAAGGTTGGTCCAGAGGCGAGTTTTTTTTAAACGCTCGTACCTCCAAGTTAAGAGTTGGACGTTACCCAGAATGAACATTTGCCCATCACCTTGGTGAGTGTATTTTCATACCGTTTAACCTCCAAACCCCTAACTCCGAGCTACGAGCTTTAAAAACTGGCCTCAGAACTAGTGGGGTATTCGGATGCAAATTGGGCGGGGGATCTTGAGGACTGGCAGTCCACGTCTGGATACATTTTTATGCTTGCTGGAGGACCTATTTCATGGCTAAGTCAGAAGCAGCAGTCTGTTGCCCTTTCAACCACAGAGGCCAAATATATGGCCTTTTCAAGTTTATTGGCTAGCTTTGGTTTGGCAATGGATAAGCCAACCGTTCTGTTTGAGGACAACTTGCCGTCTATTGCACTGGGCAAGAATCCGCAATTTCATGGTTGCGCCAAACATATTGGGATCCGTTACCACTTTACTTGGGAACAAGTTGAACGGGGATTCTTTGGGACAAAAGAATCAAGGGAGAAAAAAACGAAGACTGCCTTTCAAAAAGTTGAATCGCCCAGCCAATTCTCCTCACAGCCGAGCGTTGTACCGCATGTCAACACATAACTTAAGCTGGAACAACTGACGAACGACTTCACATTGTCCCAGTTCAAATCCTGGAAATTTCAGTGGCGTAACTACTTTCTTATGAACCTCATGGATCGCCTCCCGCCTGAAGGTCAATCTGTGTACCTCCAAAGCTGCATCTCCACCCGAATACTGGATACCATTTGGATCTACATGGGTCGGTGCTACTTGCGTCACCATTTTGGACAGTCTTGCTAAATATTTTACCCTCCAATCCAACATCACTCTTTCTTTGTTTTTTTTTCTTTGTTTGCTTGACCCTTCTTCATGAAAACTCGGATTCTTGCACCCACTGCCAGAGATCAAATGGTCACTTGACTCATTGCTGGTATTGAAGATGTTGTGCTCCGTCAGAAACCGTTAATCCGGACCCCCATCTTTGTCGTTTCAGGAGCCTTTCAGTGAAGCAAGACACCAATCCTTGAAGAGTTGTCCAGGTTGCTTTATTCAACACGATCGACGTGCCTGCATTCATTGTAATTCCACATGTCATCATTGCGGCAAAACGGGACACTTCAACTTGTCTGCTACGCCTTGAACCGGCGACCCAAGCTTTACACCAACAATGAGTCTTCGAAAAGCAACACAATCAAGATTTTTGGGGTGACATCGCCTGCCCCACCTATTGTTGTTCAGGTTCTTTGCAAGGGTCATCTTTTGATGCCACAGCTCTCCCTGATTCAGGAGTGGACCATAATCTGATCAATATCCACCTCTTCAACAAGTTCGGCCAATTCAAGTTGCGCCCAGCCATAGAAAACCATAACTAGAATGCTTAAGTTCAACAGGAGCTGTACCGCATGAGCATGTTTTCAGGTCAGCTGACGCTGGTGGAAATGGCACAAAATATTTCGGTAAATCTCGCTTCAGGCAAGTTGAATTATTATCATGAAACGTTTGTTATTCCTCTTTAATCTTAATTCCTTTTGAATCTTACAAATATACAGGTAGAAAGAGTGGTAGAATAATAAAAAACATGCTTTTTAGGGCATAATACACGTAACATGTCAAAAAAAGATTTGGACATTAGTAGAGCAAATCATGTACTCTATTGATTGCCCTTGTTTAGCAACGCATCTCGAAAATCTCGAAAGTGTAACAAAATGTATCCGAAATTGCAACGCAATGATGAGGCATTCGGAATTTCGTTTCAATCTCCCAACAATGTGCTTGAATGTGGGCGACATGATTGCGCCTATACGTAAACAAGGTAATTCCGACACCTCTGGAGGTCAGCCTGAACCCAGGCTTGTTCCTTGCGTTTCAGTTAAGTGTTTCCACCACATGGATGAAAACTTTAACTTGAGCCCCATTTTAACCTCTTCAAAATTTCGTTCTTAAAAATGTGGTCGGACAACTTACTCAAACCCGTTTTATGAAGCGTGCTGGACGAGAGCAATTGCTTGACAAGGAGTCTTATTAGGGGTTTCTACTCTGAATTTGGACGAGCCGTCAACGATTCAAATTTGCACCATAGTTGTCCTAAGTAGCTTGACTACGAATGAAACATTTTTTCCACCAGCGACAGCTGAGACGAAAACATGCGATCGCAGCGCCCTTGATCGATCTATATATGAAGTTATCTATGCGCCCAGCTGACAATCGAATTCATGCCGCAAATGACTCGCAAATTCAATGCCTTGGCATGATCCAGATGGACGTCACATTCCACGCGCGACAGATCCACATTTCGGCCTTTGTTACTTTGTTCCGATTTCACCGATTTTCTCCTTTCATGGAGGGTTAGTCAATAAATGGGCCTGCTTTCTCCACTTTATCCCTTGCCAGGTTACTTGTCTCCTCCACCTGGCCTCTCACGCGTTATCTCCAATCTAGAACCCATGACCAGATGTCACCAATCCTATGCGAGCACACCACCAATCCTAACCCTGCACATGTCTACGCTACCAAATCAGCTCTGAAGTATTTTGCCCACCCGACGATCTCCCCCATATGGCATGTGAACCAATCGATATCCATCTAAAGGTTGGTTACACACCTTACAAAATCATTACATCTCGTCCCATTCCCTATGCTCAGTTAGATTCGATACAAGACAAGCTAAACGACATGATCCGTCAAAAAATCATTGTCCCGGCTGATGATCGTCCCTCCGAATTTGTCAGTCCAATGATTGTCGTCTCCAAAAAGAATGGAGATCCTCTTATTTGCTTTGACTACAAGAAGTTAAATGAACACGTTGTACGCCCAACTCATCCATTCCCACCCCATAAAGAGGCCATTGCCAATATGCCAGAGGGAGCTTGGTATTTTTCGACTTTTGACACCAAGAACATTTATAGGCAGATTTCATTGACCAAAACGCCCAACGCCTCCGCTCTCTCACAACCTTCGGCCGGTTTCAACCCATCCGTGCTCCTCAAGGCTTTTCGTGTACAGGCGACGTTTACAATGAGATAAACGATCGTACTTTCGCTGGCCTCCCCAATTTTCGCAAAATGGTTGACGACTTGTTACAGGTCTCCAACACATTCCAAGAGCACATCACAGATGTAGGGAATGTCATACTTCGATGTCGAGACAACAAGGTCACTTTAAACCCATCAAAATTTTATTTTGGTCAACTCCGTGTCTCTTACATTGGATTCTTGGTGGGCAGTGAAGGAATCAAAATCGATCCAACTAAAATTGAACAGTTCCCTACCCCCAAGAACATATCCAATTTCCGCTCCTTTATGGGTATGGTTAATCAGCTATCGGACTTTTCCTCGTACGTTGCCAACACGGCTACACCTCTACGTTCGCTTATGAGCACAAAGGCTCAATTTTTATGGACTCCAGACCATGAGGAGGCTTTTCAGGCCGTCAAAAAAGCTTTAACTTCACCCCCTATTCTGGCACCACATGATCACTCCCTTGCAACCCTGATTAGAAGCAACGCCTCCCGACTGTTTGTTTTGGGTTACGTGCTATTCCAAAATCACGGCGGTTCCCTCACTCCGATCTGGCGCCTGGTGCAGTGTGGAAGCTCCTTCATCACCAAAACAGAGTCCCGGTACTCCATGACCTAACTCGAACTTCTCGCCGTTGTGTGGGCCATCCGAAAATGTCAACTATACCTCCGTGGCCTAGCCAATTTCTTAGTGGAAGTGGACCACAAACCCCTTATACCAAGCTTGAATGACTACACCATGGACAATAGTCCACTCCTCGCATCCAACTCTTGCTTGAGAAATTGGCCTTGTTCTCCGTTACCGCATCATGGATCCATGGAAAGACCAACCTTATTGCTGATGCAATCTCACATGCACCCGTGAGCGATTCTAACCTATTTTTTACAGACAACCGATTCCGTTTAAGAGGTTGCGCGAGTGAATTGAGTTACTATAATTCGACTATACTTCCATTGAATCCAATCCTTCCACTGAGGAAAATCATAATTGTATGATGGGGAGGGGATGCTATATGACCACAATTACTAGCTGCGGCACCGTATTAGTAGAGTATCAGGTTTCCAATTACCAAATCTTGGTTCGAACCCAGGCTTGCTGAGTCCAAGCTTCTTTGCAGAATTTAAATTACATAAGTTGCCGCCTGAAGAGCTTAAATGGGCGAAAGTGAGATCATTCCTGAGGGTGAAGTAATAATTATTGTCCCAAGTTGTTTGTGATGAAGGAGCTCAAAACGCCCATATATTGTTAGAAAACTCTTTTCCTTTCATACTCATTAGATGGATATTCTATCTTTGGAGCGGTGCTCTCAAAGTTGAGATACTTAGGGAAATTTGCTCCATTAGTAATATTTTGGTCCTGGAAATAATAAATCTCTGGTTGGAAAAAACGGAAATATATTTAAAATTTGTAGCAAAGCCTTTATCTAATTAACCTATCGTACGTCAATCTCAATCCATCTTGCTTTGCCTGATTGGATCGAAAAAGAGTCCATCAGCCCCAAAACAGATCATTTTTCCCTAACCAAGAAACCCAAGCGAGATCACATGTCACTTAAAACTCTCTATACGTTTTTTCATCCGAAGTTTCCTCTGGTTCGATATTTTCTTCGTTACTTCGGATGCTTCTGGTGGTTTTGCGTCACGCCCTATCCTTCTGATGTATATTGTTCACGCTTTTTGACAAGATTTTAACGTATGTTATTCAGCCTTCAAGTATTTTTCACCTTCTTTGGTAATACAATTGACCAAAGTATTTACTTCTTCCACAATTGATCTTGATCATTTCTTTTCAATCATATGTTTCTATGTTTTAAGTGTTCTCTGTGTTTAGAATACAGGACCCTAATCCCAACGAGACAAGGATACTTCGGAACGATAACAGAAATCACTCGCGCAACCTCTTAAATGGAATCGGTTGTCTGTAAAAAATGGGTTAGAGTGAGTGATCGATCCAAAACAGACACTTTGGAGGAAGCTACCAGACTTAGTGTTACTCGCCAAATGCGAACCCTTAGCAATGACCAGAGGCCTCAACCAACCGATCACGATCCTGCCCTGGAATTCCTCAACGAGTGTGTTACCTCCAATTATGAATATAATTTGTTGCGACAAGCCATGAAATCTAACGACCCAACATCTCAAGCTTCACTGCCATTCAAGAGCATCCTTGGCTCCTTGTCTATCATTTAGAATCTCGTACGGGACCAGGATTGTGGTGCCAAAGAAAGCTAGACATAGTATGCTGACACTCCTCCACATTCCACACCAAGGCATGGATTGGTCGAAGCAACATGGTCGTCAGATATTTTATTGGTCAGGAATGTCATCAGACATCGAGAACCATGTCGCATCCTGTGAGAAGTGCTCAAAGTATCTACCGAGCCAAAAACAGGAGCCTTTAATCCCCACCTAGGATTCCCGTTATGTACATGAAGAGACATCAGGTGATCTTTTTTCGTATGGCAATTCTACTTACATGGTGTACGTGGATCGGTTCGGCGGATGGCCGATTCAAGAGCATTTTGGAACCTGCCCATCCAAGTCCAGAATTATCACCAGTTTGAAAAAGATTTTTTGTGACTTTGGGGTACCACAAGTTTTTGCTTCTGACGGAGGCAAGCAGTTCGATTCAGCCAAATTTCGGGTATTTTGCAGCAAGTGGCATATTTAACAACGTGTTTCTTCCCCTTCCCCAGGATATGCCCAATCCAATGGTCAAGCTGAAGCGGCGGTCAAGGCCATGAAAGCCTTTGTGAAAAAATATACCAACAACGGACACGGTGACATCGAGGGACTCCAGGAGGGCGGTGTTCCGGGCACAATCGAGTACATTGTCCTAAGATGATATGGATAAGTGATGTACAGGATGAATGATTGCTCCCGGAACGGTGTTTATCAAAATGTTAAGAAAATGTGTATTATGATCTTGGGAAAATCGCAAAGTTGTTGGATTGCCCATTGTGTAGTCCGTTTGTCGGTCAGATGTCGACCAAATGCCAGCCTAATGCTCGTAGTGACGTCATCAAACCATCAAACCATGGAAAAGCTCCAGTACCCGAGGGGCTGGTCAGCCCAGCTACAACCATGGGTGAGGAATGTCGGATACATGTTTGAAGGGAGGAAAAACAGGAAATCCTCGGTCACCAAAAAA
>NC_081447.1:8871347-8873525 GCF_007210705.1 Tigriopus californicus | reverse complement strand
AAGTTCATCACTCTTGTAGCAGAAATCAGTAGTTAGACTCTAGAGTAGAGGTCGACTTTGATAGACGCGTTTAGACTAGGACAGTGACCACATTTTGCAGGATATTTAGCCTTGAAGATTGGCCCAGGTATGCCAGACAACCGAGATTGATCTGGCACCAATGGGGAGTAGAGGTAGCTAGCGATTTGTATCCTTAGTCGTTTAATGATTGTTTGAGGCCCTGATAAAGGAAGCTCGAACTTTTGCTCGTATGCCCTGATTAGGGTTATAACCGGAGGCCTTAAGATAGGTCTAAAAAATTTAAGCCCTTGTACTAGGTGCTCTCCATCTTTGAGAGCTATCAAGGTATATTTACCTAGTGCTTGGGTCAGGAGTTCCATGTTTCCGTTCACCACGGGAATTCAATAAGTCAGGACCTTTCACCCCTGGCTGGTGGACGGAACAGGCGGTTTGGAATGGCAAAACATACCCCGACAGAAGGACGGTCTCTCCCCCGCGCAAATTCGGTTTGGGCATTCCATGCGCACTTGGTTACCAGCCAATCCTTCTTCTTTCCAGAAACAGAACTTGCTCCAAAAGTCCCCAACCAAGGGGAAAAATTTGCGTCTAACAGAATTACTATAAATCCTCCAGATTTCTGCGCCCACTTAAAGTGGGTACCACAGTGATCATCCAAGACCAATCAGGATGAAAAGAGTGGAACAGGGTGGAAATTGTGTCGGCTTCATGATCGCATCAAGACTAGAGATAATGCATCCCTGATATGGTCACCCTGTGAAAACAACAAAATGTTTTTAAGTTGAAGAGAAATGCAACGCGTTCAGAAAGCGTTCCTTAATCCCTTAATATCCTCTCCATCCCGCTCTGGAATCAAGATGGAACTGTTACCATTAAGTACTATACATTGTCGTTTGCCATCCAGCGTCAGCTGACCTGAAATCACACTTATCCAGTACAGCTCCTGTGGAAATTGAGCATTCTAGTTCGATCCCAGTTGTACCCTATCAGGCACGCACATCTCATGAGGCTATCCGATTGGTTGCATAATGCACAACGGAACGTTAGTTTTGTTATCACGCAACCTATCTGATTTCCTTGGTGAGAAACATTAATGATCAGACAACCACCATTATGTATGCCGATGACATCAGTTTGGTTGCCTCCCATTCAGACATTCATGAAGCAGTGAACTCCCTCTCCAATTATGCAGAAAAGCTTGTCACTTTTGCCGGTGTTGCGGGACTTGTAATCAACCCCACCAAGACTCAGTATATGGCGCCTCCCTCAGCCCCTCCATTACAAGTCATCAGCAAATCTGCGCCCCCAAATCAGACCATGGCCGTCCTCGGTTCCATGTTCGACACCAGTTTCAGTTTAGGTACCTCAAACCGGGCCATGGTTAGAGACCTCCTATCTCAATTGGGCACGGTTTGACGGGCTGCGTGTCATCCACTCTGGTAGGGAGAAGGAAGAATGAAGGGTGAGGCTGAATAGATGTTGGAGGAGTGGCTGGGCTTGGGTTCGGAGAAGTGACAGTTGGAAAGGAGAGATCCCAGATGTTGATGAGGCTTTGCTCTTCATCTTCTTGAAGGCCACGTCCATCTCGGGTTCCATGGAGGGCTGCAAAAGTGGGTTGTGTTCTTCTGGACAACCCTGGACCTCCTCCACTACTGTTTCCAATGTTGCTGCAAACAGTTCTTGACAGTGGAGGAGCAAGTTACTCACGGGAATCTCAAAGTTAGGGGCGGGCTTTTTGGCACGTTTGTACAAGCCCACCATCCCGGACATGGCTGATGAGTAGGTTCTCCACTTCCAACCTTTGGTAGGCTGACTCGGCGCTCCGCAGAGACTTGTGATATGCAATTCTTGATATCGCATATTGCTCTCAAGTCTTGGGTGTTTGGCTCGTTTTGGCATTTTGCAGTTTTTGGAGCATTTCGCCCCTCAGCTCACAATTGTAGGGGCTGAACCACGTGGTCTTGAGTCCTCCTCTCCACTTCTGCACTGAGGAGGACTCTTTAAATGCTTGCAAAATGGCTGGATTGGTCACAATCTTGGTGTTGATGGATAGCTGCAGGACCTCAAGTTGAGCCGCGCACTTCTGCATATTGACCACACACCTCCCATTTCGAGTCATGCCCAGATGATGGAAATTTCTGAGCATCTTGAAGGTGACTG
>NC_081447.1:8867471-8868542 GCF_007210705.1 Tigriopus californicus | reverse complement strand
CGTTTCACGATAGCCTGAGCTTGTTGATTCAGCTAGCTGGAGGCCGCCAATTTTGGACAGCTTAGACACGCCGTTTCAGCGTGGCTTGGGCACGCTGGTGATGGTTTGCTACACAGGGTGTTCATTTTTCCCGGATGTTTCAATACACTGTTCCGTTACCAATTATTCTTCCTGTACATCATTTATCCTTAACATATTAGGATGACGTACTCAATTGTGCACGGAACATACTCCCCCCTTGGCCTTATGCAATAGGCCAACACAAACTTGATTACTGGGGGGAAAAGGGGGCGACAATTTGCACATGACAAAAAATGATGAGTGACAGCTGAAAGGTAACTCATATAACACATGTGAGAATAATCATGACATTTTTACAGCTTAATATTTCGGAAACAAATGAGCGATCGGGGGTTGGGATGAGAGAAGAAGATTACTGAAAAAAGCAAGAGCATTAACTTACAGAATCCTTGCTAGACAGCTGATTTCCTAATCTTTTCGGAGTTCTGTACTTCACTTTTGCTTCTATTTCTTCAATCAGATATCTTAAAGCCTTACAATATAGATCTGGAAAAACTTGCACAAAATCATCTAAATTCCCTTCTTTATTTGCCACTCTCTCTGTTACAGTCAGATTGTTTTCCTTGCTGGACTCCTCAGATGGACAGGGTCGACTTTCAATTTTAGGCTTAGGACCGCCCACATTCACACTTGGCTTTTCTATCTTCAACTTTGCATGCGTGGGGGTGACTTGCTCTTTGTGGATTGATCTCCCTTTCATCTGTTTCCTTCTCTCATCCATTTGGCCTTTGGATTTGGCCTGGTTTGTTTCAATTGGTTCACTTGGCATCTTTAAATTGCTCATGATGGGGTCTCTCTCGACTTCTTTCCTGGAAGTCTTCTCAACATGCTTGCGGCATTTCTGGGGCTTCCGTTCTTCAATGTTTACCTCCCCCCCATTGGGCTGGCGCTGACGGCATTGATTGTGGTCTTGACCACCTTTCTTTTTCCTCCTGTCATTGGGGTTATCCTTTTTCTTGCGCCCAAAGTGGAGCAAGACATTGTGAAATC
>NC_081447.1:8861217-8863790 GCF_007210705.1 Tigriopus californicus | reverse complement strand
GGAAGAGATGCTAGATCGAGCTAGCGATCCGATTTACGGGGAGGAGACAATTGGAGCAACGTGAAAGAAGAAAAACGAACCAGGCCCCAAAACATCCGGCGTTAGATCTCCTCAGAGACCCGATCTGTTGAGAAATGTAAGGCCAAATTCATCAAAGCTAGTGAGTACTTTTGTTGTTTCAATGAGTTTAACGAGGAACGACGCCGGTACCTGTTTAGAGTGACGACAATCATGACACACTCGATTGTGATGCTTTCCTCTCCAAGACCGTGGACGAGCGTGCCGAGGTAATTCGAAGGACAGGCGCCTGTTTGGGATGCCTCAAGCAGGGGCATTTATCGATAAGGTGTTCTGCAAGAATGACGTGCTCAAAGTGTGGAAAGAAGCATCCCACTCCACTTCACAAGGATAATGGGGTCCCACATCAAGAAAAGTCTGAGCCCACATTGAATCCTCATGCTTTGGGGCTTGGAGGTGCGGTGGTAGCGATGAATGTATTGAGGGTAAAAGTGTTGCACGAAACCAAACCTGGGAAGGCTGTAGAGGGCATTGCTCTATGGGACTCCTTAAGTTCTGGAACTTTTGCCTCTGACAATCTCTTGAAAGAACTTGATATTACTGGGCCCGAGACAAATATCACGATTCACACGTTCAACGGGAAGTAAGCCCTTTGTTCAATAGTCATTACAGGCCTTTGCGTTCAGAGGCCGGATGGAGAAGGATCCATCAAACTCGGTTCAACTTTCACCAAAGATGTCATTCCCCTCCAAGCGAATGAAGTTACCACAGAAAAGATGAAAAAATGGTGGTCTGCATTTGACTTTCTTTGCCATGATATTTCGGAGTTGAACTTGGACTTGCCCGTGGTTCTACTAATCGGTACGGATAACCCACTCACTCTTCGACCGTTAGACATCAAGGTTGGTGACTGTTCGGATCCTAGCTCTCCTTACGCTATTGAGACCAGGCTTGGGTGGGCTGTTGTTGGGCCGATGAATGCGCACGAAGAATCAAGTCAAATTTCCTGTCATCAAACCATGGCTCTACCCAATAGAGTGTTTGGTCGAGAGGTTATCAAAGACGTTGGAATTTCAGAAATGCTCTCTAATTTGGCGGAGTTAAATTTCAGAGATCCAAAAATGTCGGAAGGTTTGGAAAATATCCTTTCAAGTGACACCATGTCAACAGATGATTTGGAGTTCTTGAGCATTGTCGAGGCAAGGACAAGACGGTTAGAAGAATCTGTTGATCATGGTAGAGAGTGCCGAGATGGCAAAGAAGAGAGCTATCTCCATTACAAGAAAGTTTAACAAAGTCTCTGAGCTCATGAATGATTATCAATCCTTTATGAGCGAGATTGTGCTCTTTGAGATCTTTGGGAGACAGGTCAGCCAAGAAAAGTTAGTTTCAATGAAAACGGGTATGTCTCATTATATTCCACATCACGCTGTGTGTCATCCTCGAAAAAAGAAGATAAGAGTTGTTTTCAATTGTCCGAAACCAAGTGAATGATGAATCGATCAATGATCATCTTCTCACGGGTCCAGATTTAAGAAAATCAATTGCTCGTGGGGCTTCTGAGATTTCGAACTGAGCCCATAAGCATTTACTGTTGACATCTAAAAGATGTTTTATCAAGTGAGGGTGCCAGAACGTGATATTGACCATCTGAGATTTTGGTGGTTCAAAAACCGTTAGTGAAGTACGAGATGACGAGACATGTATTTGGAGGACGAAGTTCCCCGGGGTGTGCAAATAATACCTTGAAAAGAACCGTTGTTGACAACAAATCGAGATTCAGTGCTGAGGTCGTGGATATAGTGATTTACAACTTCTACCTATGTATACCTATGTATATGATTGCTTTAAAAGTGTGGGTACAGTTGAAGGAGCGGTCAAAGTTGCTCAAGAATTGGTGGATTTATGCAAGTGAGGTGGCTTCATATTAACCAAGTTTTTGTCAAACTCAAGAGAAGCCCGATAACGTTGTGGATCCCTTGCTCAAAAGTGTCATTTTCGAGAAGACGCAGCTACCCACGGGCCGTACCTTAGGTGTTGTATGGAACACCAATGATGATACTTTCGGGTTTAGAATAGAGATCAAGAACGAACGCTAATCAAAACATGACATTTTATCAGTCATCTCCATTGTTTATGATCCCTTGGGTATGGCTGCCCCCTTTTTGCTCATTGGACGGTTGATCATGCAAGAGATCGCGAGCGCCACGATTGGATGGGACAAAGCTATTCCAATTGAGATGTGGTATATATATTCGTGATGAATATATGATATATTCGTTGTCAATGCTTGAGAAAGGATATTGAAGTATTCGTTGTCAATGCTTGAGAAAGGATATTGAAGTCGGGGTCGACCTCACAAATGGTGGCGCATGAGGCTACGTCAAGTGAGGGATCGGCCGCAAAAACAGGGAAGCAACTCAGTGCATCTGCAATCAAGTGGTTTTTTTTCTCGCTGACCATGTCACTGAGAACGAGTATTGGTCAAGGTTTTCCCGCAGCCTCTGTTCCATGCACAATTGAGTACATCATTCTAATATGTTAAGGAAAAATGA
>NC_081447.1:8859696-8860125 GCF_007210705.1 Tigriopus californicus | reverse complement strand
TTCTCTATCCATGCATGTTTTCCTTCTTCCATGGCCAAGCAATTACCCCCTCTTTCATTACCCAAGCAAGACAGCTGATTGGTAGAGTGTCATTCCATGTATATAATAGAAAAAAGTAGATTGAACCATACAGTTTGCCTTGAAGACTAGCCTAGATTCCCCAGACGGCCAAGATCGTGCTGACATTGTAGGGAGTAGAGGTAGCAAATGATTTCCATTCAACTGTAGCTAAAGTTCATCTCTCTTGTAGCAGAAATCAGTAGTTAGACTCTAGAGTAGAGGTCAACTGCGATTGACGCATTAAAACTAGGATAGTGACCACATTTTGCAGGATAGTAGCCTTGAAGATTGGCCCAGGTGTATGCCAGACAACCAAGATTGATCTGTATCCATGGGGAGTAGAGGTAGCTAGCAATTTGTATCCTTAGT
>NC_081447.1:8837199-8858493 GCF_007210705.1 Tigriopus californicus | reverse complement strand
ATTTGTATCCTTAGTCAATTGATGATTGTTTGAGGCCCTGATAAAGGAAGCTCAAACTAGTAGCTGTATGCCCTGATTAGGGTTATAACCGGAGGCCTTTAGATAGGTCTAAGAATTTAAAGCCCATGTACTAGGTGCTCTCCACTTTTGAGAGCTATCAAGGTATTTTTACCTAGTGCTTGGGTCAGGAGTTCCATGTTTCCGTTCACCACGGGAATTCAATAAGTCAGGACCTTTCACCCCTGGCTGGTGGACGGAACAGCCTCTGTTCTCGAGTATTATTTAAGGTTACCAATGGTTTCTGAAATATGCCAAGCCAAGGTCGATGATCAGAAATGACCTCAAATTTTGGCATTTGGAATTTAGATGACTTTGTGCAAGTTTTTCCAGGTCTATATTGTAAGGCTTTAAGATATCTGATTGAAGAAATAGTAGCAAAAGTGAAGTACAGAACTCCGAACAGATTGGGAAATCAGCTGTCTAGCAAGGATTCTGTAAGTTAATCCTCTTGCTTTTTTCAGTAATCTTCTTCTCTCACCCCAACCCCCAATTGCTAATTCCTTTCCGAAATATTAAGCTGTAAAAATGTCATGATTATTCTCACGTGTGTTATATGAGTTACCTTTCAGCTGTCACTCATCGCTTTTTGTCATGTGCAAATGGTCGCCCCTTTTTCCCCCAGTAAACAAGTTTGTGTTGGCTTATTGCATAAGGCCAAGGGGGGGAGTATGTTCCATGCACAATTGAGTACATCATTCTAATATGTTAAGGAAAAATTATGTACAGGGAGAACAATTGGTTACGGAACAGTGTATTGAAACATCCGGGAAAAATGAACACCCTGTGTAACAAACAATCACCAGCGTGTCCAAGCCACACTGAATCGGCGTGTCCAGGCTGTCTTAAACTGGCGGGCCCAGGCTATCGTGAAACGGCGTCTAAGCTGTCTTAAACTGGCGGGCCCAGGCTATCGTGAAACGGCGTCTAAGCTATCTAAAATTGGCGGGCCCCAAGCTAGCGTGAATCAACAAACCCACGCCATCGTGAAACGGCGTGTCCAAGCTGTCTCGAATGAACACGCACAAGCTGGCTTGACAAGCTGGCTTGCCAAGCTGCCCCATTTGACGAAAAACAAATCATCCAAAAAAAGGACAGTCACCATTGAACATTGAAAGGAATAACAACTCCCAACTTGAAGCTCTCTTGCTGGTAGTTGAATCAAGGACAATTTTGTTAGAAGTGCCGGAAGTCAAGTCGACCTAATTTGAAATCAGAGTAGTGAGAGTCAACGTTTGGAGTCGGGACCCAGGAAGCCATAGGTCTAAGAAATTAAAGCCCATGTACTAGGTGCTCTCCACTTTTGAGAGCTATCAAGGTATATGCCAAGCCAAGGTCGATGATCAGAAATGACCTCAAATTTTGGCATTCCTCGTAGAAAATACGAGTAGCTGCGTTTCTGAATAGCAAACCATATTGCACTCAAATCCAACTCCACTGTGGCTTAGCTCCAATTGCCCAGTCGGCTCTGAATGACCTGAGTGCCCTAGAAGATGACAAAATGATCCACACTGGACCAGACAAATGGTGCCGTCACCCTCAATTACCAGTTCTGTTAGGATGAGTGCAAATCCAAGTCCGTGGAGTGTCAAAGAAAGTAATTGAGTTGGTAAATCGGGGTGGAACGGTTTGACGACCGAGGGTGACGTCAATATTTCTTTGGCCTTACAGAACTCAGACTCGTGCTTGGGTAGCCATAACCATACCGACGATTTTTTCAATAGCTCATGGATTCTCACTGTGGCGTGTTGTAGGTCTGGTAAGAATGCCCCCAAATGGTTAGCTAGTCCGAAGAAGGAGGTCGGAAACTGATTTAGGGCTCGGAAAAGCCCTCAGTGCTTCCAGTTATAACTACCAACACTTTTGACATTCAAAGAGGGACATTGGAGAGAGCTTTATATTGTACACTTGCAACATACCAGCAAGATTTGTCAGCAGAAGCGCATGCTGATCGGCACGTGCTACAAGCACCACACCGGAAAAACGCAACCTCGACTCCTGGTAATAAACAACTAAATTCCCACGTGTGCGATTTGTGCTTTAATCTTTGGTGTCATGAGTGTATATGTTTACTCAAATTTTCTGTCTATCATGCTCCCTGAACTTTATGGACCATGAACATTCAACCCCCATACCGGGGCCCGTACCGGATCCACCGGATTCCAGGACTCCGTTAATTCAAACGGCAAAGAAGCTCACCAGGTGAGAACCCAACCCAGGGTAAGCTTCTGGACACCAAAAAAACACCCTTGAAGCGACGGAACAATCCGAAGTTGAAGGATCAAGACGAGGCAAGACCTCATCAGAAGAAGAGACCATGGTGCTAACCGGAAGCCCCCTACCTTAAATGCCTGCAAAACTCTGATCATGGAGGACCCAGCAGACGAACCGCCAATTGCCCAGTCGGCTCTGAATGACCTGAGTGCCCTAAAATATGACAAAGTCCTGATGTCCAACAACGAGACCAAATCCTTTGCAGCTGTGGCTGGAAAAATGGCGGTTCCAGCATATCCCCACGAATGGTTTATCTACACCAATGAGGATCTGAGGTGCAGCATAAGTGAACCCACCTGAGACAAATTTCAGGTCGCCTTGGAATCGGCTATCTTTAAGGAGATGCTGAGAACGGGTGGCTTAAAACTCAAATCACAATGGTCTTACCTTGCCCCATCTCGATGCGGCGAGTTGGATGTCTCGACGTCGTCGTTATGCCGGCATGGTTAGGCCAATCTACCGCCAGTTACACCGACGACACGGGTGTCTCCCTGAAAGCATGGGCTTATTCTTGAGCTTCAAAAATTGCATGAATTGGATCCAGACTGCTATATTCTTCCTTAATTTGTTGAATGAAGAGTGGCGATCAATCATGGTTTGGATGAATGACAGAGGTTCGACTCCGGTAGCAAGCACAATTTTGTGCCTTTTTAGATCGATATTGTTGTCCAAAATTTCAAACTGACCTCCGTCCCAATCTTGCCAAGTACATTCACGTTCCCCAAGAAAGTTGGACCTTTAAACCACCGATGGTTAGCAGTCATATCAAGAGAGGAGAGACCTTGAGAGGCATCATCAGCGGGATTTTCGGATGATTGAATGCGTCGCCAATCGTTTTTTCAAGAGAGGTCCCGGATCTATCTCACCCAGTTTGCGACAAACAAGTGAAAACGTTTCATTTTGTTGGCTATATACCCCAAAACCACCATACTATTGGTCCAATAAAAACATTTCAGCTCCTTGAGTTTCAATTTTTACTAGGCTAAATTAACTATAGTAGCGCTTGATCTCCACGTTGATCCATTTCTTGAACTTTTCCTTTCCACTGAATCAATACTTCATATGGCAACTTATGCTCAATGGGTTGGATTAAAAGCATAGGTAGTTGACGTGAGTCCTGGTCGGTCAACTTAAATAAAGCTACATAGTTGTTAACCACCAACAAAAGCTCCAACAAATCAACATTCTCTTCCCTCAATTGGTCCAGCTCAATCGTCATTTTGCTTGGTAGGTCTCGTTGTCTCCCAAAAATTTGGTGAAGGTTCACGATTGCCTCTTCATAGAACCGTGGGACGATGCAATTTGAAGAGCCGTTCCTCTCAAGTGACGCTTCAAGTACGCCAGCTTACTGGCTAAATGATAGCAAAATGGCTGGATTGGTCACAATCTCGGTGTTGATGGATAGCTGCAGGGCCTCAAGTTGAGCCGCGCACTTCTGCATATTGACCACACACCTCCCATTTCGAGTCATGCCCAGATGATGGAAATTTCTGAGCATCTTGCAGGTGACTGAAATCGGGTGGTGATCAGAAATTTTGAGATGCCATGTGTACCCAGTTGCACCTACTGCGACTATCAGATAGTTTCGTGAACGCACATAAGACTGGGTAAAATTTAGTATCGTCGCATTTCAAAATTTGTGTTCACGAAACCACGTGGGGTACCCCGTTTTCCCATAGCAATCAGCTTAAAAAGTCGTTCGTGTTTATTCTTCCTTTTTAAACCAGAGGGTCTAAGGAATATAAGAATACGCTCAAAGATGCTTGACTTTCCAAAAGGAAAATCAAGTCTGAAATGATGTGCACGGAGTCAGTTTTGCCACTATGTAACAAGTATATAAAACAAAAAAAATTACCATTTGTTAATCGAGATTGATCTAATTCAAGAATTGACTTACGTCAATCAAGAATTTCTTGCTCATTCCCGTCAAGGAATAAAATTCAATGCTCAAAATGTCACAATTGAAAGCCACCCCCAAAAAATAAAGCGACGGTAAAATGCCACCACTATAATTTTGACAGCCCTGTTGCTAATGCTGGACCACCATCAGAGCCTCTGAATCTCGCGTTTATAGATCAGTTTTGCGTTTTTTGCCCAGAGCTTTAACTGGAATTTTTTTCACCAGCATTTTCAATTCATTCCTGGACGTACTTGACATGTAAAAAAAAGACATAAAAATGAACTTTTTGATGTAAAAAGCTATTCAAAGGGATAAACATGTAACGTGAAAGTGTGGGTGAATGGTGTCTGGAATAATGAAAAATGTGAACAAAATATTAAAGCAACGCACAAGCAATGTTTTACCATCTTTTTGCATAATAAGTAATAAAATAATGTGATCTTTTGTGTCTGACTCCAAACGACAGGCGCTTTTCTTAACAGCTGTTTAGAGACATTGCTTCCCTCTACAATCGAATGCTTTACCCGACATGACCAAATTTGCATTCACCATGAATTTGTGGAGTATGAAACGAGCACAATTAAAGCATTTCAACGGACTAAAATAAAAAATCAATGAGAAGAACTATTTAATAAGATACCCTGCCATTGGTACTGGCAACTGGTCTTGCACTATGATAATATTGCACATTAGGCGTGGAACGACAGGATGAACAACCATTCGACAAAAGATGAAATGTTTCATCCTCTGATCAGTAAGTCGTTTGATTGAACGTAGAAAGTTCCGTAGAAAAAGTATGAACAATATATGTTAACTGACTCAAGACTGAGGTTTATACTCAAACTCAAAAAAAGAACTCAACATCACTGTTTCGCATATTGCCTGTTGTGTGCCACCTCTTATCATGGAATGAGATCATAATTTATAAGTCAAATTGAATTAGAAAATCCCTTTGCTGTAACCACTCCATTTGTCAGAGAGTTTCACAACCAGAAATAGTTGTGACATTTGCAAAGTTTCTGGTTTCCGAATTCTGGATACTTTCTCCAGTCTGAGATTAATAAGTCTTAATTCTTTGACCATTGCTGAATTGCCGATTTCTCAATCTGTTTAATGAGTTTTCCAACATATGCCCACCACTGTGGTTGTCGCTCGTTGTCCACGGTCCCACAGTGACCTGCGCGCATTTTCCCCTCCTACTATCCATTTGAAGTCCTTGTCGCCCCACCTCCTCCTCTTCATAACGTAGCTTACTGCTGCTTCCGTGTTTCCCTTAAATTGTAGTTTAACCGAACTTTGAAATCTCCGAACACTATCACTTTTTACGCGAAATCCCCACTTACATTGATCGTATTCCGCAAGCCATTAGTATGAGGAGTTTGTTGATCGAGTCAAAAGTCGGCTTCTCGGTGTTTTGGCGGGAAAGATTTGAAAAAGAGTATTCCGTCCGCATTAACCCAGCTGTCCCTGGATGAGCAAAAGGCTTGGTTGATCCTCCACAATCATGATGCCAATGCCTGCCAACTTCAGAAGAGGTCTGATGGGGTTGGGATCTTCAGTTCCAATCGAGATCAAAGCTTCAAAATTTGGATGCCAATTGCGCCATGTTAAGTTGCGTTCTGGTTCAAGAGATTAAGCTATGGAACTCACATGAAATGGTTCCAACCCTAGAAACTGGAGCCGACGGTACGAAAGGAGGAGACACCTTGTTCTAGGGCTTAAAAACCACCGAATCTATTTTGAAGTATTGGAAAATGACATATCAGATCGAGGCACGTCTGTGAGTAAAATCGAAGTATGAGCCTGAAAATGTAGGGCGATCATCTAACAGAGTGTAACCAAGCTCATAGATTTCTAGAAGACTTTCTTTAGATGTCCGTGCCAAGCTCTAACTCGTGGCAAATTGGTTACTTAAGGACGTCGCAAAATGCTGATGGTTGAAGCATTGAGTGAAATGAGAATCTAGGGTTGGGAGACAGGGATGGATTCACGAGACAGAGTTTGTGTGGCTGACCAATTAAATGGTGTTGATACGACATTGAAGAATTAAAGAGACATGAGTTAAGACTATCCTTGAAAGTTCTTGTTCATCATTTTGAAATATAGAATTGGTTACATCTCTCAGAAGTTTATGGTAACTCATTTTTCTCTGAAATTGAACCTCAATGATAAACCTCATTTAAACGTCTAAGTTGGTTAGGTCATCTTCCAGATCATCCAAATCTTCGTCTTCAAACAAATCTTCGTCGATAGGCACCATCTCTACCTTGCCAGAGGATGTATCTAAAAATATGTGAAAAAGTATGTTAGAAGTTTAAAGATTGACGTGGAAAGCTTACGAAGGTGTAAGACATAAAAGACAAGAGGGTGATCTCTCTTACAATACGAAATATTTGTCTTTTCTGTGTTTAGTTCTTGATCCACTTGGGTATCAAGCTATTGTTACTTAAAGATAAGTTGCAAAATCTTTATATTTGAAAAGAAAATATTTAGTCTGACCAATTACTTCATTTCATTAAAGGCATGCCATGCCTACAAGGTCAGGTTTAAAGCATCACCGTGTTATTTCATAATACCTTTAAGCCTGGCAAGTTGATCATTGGTACTTTCATCGAGCCCATCGTCCATAATACCGTACTCATCAAATTTTATCTCGTGAATTTTGACACTTCGATCTTCGTCATAATCGCGCTCCATTTTGGACAAATCGAATGCTTCACCATCGTCTTCATCATCCTAAAATGAAAATTATTGACCTGAATTAATTACCAAAAAGAAAACCATTGGACAAATGTTTGCAAAGAAATCATGAAAACTCAAAAGGCTGTTGTGCCTTTAAGCACAATCAATTAAAATCCATTCGTTTCATTACTTACAATTTCAATCTATCCTGCTAGCAATAACCTTCAGGGAGATAGAATATCTCAACAAAAATATTTGGTAGTCAAAAGCAAATCGCAGCCAACAAATCCATGCACAAGTCATGGAAATCAGGTTAGTTAAGAAGCTTGGTGTAACTCTCAATCAAGAGGATGGCATCCTCATAACAAGTTCACTCTGAATCAGGCTTTTCAATTCAACCATATTCGATTGAAGAATACAAAAAGTCCTTCTTTTTCCGTTCAAAATCTAAATTAAAGATTTCATTCCCGTCCACGACGGACCATAAAATTACCCTTCCTTAGCCCCAACACTAGGCATATCACAATTATGCATTGAGGATTCTTTTAGGATTGGGTGTTTGAGACTTGATCAAATAATAACTATCTAGACCGTGCAATCATAGAAGATGTATCAATATTTTTCCGGTTTAGGGTACTAGTATTGGTGGATTGACCCTCGCCCACCCAACGCCGGTAACCATCACATCGTCAATTTCCAAATTTCGTTAGGCAGTGTCACGTCCGGTATCGAATTGGTTTTCAGACTTTGGGTGAGGTTAGGGTCTAAATGTTCCCTTTAGAGAAATGTCGGAAGAAGATTTGAACCAGGCATTTCTCACGCTCTAGGAAACTGTGGTAACCACTACGCCACGCTTTTTCCCCCTCTTTGATTTTTTTTATTTCCACAATATGTTTTGTTAATTTTAGTAATTGTAAATAGGTTCAAGTTTTCCTGGTCTTTTGTCATGAATTGGTCGACATGAAAGCATGAAAAAGGTAACAGATATTTGATACCGACCTATTCTTTTCTAATCTAGTATAAAATCAATTACATCTCCAATTAAATTTTGCTTGATATGAAATAAAATCAATCTTTGTCGCTCCAATTGTTAGAGTTTCGGCAAGTTCACTTACAAGCTTAAGTGCAAATTCCGGTGTTTTCTGGTGGAAACTTGCTAATGACTATAACAAATAGAGGAAGAGGCCGGGAAGGAAACGGGTACATGGCTCTTGATGGCGGTGAGGACTGTGCTTTTATTTACTTTGAGGTCGTTAGGACTTTATTCTTCCGGACTTCACAGTAGAATCAATCAATAAATCTATAACAAATATATAGCAGCACAAGCGAGAGAGCAAAAGGAAAAGACGGACAACAAATACGGGAAAAGCATATAAAAGGGCGTACTCTTGTATCGTTAACTGTAAAACGTGTGAAATAAAAAAACAATAGAATAAATAAATGGCGCGAACCCTAATTAGTAATCCCCCCTCCCGTCCTTAGGACTCGGAAGTAGAACTCTGACTAGTCTCGCAACCTAGCGATCGGCGTCTGAGTCGAGCTTCTTTGCGGTATTTAATTAAGGCATAAGTTGCTGCTTTATCAGCTTAAACGGGCGAACCTACGGTCATTCCAGAGGGTGAGGTAATAATTAATGTTGGCTGGGACAACGAAGCGGGAATATCCCTCCATTAGGACGACACCCATCATTCACATGGCAGGCCGAGCGAGAGAGCTGCCATGTGATTTCGTAACAAACAAACAAAACAATGTTGGTGAGAGAGTTAGTGTGGGTGGTGGCCTTGGCGCCGAGGACAAGGGTGTTCACACTTTTTGTGGAGGGACTCCTGCTCCTGGCGTCCCTGTTACTGTTGTATTGGCGCCCCAAGGAGGATGCGGTGTGAGGGCGGCCACGAGATGAGTCACATGACTCGTGGCGGCCTCACAATCTCTCTGGAGATCAAGATTAGTGGGACGAAGAGGAGTAGCGGCACATTGACTTGATGTGTCCGAGCTTATAGGGGATGTCAAGAAAAGGAAATTCAAGGAAAAATGTGGTCCGGTACCCTGATTTTGGGCATTTTGGGGAGAGAGAACTAAGACAAACATCAGTCAACTCACACCATTTCCCCATTGAACTTTCAATAAATGAGTGATTTTGAGCAAGTTGTGTTACAAAACCCTATTAAATGAGCATATTTGGTGTTTATCAGTGAACGCACTATCAAATTGCCTCAATACCACAATGCTAATTGCCTAGACAAGCATGAAAAATGGAAAAAATGTCAAAATCCAATGCATGCACAGTGCGGTTTGGCTGGGCATGTTGTCTTTGATTTTACTCCATGGAATAACGTCAGTTGTCCATGAACGCGTTTACTTGACTAGCCCTATTGCAACTGAAGTAGCTCTTTTCCTGACAGGGACACTTCGCCCCTTGGGAGTGACAGGGGGACATGCACCCTCGGGACACCACCTCCATGGCGGCTATGACGACGGCGGCGGACTCGACTTCGGGGGTGTGGTGGACGTTGACGGCGTTGGTGATGGACTCGTGCATGATAGCTGTGGTGAAGAGCTACTTCAAGGTTGAGCCCTTCACCTTGCAAAGTTCCTTGAAGAGGTCCATCTCCATTTGACAACCAACAAGGATGAGAAAGACAAGAAAAAATACCCATAGGTCCTCGCAGTTATGGTGTTGAGCTCTGCCTTGTCGGCGTGGTGGGAGAACTCCGCCATGTAGTCCAATAACGGGCGCCCAGGCCCACTCCTGTTGAAAAGAGGGTACAGGATCAGGAAATACTTGAAATTTGAGTGATGGCGTCCTCAATGGTGGTGGTGGCAGAGGTGGTGGTGGCTATCTTGGGGGCGATGCAGGACTCTAGCACGCTTGTTTGGACGTCGTTGGAAACCAAACTGATGTTGGACGACTTTCCCTACCAGTGAAAGTGGGTTATCCACTTGAGCATTTCCAGCTTCGAGGACATGGTGGAGAGGGTGAACGGCTTCAAGTTGCTCACTAGCTTGAACTGAGGGCCGCATGGAGTTGAACTTGAGATGACGGCGGATTCGCGGGGTCCCGGGTCATGAAGGCGAGGCCAACCTGTGTGATGGCCTTGACGACCTTGGACAAATGGGCGTCCCAGTGCGCCCAATTACTGATATACCTACCTGTCGACGTCCTTCATTGTTGGGACCTCGTCATTGGTGCCATTTTTCTTCAATTGCCTCCAACCATTGCTTGGAGAGTCAGGCGGCTTCCAGGACGTCGTATCTCTTCTTGATCTTGAATGTGCTAGCGGCCGGTGTGGCGCACCATTGAGTGATGTTGGTGGCCAGGGTCAAGAGACTGTTCTTCAAGTTTATCAAGCTTTGAAGAATCAACATTGCGATTTGGATCCGGGTCTGTGGACAGACTGGATGGCAACGGTGATGTTGGTGTTGTAGTATGTGTCGACGTTGGAAGAGAAGGCGTTGACGGCGGAGTGTGCAGTGGGCAGGGCATATCCAACATATTAATATCAACCGGTGTTCTTAACATGGATCACAGGTGATTGAGATTCACACCCTGACTCTCAGACTGCATTTCCTGGATTGTTGGGGCACTTGTTTTGACACTTGTCGTTCTTTTCATGTAAAAAAAGTGTTAAAATTACCATCAAATCAGGTACACCCAAAGACACAGCCAATTGCTCAAACGCCCAAGTTGTACACCAATGCAACCACTAGTAAATTTGGACATGCATTGTTTGGCACAACTCCTCTGCCAAATTAGTGAGGTTGATATATCGTCACGGATCCATGACGTACACTGCCAGAGTGAAGGCTAGGAAACAATTTTGGCTTTACCCTCATCTAATCTAATACAACCACCACCAAGGATCCTCGCCGGACATTCAAACAGGGATCATCAAATACAATAGGAGACCAAACATGAATATTCCCAATATGAATTGGAACAAACACTCCGCTAGGTCTCCACTTACATCGGTGGGAGATGTTATATTCATGCCCAATACCCTCAGTGTTCTTCTACTGAATAAAGCAGTCTTGCCGAAACATTACAGCAAGGTATTTGAGAAGATCATGAAGCTCAAACATGTAGAGTTTCTTAAAAGCTATGAAGTGCTTCCTCCAAGTCAGTATGGGTTCCGAGCACATTTCAGCACGGTTACTCAACTGATTGAGCATATAGAGCAGGTCTTTGAGGGACTAAAGAGTCATGATTCAGTCAATGTGGTCCATCTGGACTTTTCCAAGACCTTTGACAAAGTAGATCATGGCCTTTTGTTGTATAGGCTTCATGGCATTGGTTCTCGATTGGATAAGAAGCTTCATTCATGGTAGGTAGCAAATAGTTCAGGTTGACGGGTGGCTTAGAGACGTAAATAAAGTCGAGTCCTAAAGACTGCCATTTTAGGGCCTCTCCTTTTCATGAAACTCATTGCCCTTCATCAAGTACTTAATATTACTGCCAGTCTCTTTTCTCATGCTGACAACGCGAAGTTATTTTCTGGTAGATGACCAAGACTCCAGTAGCCTTGCAAAGGCCCTAGATCAAGTCTACTCTTGGGGCGCCAAGAGTAATATGGTCTTGAAAGGATTCTTACCCTGAATCAAGGTATTTAAACAAATAGAGGTAGGTCCGCAGTTTGATAATGCGGCTTATAACTCTTGAGAGTTTTTAGAAACCTTTAGAAAACTTATGCTGTTTAGTAAAATTAAGGACCCGGGCAAATGATTAATCTACTCTAACAAAACAACAAATACTTGGAATCTGTCAGCAACATCCTTTCCCTTTATTCTCATCAAAGAGGAAAAAAAAGTGGGATAAGCAACATAATTTACAATGGAGTCATCATTTCAATTCTTTTTTATTTAGTCAGGTCCTAGACTGAATATTAGGGGGTTTATCAGTTGAAAAATCGTATCATAATAGTATTAGACCATCAGACATGCCAAAATCATCACAGCATCAACATAAGTCTAACTTTATTACATAATAATAAAATTACTTTGCTTAAAATGACCCATCATGTCATGAATGAGTATTTTGATTTACTGTTTCAAGCGGGTGCATTCCCTCAAAACGACATACTTTGAGGAACATATTATAAAGATTTACTTATACTCGGCAATCAAATTGATTGCGCAATTGTTTATCTTTTTGGCCCTGTCATGGTAAGTTGATGATCAAATCATCATAATTTGAAACCTTTCCGACCACCATCATCAGAATTGATGTCATTATTTAAAAAAACTATCATTAGCCTATGCGTCTCTGGGACACGGGGACTGACAGCACAAAAGAGCGCGCGCAATTCAAACGGAAAACCGTGTCTGACCCTCTGCCCTGAATTATGTCCAGCTTTTTTGGGCGTCTAGCCACAACTACTGGATTCAAATTCCTCTGAAGCTTTTTTGCCAATTACAACTCTTTTAACAACAAAGTCTCCGACATTTCGGAACTTTTGTCCATGTCCCACCTTTTGAAACAAAATCAGAGATTGTTGCTAGACTGGAGCAAACTTCCTCAAAAACTGAACCTGGCCTAGTTCTTCAAACCTTTCTTCAATAAGAAGCAAGAGTTTCTGCAATTTGGGGTCAATTTTCATCTTTGAACTTGAATTTGACCTTTTTGGCCGGCTTTTGAGTAAGGGTCAACCTTATCTCAAGAACATAATCTGACAGATTACTAGGTGTCACATGGACATACTCGAGCAGATCAGGGTCATTGGAAAAGACCAAGTCCAGAACGTTATTTACTTTGGTGGCTACACCTACATACTGAGAGAAGTTGCGCAAGATCGCAAATTCTTCCAGCTTTTCGAAGGACGGAGATGCCGATTTCGAAATGGGAATATACTCATCGGGACTAGCCTCCCACTCTTCGACGTTAGCCGAATGTGCATTGCTAAATAAACTTTACGTGCAAAACAACAATCCCAATAAGGATTGACTATGTTTTTTCTCCGAAGGCGGGATTCGAATGCTCGCCCTCTGGGGAATCATGTCGTGCCTCTATCGGGTACAATAGACAACTCGGCTATACAACTACAGAGTAGCCCACCTTCCTAAGTGACCCCTTGGAATCACCTGGGGTACAAGACTCGGACCGATACTTTTTAAATTGTATACGGCCCTGTGCGCGTAAAATGCAGCACTTCTTGATTTAGCTTTGAAAGCACGCGATGCAAATAATATCGTAATACAAGGTTATGGAATTGAAGGCAGTCAATAACTAGGACCTTCAGCTTGGATTTGATATGGGGTTACATAAATTGCTTTGGCTAGCGACTATATGGCTGAACCATTTAGTTTCAAAATTGGTGCCCCACTGCCTCAGGAGGAGACGTGGTGTAGTGGTTTGCGGTGTTTCCTAATAATAAAGAGATCCCCGGTTCAAATCTCATCCCCGACCTTTCTCAAGGAAACTTTTAGACGCTAGCTACATCCACAGACGGAGAACAAAACTGATACCGAACTTGAAATTGCCCATATGGTTCGATTGCATGCTTATGCTCATACCTACTATTCTAGTCATCTCACAAAGCTCCCAGTGAGAACATGACTTGGCGTAGTTGGTTTGGCCGGCTACTGTCCTCTGTCCATCATCGTGTAGCTCTTCCCTTTGGGGATTGAGCGTGGGTTTTCCTTCAAGTTGGAGTGTGTGGAGGAGAGAGCCTCGCAGCTGGCAAGAGCCCGGCTGATCCGTGAGCTCTGAGTAGAGGCCAGAGCCTCCCTCTGTTGGAGGACAGCTGCCCGGAGCCCTGGTGTGGAGATCGCCCACTGGTATGCCCACCAGTGAGGAATGCCAGCCAGGGCCTGGATTTCCCACCATGTGCGGATGGCTCCGTGATGCCCAGATTATTGGTCCGAGATGCCTGGATGTTGGTCTGTGATGCTCAGATTGTTGATCCATGACCCGCCGAATGACCCGTGACCCCGTGGGATGGACCCGTGACCCCGTGGGATGGCCTCATGACCCCGGTTGGCTCTGTTGGTTCGTGACCCCGGAGGGATCAGTGTGCTGATTGTTGGTCCAGGATGCTTGGATTGTTGGTCTGTGATGCCCGGATGGTTAACCCATGATTCCGCGATATTTATCCCTTCCCAAAAAGGGAGATGGTGTGATTGTATGCTCATACCTACTATCATAGTCATCTCACAAAGCTCCCAGTGAGAACATGACACAATACGAATTTGGACATGGATGATGTGATGGCTGGCTTTGCTGGCCGGGCGAGGGGCTCACCCCTCCGACCCAAGAACTCCCAACCAAAAAGAAGAATTGCCAAAGGTATTCACTTAGCATTGAAACCATAGCGACACCTGTTGGATAACAACTTTCGAAGCGGTGAAGCCAACGTGAACCCTAGAAATGGCTTGCCATTTCTAGCGTGAGTACTGAGAGTGCCATTAATCGTATTGCCACAAACATGCCTCTCCATAGGTGGTTCGAGCCCAGGGAAACACATACTGAGCTAAAAACTTGCGATACGCGTCGGCATTAAGGCTCTCGCACTCATGAACTCTCACACCTAGAACACGAGGTCGCACTTTTGCCCATTAGAGCCGATGATTGTCTAGATCAACAAGTTCGCATAGTGGCCCTCATTTCCAATATGAACGAAATCATCATCTCGAGCTCCTTGGGACTTACAGAGTGACCATAAGGTAGACAGTGAACCTGTCATAGTCTTGGCAATCTCGGTGGATGTTATTTCCGCGAGCGGATAAGGCAAGCAAGGCTGCTCTTTGTTGCTCCATGTAACAAATGACGTTATTCAATGGAGTAAAATCAAAGACATTTCAAAAGCATTGAATTTTGGCACTTATTTCATTTTACCTGCTTGTCTAAGCAAATAGCAGTATTTTTGCCAATTTGATATTGCGTTCACGGAATTACACCAAACATGTTCATTTTGTTGATTTTTGTAACAGCTCACTCAAAATCACTCAACGGTGCGAGTTGATTGTGATGTTTGTCTTTGGTCTCCTCAAAAATTCCCAAAATCAGGGTGCTGGACCACACTTTTCCTTGAATTTCCTTAAGTTGACATGCCCTATTATGTGGGCGCAATGAAGCCTAATCGTCTAGGACAAGCGTGTCCAATTACTCGAACAATAAGGACAAGTTATAGTCAGAGCTTGAATCATGTCGAAAAAAAAAATAACACGTTACAGATACTTTTTAGATCAGCAAATTCAAATTCGATTTCTGATCAGATTTACTTTCGAGTAGTTGTGTAATCACATTTTTGTGCCTTGAATCTATTAACGACATCTGTTGGTGTACAATAAATAAATGAATCATCATTATAGTTATTTTATACATTAAATTTTGAAAAGATTTTGCCAAGATCAACTCAACATTGTTCTTATTAAAAATAAAGAAATCGGCCCAATCAGACTTGTATTTACCGGAGGCTGGCTCGCAAAGCTTCCTCTGATGTGAAGAACGTAAACCACTTTTCGTGTAGCGTAGGAAGCCCATGGAAAGCTCGATTTTTGATCCAAAATAGTGAAAAATGCAAAATCATGCAAATCTTGCAAAAAGGTTTGAAAATGTGAAAAATAATGTATAAGCATCTTATGGACAATCCTGATAATTCGTGACTAAAGTCACATAATGTCCAGGAAAGAAATTGCGCTCATGGCATGTTACTAGTAGTTAATTTAGCAATCTACCGTGCTTCTTCCCCATTTCCTGATTTCGTCTGGGCTCTCTGACGTTGGAAAAAGAAACCCCATAACTGATGTACTGAGCATATACTTAAATTGAGTTTTAAAGCCCGGTGGATCACCTATTATGATACATAGAGCTAGAATTAATGTTAAGTCGAAACCAAGGCTTAAGAGAGGTGGTGCTTCTTTTGATGAACGAAAAATTAAATACCATGGTGAAATGACTAAAATTTACAAATCTTACCTCTTCAGCCACCATCTTGGGATCAAACATGAACATTTCTCTTCCGGATAAACCAGTTTTTCCTCCAGCCAAATAATCATCCTTCTTCTTCTTACTATCTCGTTTCTCAGCAAGAGACCTTTCCTTTAATTTCCGCTTTTTCCATTGGACGAACGTCTGAAGAGTGACCTTGGTTAAATCAGATCGCTTACTTAGTTCAGCTCGTTTCTCTTCAATTAGTTCCTCTAAAGAAATCTCATCATGATCCTCATCGAGTTTTTTTTTATCCTATAAAGTCAATCAAAAGCAGAGATCAATAAAAAAATTACTTTTTTAACAAGTAATGGTTTTGTCAACAAGGTGTTACCTTCTTTAGAACATAATCAGGTGGTAATGCATGCTTGTACATGCAATCTTTTCCCCCGTTAGGACATTGCCAAAACCATCCATATTTGTTGTTTTCTACGGCATCAATGAAGAATTTGCAAATCTGAAAAGTAATAGGAAATTAAGGCACCATTATTGGAGGCACATCAATTACTGAAGAGGCCCTTCAAGGCATATTCTAGGTCGATTTTGGTGCCTTTAATGATTTTTTCTATTATTGATTTTTGACGAAGCATTTAATCTCACATCATATCACTTGTTACAGCATTATTAAACTTATTTCGCAACGAAGGCGCCATCTGAGATAAACTAAATTAAATGATTAGAAAAGACAGGTGCGAACCCTTGAAACTAATTACGGCTAACTCTAGTATGACGGGTTGATAATTTAATTGCACCACTCCAAGTCAGTTTTACCAATTATCTATTTCATATTTCATAATCTATGATATCATATCTATATATAAATCAATTAAAGGCTGCCACAGTTTCATCTTTCACTCACCGACAACGTAAAGCTTATTTACATTACGGACTACTGTAACTAGTACGACAAGCGTCCCACATCAAAGACTCTTTCATTAAACCGTAAAAAATAGGAATTGATCGGTCAAATTTTGCACCTCTTTAATCAGGCCTGTCGAAAATGCTAAATCGGCCTGAGGCAAATTTCAACCAGGAAATGATGTTTTTGAGCTTATTACTTTTTGGTTAATACGTTTATTCGGTCAGTTAGGTCAGTAGATCCTTTTGTGTGATGATGAAACTCTTTCTTCGGCAAATTTTGGTAAGGTACAATATAATCTTTCATTTACTTAAAAAAGGATATTTGAAGATAAATCTAGACTTAAACAATGAGAAATCAAGCCTGAAACGATGCATATGCACAGCGGGTCAGTCTTGCCACAATGTATTAAGTAAAAAAAAACGGGCTAAAGATCATTTGCCTAATTACACTTCTCCAATTTAACCATAGTCTTACCGCATTTAGGAATTTCCCCCTCACTTCGGTCACGGAATAAAGTTCATGGCTCAAAATTTTAAGATTGAGAACACCCAAAAGAAATACTGCGACAGTAAAATGTCAGTGATATTTGGCAGTATTGTCAATACTTTTCGACAAACGTCAGAGTATCAATTTTTCATGCTTTTGTGTTAAATTTGCCTTGACTTTTCCTGGAAAATATGTCACTTGAGATCAACATCCTTTAAAATCCGTTCTTGAAAGCTAAAAGTCTGGGTAATAACAAACTGCTGGATTAAGTTTTCGATTTATATCAGGCCAAATCGGCCTCGTTCGGCCACACAAGACCAGTGAGAGATTAACACGAGGTTTCGTGAGCTTACATTTGGAACTGCGTCAAAAATAATACTTGTAACCCTGTCTCTGCTGCCTCTCCCACGGTCACCCTACGATATCGATTCCCGAGCAGGAGTCACCCTGACGTCGGAGGAAAACCAGACTAGAACCCCAGTACCGTCTCAATATTTATGTTTTAACACGCATCTCGTATTATACTCGTATTATATAACCATTCATTTTATTAGTACTGGGGATTATATTCCTTGTGGCGGTTAGAAAAGCCCGTGAAAAAACAAACCAAAAAAAACCACTCATTTTTTTCACTGCTCCTCATTTTTCATTTTGCTCCAAATTGACGACAATAGACAGCTTAGTAAGTCTTTTCACGTTATGATGATATCAAAACTTCACAAGATGTAATGTCACGGGTCAATAGGCCAAAAGTCCTTTCCATTGAGTGAGGAAGCGCCCTCTGCTTCGTCTAGGTGCGGACAAACAAACATATAAACGAGAAAATACGCTCTATGATGCCATACTTTCTCAAAATATCTTTAAATGAACAATTTATTGCCCAACTATTGTGACCAATGAAAAGCCATCAGCACTCCTCGAAGACATTCAAATTTGCTGTTAGTAAAATTACGAACAACTACAATATCAAAATAATCCTTTTAGAGGAGGTTGTATACTGTATGATTGATAACGCGTCAATACTTTACCAATCATCGTTACCAACAAATTAGTAAATGTATGCATAATGCCTATACACCATATTTATATTTTTTTACGCCATGATATGAACAAAAGTCGCATAAACATTTGATTGATTGACTAAAAAAAAATAATCTTCATATAAATGTGCCACATTATGCTTGTCATTTTCTTATAAAGTCGTAGGCTTAAATGGACAACGTCTCAGATAAAAAATTCGTTCTTAACATATTTCTATATGGTCAAAATTGTAATCTTGAATCTGAAGTATGCAGTAAAAGCTAAAAATAGTTCGAAATTTCACTTAAACATAAACAATTAACAACTATGATTTCCTAATTGTCAATAATGAGTTCACTCAATTTTGATCTTGAATCTTGAGAAATATTTATTATGACTTGATGAATAAATATTTGGTGCGTATAAAATAATTGTTGCAAAAACGACAAATTTGAACTGTCAACTAAATCTTCGAAATATTGCAAAGACAACACTGGCTGGTGTTGCTTTCTATGTTTAAGAAAAACTGATCAACAGTCTTAAATATTGAATAAGTTTTGAGTGCCAACATATAATGTTTGTGATGTATGTGTGTGGTTGAATAAATGGGAATTGCCATTTATTCACCCAAATTAATTTGTTTTTTCACAACTCTTTGGTAAGACATAATTACTTTAAAACTTGATAAGTTTGCTCATTCATGTTGATTTTTAGCTTTAGCACTTTATCTCTGACGTTGTATTGAAGTACATTTAGTTCGAAATTGTTGTGTGTGGAGTTCATGGTTCTTTAGTTTGATTGTATTGGTCATTGATGGTCATCAATCTTTGATCACTAGTGTATTGATTGCATTTGTGTTAGATCAGTTTGTTGAGTTTATTTTTGTGTTTTTGTATTGCTTTCCTAGTTTAGGTTCTTTATTCCTTGCTTTTCTTTGTCCCTTATTTCTTGTTTTCTATTGCCATCTTAAACTTGTATGTTCAATTTGATATGAGGTATTTCATTCCTATTTTGCTTCGTTGTCCTGTGTATCAAGGCAAGATTTCATAGCCTTTTCGTTTTCCTCTTTTACTCGGTCTCTCGATTTTGTTGCTAATTGATAGTTCCTCTGCATTCATGATGTAATTTTTGGAAAAGTCATTAAAGAGCGTAGGGAATGTTTAGATTTGGTCTTGACAGGGAAGGATCCATCCGTAGTCAATAGGCCCTTTATCATACAGGCTTTGGCTGTCTGGGTCAATCAGACCAGGGAGCTGCTTGAAGAACAGGCTCATCCAGTAGTTGCGAAGTCGACTTATTTGACCAATGTTGACCTCCTCTTGAAATAGAGCACAAAATGATAGCTGTAGAGAAAACAGTCTGCCCTGTTTACGGGAAGCAGCCATGTCCTGAAGAAGGAAAAGGCTGTAAGTTTAACCACCCTTAAAGGTGTCAAAAACTTCTCAAGTTCGGCCTTGAGAAATACAATGGGAAGAAGGGATGTTCGGAGGTAGATTGTCCTTTTTCCCACCCATATATGTCTCGTCACTCCATGGGATTCAAGACGTGCTTTTACGTACGGTGTACCTCTGTCCACGTAGAGGGAGCAAAGGAAACAAAGGTACAGACAAGCTCAGTCTAATAGCTATAGAGCTGACCCTATTATTAAAAAGTCACTCCAACCAAGCAGCTTGAGACTTTGCTTTGAACACATTTTTGTTTTTGCAGCAGGGTGTCGGGCTGATCGACTTCTCTTGCGTTACTTAGTTTCGACCAAAGCAGACAAACGAACCATCAACTCACTGGCTCCCTAAATTTGGAACTTGATTTTGAGAATCACTTTACTAAATGTGTTCAAAGCCGATCCCCATGGCATACACTAGGCAGCCGTGAGGTAGCCAAAGAATCTCAGAAATCTCGTGAGTGTCGTTTCTCTGACTAGTCCTCTAATTAAAACTAATCCCACTCCCCCCCCTTCCTTCACCCGTTTAGCTTTCTCCCTTTCTCTCTCCTCCTACCTCCCATTCTCGCTCCAAATTTCCCCTCTTCCCTTAAATACCCAATCTACACCCATTCCTATACAAACCCTCCCTCCTAATATTCCTTGTCCCACCCCTATTCCCAAAATACGTTCCTCTTCTCATGTAGCTGCCCAACCCATTCCCAAAACCCAACCATCCCCATTCGCTCATGCTTTGTCTCCAGTAGACCGTGGCATTGTTGATAAGCCAGATTTTTTACGGTTTGAGAGGATGGTCCACGATCTTGTGAATTGATCCGTCAAAAGAAAGGCCCGTAAAGGGTACATTGTCTGATTTCAAAAAAAGACAGCACAAAAGTTAAGATCTTTGAAGAGCTAGCCGTTGAGAGAAATATTTCATACATCTCTATAACAGAAACCTGGCTTCGGCCAGAAGTCATAGATGAAGAACTAACCATAGTTGGTTTCAACTTAGTTCGTTGTGATAGGGTACGTCCTGATAATCCCATAATTCCCCATGAGGGTGTATGTCTATATTTTAGGAATGATCTGCAAATTAGTCATGTACAAATGTAGAATGGATAAGTAGAGGTCTTGGTTTGTCATATCCGAGGGCTTGATCTGTCTATTGTAACAATGTATAGGCAGGCCCCTTCTTGTTCTGTAAGCTCTTATATCTGTGGATAAGGCAGTGTGCTCGAAAGTTTTCTTTGTAGGGGGCTTTTATTTCCCGGCTAGCGTCGTAGAGTGGGAGGCTAGCGCCGATGGGCATATTCCCAGTTCGAAATCAACATCTCAGTCGCTCGAAAAGCTGGAAGAATTTGCGATCTTGCACAATTTCTCTCAGCATGTTGGTGTAGCCACCAGAGCAAATAACGCTCTGGACTTGATCTTTTCCAATGACCCAGATCTGATCCAGTATGTCCATGTGACGCCTAGTAATCTGTCAGATCATCATGTTCCTGTTCTTGAGATAGGGTCGACCATAACTCAAAAGCCGGCGTGCTATAGAGTAAGACCGGCCAAAAAGGTCGGTCTGGCTAAGTTAAGTTCAAAGATGAACATTGGCCGTTGATTATAGAAAGGTTAGGAGAACTGGACCTGGTTTCAATTCTGAAACAGGAATCGTC